>NC_069501.1:1102034499-1102634499 GCF_027579735.1 Bombina bombina
GCCACCTCCATGAAAAATATTAATTATAATATGCTTATTACTTAAAGAGCGAGTGCGCTTACTGTTAGGGATGCACATACATTAAAACATACGTTATTAAAAAGAAAAAGACAGATAAGTGCATAATGATTTCTTTAACACATGCAGTTCATTACTATGGTAGCACTGATTTCCCACATCATTTCTGTCCATTCCTTTCCATCATTTTCTCTTTAACTAAAATCACATACTTTATATATATTTCTATGTATTTATTTTATATTATGTACAACAGGTATGTCTATCACTATTATAAACAGTGGGTCGCAGGTGGAGCGTGTGTGTCACCTTCTTAAAAGCATTAGAGCACATTTCCTCAAGCCAGAGTAAGTTAACTAGGAGTTACAGTACACAATCTTTTGAAATGTATACAGTTATAGCAAATGCCACTGCACTGTTTAGCAATGACAAGATATGTAGGTAGTGTGCGGCCCACGTGAGTTGTACTTGTATGGAAAATGGCCCGCGACTAAAATGAGTTTGACACCCCTGGTTTACAGCATTACAGTGCAATCTGTGACTCAGTGTTAAAGTCTGGCAAATTGTACTACAGTAATTGTCACTATTTTACAGTTAGTGTTAAACTAAATGTAGCACTGTTGCACACCTAATATGTGTTAGTTCAAACATGTTTTAAAATCTATAAACACACTGGCAAGTGAAAAGAAAGCTAAAACTGCCTTGTTTCACTTTAAGGCGGTTTTCACTTTACAGCGGGGCTCCGATCCCTAACCCGCTGTATGAGCGGGGTATACCTGAGCCTACCTAGCTATGTTTTTCAACAAAGGATACCTAAATAATTAAGCAAATGAAAGAGAAGTAAAATGGAAACTTGTTTAAAAGTATATGCTCTATCTGAATCAATGAAGAAAAAATGTGGGATTCATTTCCCTTTAATGACTATTAGTGTTGGATGCATCTTAAACACATTTATCAGCCAGTCAAAGAATCGAGCAGTCTGTTGAAATATTTTTGGACATGGATAATTTTTTTTTTAATCTAAACAGGATGTGAAAAAGACAAGCACGTCTTGAAAATGTACTCTGTTCAGGGGGAAAAAAAAGTCGCTACTCTCCTGTGTGCGGTATCCACCGGCACAGCCATCAATGACTTACACCTAGTTGCCTTAAACACACAGCATGAGCTAAACCCACAGTTCATTTGCTCTTCATGTTTTGTTTTCTCAGTCACATAATATAATGTAACAGTAAACAAGTTACCTTGTAGAACATGCACAAGTTTTCCTTGATCATTGTTATAGAGTGTGAGGTTTGTTGACAGACTATTGTTCTAGATAAATGCACCTCTCTTACTGTGCACTTCTGGAAAATTCCAAGAATCTGAGCAACATTCTTCAAATCACCAATGAAGAATACCAATGAAATAAAACTGCTTTTCCATATGTAACAATTAAAAAGAGCAGCTTTGAACATGCAATATTTATCTCCTTTAAGATTAAAGGGACATAAAACAGATTGAGATCTGTGCATATTCTAAAATAATTTTCAAAAATAAGCAATAATTAATCAATTACATAGCTAAGCTGCCTGGAGCAGCCAACTCCACCCACCCTTATCATTGTTTAGACACAGGCATTGTGTTTCAACTGAGTTCACAGTTTCTAGACATGCTCCAGCAGATAATCGCTATGCATTTTTACATTCTACAATAACAAATATATATATATATATATATATATATATATATATATATATATATATATATATATATATATATATATATATATATATATATATATATATACCCATAGAAGGAAATCTGTGTGGGGAGTTAGAGCTTTACAATTCAGAAACTAAAAAGAAATTTGCAGGTAAAGTAATTAAAGTACATATTATATGTTGTCTTTATTATCAGTTATTTGTAGAGCGTCAACAGATTCCACATCGCTATACCAACTTGTTTTATGTCTGTTTAAGTGTGTCATTTACATACAGAACAAGAAATAGAATGCAGATGTGTGAACATTACATGATTCTATAAGATAAAAGCATAGTACCCATTTTAACTCTGCAGAGGGCTGGCACTACTTCTATTACCTTTGGAAAAGGGCAGTTTTCATTTGAGAAGTGTTGAATATTTAGCAGTTTCCACACTCTTCCTTCAGTTTACCACATTTAGTACTATAACAGCAGTTTATTGTAAACCTACTCACCCTGACCCTAGGCCAGTTAGAGGCTGTTAATTAAATGGTTTCAATCAATGCTAAATCACATCCTTCACTGCCTAAAAAAAACCCACACACAGTAGTGCTTTAACCACCTAAAGACTCATAACACAGCAGTGTTTTAACCCTTTGAATATATTACAAGCAATATATGGGTTAAAAGGACCATTAAACTCGACATTTTATCACAAAATGTTTCATTAATGCAAGTGAAAACATTATTACAGTATACATTCATTATTTATATGTCAGCCTTTTGCTGTAAAATACATCTGAATACTGCTTGTTTCCCTTTCTCCCATGGAGGCTTGGGTTAATATTTTTAGGCAATTTAGGTAAGCTTTTGTTTACTTTCCCTGCATGCCTAAATTCTATGGTGTCACATGCTTTTAAAAGGTGGATTATCAGTTTTACATCAACAATCATCATAGTTTCTATTGCAAAGAATGCGTTTAAGTTGAATCATTGTTAAACCTCCATAAGGGTATTGAAGAGGGCAGGGTACCCCAGAGTTTGTGCTTTATCTGAATATTAGTTTGTGATTGGTTAGCAGGGGTTCTTTTGCTCTGGAGGACAGGAAAAATCAGTGAAAAGAATATAAAACAATGTACTCATTTGATAAAATAAAGCTGCAGTTTTCATTGCAAATTTTTTTTTTTTCCTTGAGAGAGAGAGAGAGAGAAAGACAATATATATATATATATATATATATATATATATATATATATACTGGACTCCTGACAGTCTCTTGCATCTTTCATACAGTGCTGCACTGACGTTTCTGGATTCTGAGTTATGGGGAAAGCAAAAGAATTGTCAAAGGATCTGAGGAAAAAGGTAGTTGAACTGTATATAACAGGAAAGGGATATAAAAAGATATGCAAATAATTGAGAATGCAAATCAGCAGTGTTCAAACTCTAATCAAGAAGTGGAAATAAATATATATACCAACGCTTTTTTTTTTTTTTTTTTTTTTTTTTTTTTAAAGGGAACGTTAACTAAATATAAACAGACAGATATTTGACCTGACAAGTTCAAACAAAATAGCCAAGTGAGAGTACTGTTTGATGTAGATGATACAGCTCACATGTGAAATCCCCAACTAAGCAGCCTTTAAAGTTAAAGACATGATGGTAGAAAGTGAAGGGGCCCAAGTACAACCAATGATTTGAGAATGCCTGAGGCTATAAGTAGCCCTGTGAGTAGCAGACCTGCTGGGCTCTACAGGAACTCAACTGCTCAGCTTGATCTATCAGTTTTTAAAAAGAAAACAAATATGAAGCTGAAATACCTACAGAGCATCTGTCAACCCTATAATAATCAGCAGGGCAAGATTATTAAAGAGCAAGCATATTTTCACTTGTCCATCAAAACCATTATTTCAGAATGTATTGTTTTTTTATTTATTGCTATTCATGCACTGAACAAAACAAATTTTACTCATGGATGTTGTCCCTGTTCGGCAGTGAGCAATAGATACAAACGTATTAACGCAACTTCCAGTTTTTAAAAAAAAAAAAAAAAACAACAACATTATACTGCTGCAATCACTTATCCAGCAAACAAAACAAAAAGGCGTTAATACAATGTTGCTTTAATAGTCAGTGACTTACAGTTTAATATTTCAATTCCTTAAGCCAAAACCAAATGTGAGAACATGATGTGGGTTCGCCAGCACCACTTACATTTTTCAACATTGCTCAGAGGCACTATCCTCAAATGCATGTATGGGGGGGGGGGGGGGAAAGAGTGTGTGTGTGTCAGGAGGAGAAGAACCTAAATATATGTTTTAGTATATAAGATAAGATGTTACACATATGTAAACCTATGAAAAAATCACCAAATTATTGAGCCAGGGAAAAAGTTGCTAGTCTGTTCAAAACTATACACAAAACACAATTTCTTATCAGTTTAATGAATATTTAGACAAGTAGCCTGGACAAGAGTACATTTGCAGCTAGGTCTGATTTTGTAACTTAAAGGGACACAAAATCCAAATTGTTTTTTTCATGATTCCGATAGAGCATGCAATTTTAAGCAACTTTCTAATTTACTCCCTTTTATAAATTTCTCTCTTGCTATCCTTATTTGAAAAAGCAGTAATAGACATAGGAACTGGCCCATTTTATACTTCATGACTGAAAGTCCCCTTTAATTGTTGCACTGGTAAATACTAGCGTTTAGCAAACACTAGGATTTACGATCACTTTAAATCACTGGTTTTCTAACTGTCCAACAGGCCAGGTTTTCAGGATTACCTTGGATATGGGCAGATAAAATAATGTTTACATATCAGACGATTTCACATGAGCTCCAGTTCAGATATCCCCAAAATGTGGCCTGTTCAGGAGGCCGAGGACAGGTTCTAAAATCAGTGCTTTAAATATATGAAGATTTAACCCTTTGAGTGCCAACGGCTCTGAGCCATCGCAAATTGTACCAGCCAGGTTCTGACGACGGCTCAGAGCCGTCGCTAGCACTCACCCACCTTTAGGGCAATCTGGGGGCTCCCACCCCGGGGATCTGGCCTGAATAGTGAGAGGCATCGCCGAGGCTTCACGATTTGCGCTGTGACATCACCACGCAAATTTAAAATTAACAATGGACAATATAGGGACATGGGGGCATGTTGCTTAGAAGCCTGTATCTCAAGCATCTAAGCAACTACAGACCCACCATTGGAAGTGTAATTGCCTAATACCTTTCCAACTGTATAAGTCTTGGGGATATGGGGGGGGGGAGCTCAAATCCAGCTTAGCACCCAGGTGGGAAATGGCTTAGCAGCCAAATGGTTAATAATTGGGTTGCAGATTCATGCTTATTAGCTACAGAAAACATTGTATTCCCATATTAACCCCTTAAGGACAAGCGACGTACCCTGTATGTCGCTGGCCTTTTTTTGGGACTTGATTGTTTTATAGCGCGGTCTTGCCGCCAGCGTTGAGACTGCTTTATTCCACAAAGCCTTCTGGAGGGAGGGCATGAATAGCGTGTTCTTGCTAGACTTGTGCTATTATGTCCTGGAAAACCCCTTAATGACCAGTGACATACAGGGTACATTGGTCATTAAGGGGTTAATGCAAAGTGAAAGCTATGTTCGACAATGAAAATTTTATACAGATTGTTAGCTCATTGGCGACTAAGCGTCCTCAACTATCACCATGTGAACCTACCTTTTGTTCTGTTGTATCATATCTTAACCTATTTTATTTTGAGTGTCACAGGAAGTTGCAAATTCATAGAGACAGAGACATATATATATATATATATATATATATATATATATATATATATTTTACACACACACACACTTTGGGCTGGGGGTAAAGCTCTAAGAGTCTTGGCTTCATAAATTTGACAAGTTATGATACACCCTACAAAGCTACGCATTTTATGTTGGTGCTCTATAACATATTATAGCTCACTCACAATTATTCATTTTTACTACATTTTGTGCCTACCCATGCACCTGAATACTATTTACTGAACCCAGAAACTTGCATAAAAAAATAAAAAGTAATAAACCTAATAAAAATGTGTATGTCAACCATATTGGTTGTGTAGCCATTAACTCCCTGGTTATTAAGCTTCAAGGGACAGTCAACACTTCCGTGAACATTATTTCATATTGAAAATTAAAACCCGACTATCTGCCTGCACTATACCCCTTCTGCCTTGCCTCTGTACTAAATCAGAGTCGCTAACTTCTCTAATACCGGGTAAATATGGCAGCTGAACTCCCCCCACCATTACAAAGCTGCCTTCTCCTTCAAATGATCAGAAAATCAGAATTAAATCCTCGTCAGAAATTGCATGCGCTTGCAATTTCTGACCGAGGATTGAATTCAAATTTGCTGATCATTTGAAGGAGAAGGCAGCTACGTAACGGTGGGGGGAGTTCGGCTGCCATATTTACCCGGTATTAGAGAAGTTAGGGACTCTGATTAGTACAGAAGCAAGGTGGCAAGGCAGAAGGGGTATAGTGCAGGCGGATCGTCGGGTTTTAATTTTCAATATGAAATAAATGTTCACGGAAGTGTTGACTGTCCCTTTAAATGCAGCTTTCCTGCAGTAGCTAAAAGGGGTTAATGAAGGTGAAAATGTTATGTGTTTTGGCTCCTAAATTTGAAGATGGTCAATAATGAACTTTCAAAACAATCGTTAAAAAGTACTAGCATGGGATATGCTGTACATCTCCTGAAGGGCTGAAGTTGATTAAAAGCGGAAACCTGCCCAAACAGAATATAACGATTGTTTCTTAAAGGAACAGTCTAGTAAAAATTAAATGTTCATGATTCAGATAGGCCATGGAATTTTAAACACCTTTCCAATTTACATTAATAATCATATTTGCTTTGGTCTCTTGGTATTCTTTGTTGAAAGTTAAACCTAGGTAGGGTCATATGCTAATTTATAATCGCTTGAAGACCGCCTTTTATCTTAGTGCATTTTGACAGTTTCACAGCTAGACAGTGCAAGTTCACAAGTGCCATACAGATAACATTGTGCTCACTCTTGCACGGATTGGCTAAAATGCAAGTCTGCCAAAATAACTGAAATAAGGGGGGGGGGAAGTCAGAGGATTAAAGTGAATGTAAATCTAGATGACACAGGTGCCCGGTTTTTAAAAATCCAATTAAAAACAGGGGCACTTTTAATTCATCAAAAATTTACATTTCACTCGTGTTGTGAAAAAAATACTTCCCTTTTAATCTTGACAGCAGCTACAGCGATTCCCCAAGTCTTCGCAAGCCGCTTCATACGTCAGAAATGACGGATTTGGTCATCCTCCAATTCACAGCTTTCCTCCCAGGGAATCGGTGTCTAATTCAAGCTGATGATTGGAGGAAGCCGGATTCCTCATTTTAGACCCGGGAAGAGGCTTTGCGACAGACGGGGGAAGCGATGCAGCAGCTGTCCAAGATTAAAAGGTAAGTATTTTCACAACACGAGTAAAATGTAAATTTTGATGAATTGGATTTTTAAAAACCGGGCATTTTATCATCTAATATTTACATTCACTTTAAAATACAAAGGTGATCGCAGGAAGTAAAAAGTATATTAATATAAAAAATTTGGTTATGCAAAACTGGGGAATGGGTAATAAAAGGGATTATTTATCTTTTTAAAATCATATAAAATTCTGGAGTAGACTGTCCTTTTAATCATAACATTCTTGAGAGGGAAGAGTTTGAGATATACACATCTAACATCTGGCTCAACAAATTCTTTGCATTTGGAAATTTTGCCCCCCACCCACCAAGTATTGCACTTTGTTTTTCCTAGTATGCGCATAAGGGCTATAGCCTAGCTGGGTACTTACTGTACAGTCTTTGCTGTAGCGATGCTCACTGAAGCTAGGGGTTGTGAACGTAAGTAGAAAAAAATCTTTTGCTCTACCATTATTAAATAAAACAAGAATTGTGAATGGTAATGAATGTACAGTCATTAAACTTTTCAGCAAAGTTTATAAAAACAGACCAGTCACACACATTATATATATCTTATTATAATGTTATGTTAATGAGGGAAAACAAAAAAGGCAAGACTTTCATTGGTTCCCTTTAAGAATATACAAAAGACAATAGATATATGAAGACAAAGGAAGGAGACACAGATGGTGGTAAAGGGGAGAGAAAAAGACTAGGTTAGAGAAGGGGATAAAAGCAATAATTTGAAGAGAGAAATATGAAAAGGCATAGCGGCCATAACTGAATGGTAAAGGAATCCCACAGATAAAATCTTGCACTTTTGTTCCAAATAGGATACAGCTATGTGTACAGGCCTCTACTTTTAACTGGCATCATTTCATCCTTCCATTAAACTTAGCACCACTAAACTGGTTAATACCAGCTAATAAATATCAATTTATTTTAACCTGCACAGATCATGTACATAACAGGATGAAATCACTACCGTTTTGCACAAACAAGAGGAAAGGGTTTGATCTCAGTGTACTTGTAAGAAAGAATCAACTAAGGTGAGAAAAGGGTAGAAGGGCAGGTGTTTTGAGCAATCTGGAATAGCTTGAATTAAGATGTCGCATAAAATAAATGAATGTTTTCTTACGTCATTGTTTAGAAGAACTGAATCAGAATACATTGCTACTGCAGCTGCTCTCGCCAACCAGTTCCAGACTGATTTGTTTCCTGCTGGATACAGCATCATGCACCCGGCATGATAGACACTACACAATGCATATTCAATAAACAGACCAGGAGGAGGGAAACCCCTCTTTCAAGTCAAAGCGGGCGGGGGGGGGGGGGGAAGAAGACTAGGCAAACACATAAGATTATACCAATATGTATTCAAGTGAGATATTTATATAATCAAATAATTCATTTCTCTTCTTCGTGCTGCAGTAACTATTTCCTGGGTCAAAGCAAATAAACATGCAAATGTAGTAAGTTCTTGGGTTGAGATGCAACCAATTTAACATAATTTACAGTCATACATTTAAGTAAGAAATTGGGAAAAACTGCTGTAAGACACAAACTATACAAAACTGAATGGTAAATGGCATCTCACATCCACATGGCTCACTTGTGTTGGTTGTACTTTATGCTTTTTCATATTATACCAATTAATCTGTTTTAAAACCTTGGATACTACTTTGCACAGATAACCCACTTTTAATAAAACAAATATTGTACAGTACAGTTAATCTTTTGCAACAGTTTTCCCTTCAAGGCTTATACCAAGAACATTTTTAATAAATTCTGAACACAAAAATTTCCTCCACTACCAAAACAATGATTCTCTGTTTTTAAGTCACCAGGGCAAATAAATTTCAATCCTCTTTAAATAAGACACTATTCTATGGAGAAAAATGGGGGATGGGAGTCACATAACCAGAAGACCCATGCAGCAAAGTATGACAATGGGTGAAAACATAAAATTTCAGAAAATGCAACGCAAAAAATAAATAAATATGGTAAAATGGATGTCAACATTAACGGGATATTGTCATCCAGTTCAGCAATTAATGAGGCACAGCCCTAAAAGTGCACCAGGGATGTACACTGGCAGATATTGTGGGGGGGGGGGGGGAGAATAAATAAAAATGTATATATATATATATATATATATATATATATATATATATATATAAATCCAAGGGAAAGGATATTATATGGCTCCATTAATAAGCAGTCTTCACATCCTAGACTGCTTTAAGGGCATACTAGTCCAATCATTTAATAAATGTGTACACAAAATAATTTTCAAAAAAAATTAGGTAATTAAGTAAAAGGTTAAAAAACTACAAAAGCTGCATGCTTCTATTTACAGAGTTAAAACAGTGCAAGTTAGAGAATGACCTCATACAGAAAAGGATGTGAAAGGAGATGCTGGCCTTCCCTGTCTATTACACTAAGACATGCTCTTTAAAACCAATGCACGTGCTTAAGATTTATAAGATTAAAGTTGAGATAATTTAAAATCAACCTGCAGCTAGAGGCCTAAATTAAAAAGCATAAAGGTTTTTAAAAGACTCGGAGCACAGTTCATAATACTATTCACACAGCACAATGACTGACGGAAGCACAGGTTTCCATGCACCCATATGCCTAATCTTCAGGGATAATCAGATGCATGATCACACACCAACACCAGCTCTCAACATTTTAACCCTTTCTGTAGAAATGTGCTACAAATATCATAAAGCTAAATCAATCCTCAGCAGCCAAACCACAATTCCTAAACACCATCAACTGGTTATGCAGCTATAATTTATTTAACCCAGATCTCTAATGTTAAATATACAGCATATGGCAGGATCACAGCAATAGCACTAATAGAAGTGTTAATTTAAGCATCTGCTGCCTTATGGTCCAATAGATTGCTGAAAAAAATGACACTGCACACAGTAAATGGCATAACTGCAAATGTGTGTATTTTTTCCTCAATAACATATCAGCAGTTATCACCACCCCTGCATTAGAAAGCATCATTACTGTGGAAGTCCTATGGTAGCTAGGTACAGCAGCACAGGTTCTCAGCAGGTTTGTGGGGGAGAAGGGCGACCTTGATCACATGACACTTCTAGTATCTTTGCTGAATTTAACCCCTTGACTGCTAAATATAAGATGGAAGGGAGACCCTCATCACTTGACACTTCCAGCATCCTTACTAAGTTTAACCCCTTTAAAGCCTGAAACAGCATGTAGCCTTGATTGTGTGACAAGTCTAGCATGTTGACGATTTGGACTATGACCGAAACACATCGCATTAATTAACCCTTAACATGTTGCAGCAATGGCTGGATAAATCCCAGAATGCATCGATTGCCCTTACCAGGTTGAGCACGGTTTCCACGATGTCCCTATTGCTAACCTCTCCGACTTGGATGAGCCCGATGAGAACTGCGAATTTCATCCTAATGTTGCGGATGGGGACAGACGGGTTGATGACACCACCGGGTAGGACCATGGAGCCGGAGCCAGCAGTACCACCCGAGGTATCCCTGTCCGGACAGCCGGCCCCCGCCAGCGGCTTGTCGCTGGCCATCATCCCCCTAGATAATCACACTAGGCTGCGATGAGACAGGTAAATCCTAGAAATAACGGGAACAGATCCGAGGCCAGAAAATACTGAGGAGCCCGAGAAGATGCGTCCTGTCCGTGACAATACACCCGCGGGTAACAGAAGCTGGCCGCTTTACGGTCCCCGGGGGTTTCTTTTAGTCTGCACCGAGCCCCCCTCCATCACACACCTGCCAGACACCCACTTAAGTACCGTGACAGGGACAAAGCCAACTGATAACACAAGGTGGGCAGATCTGCTGTGACCGGATAACGGTATCACTAGTCCTGCGGCTGCTGCAGCTGGCGTTGTTGTGATAAGGGCAGACGCCGCTTACTCCTCCGCCATGTTGACGCCCCCTGCCTGCGGTAGGATGCATAGCGCATGCTCCAGAGAAGTCTGGGGGCGGGGATAAGTCCGCCTAGCGACCGAGGGATGAACAGGTGTGCAGGTGCACCAGGAGAGCAGAGGGCATCATGCCTAGGCACAAACGTATATATCCTATATACAAGGCTTTATATAACAGGCTGGCACTGGCAGGGAGGCTATTTACACCAGAGAGATAAATATTATGCCACACAGAGGCACTGACCCCAAACCACGTTACTATACTGCACATGGTTGGTAGAGTTGTTACCATAAGCGTCAGCACTAACGTGTATTGTCTGACAGACACTATTATGGTGCACAATGGCACGAGGGAGGTGCAATATACGAACCTGTCATCAGGTACGGGTCTCACGGTGTTTTTTTTTTTTTTACCCATAGCTACTATTTCCCACACTATTTATTTGTAATGTCCTTTATTCTCAGCAAATAGTTACAATAAAACCGCACAATTAGCAGTTTGGAAAACATATTAACTTTTACAATTTGTAATTAACTGCATTTCTAATACCAGACTTTTGTGTGGTTCCAGTTCTACTTTATGCTGCATCAATTGCATTCTAATTCTCTTTATAGGACACCTTTGTATATGTAATCCCCCAACCTACATATACAGCTACTATATACACACAGATTTAGATACATATTTTAGCAGATGTAAGCAGGGCCTTCTTTAAAACTGGACCCTGGGCAAAAAAATTCTTGCCCCCTCCCCCACCCCATGCAATTTCGCTCTCCACCCCAACATCCCAAAAAACAACTAAATCAATTTATTTTATAATTTTTTTTTAAATTATTAGCCCAGCAGTGGATCATCCACTGCTGGGCTAATCATTAAAAAAAAAAATTAAATAAATTGCAATATTTGAAACTGGACCTAAGCAGTACTAATAAGTAAATAAATATATAAATTCCTCCACTGTGGATTCATTTAATATTCTTTTGAATGTGATTCTGGTGTGAGGTTAGCTGGTTAAAGAGATTTAGGGCAGCCAACAGGAGCAAAGCAAGGTAAAGACTGAGGAGGAAGCATGGAGGTGCAGACAAATATAAGTTTACTGACTGGAACAGCAGAGCTACTATGGGAAACTGTAAAATCTGCAACAGAGAAAACAAAAACTATAAAAATAAACCTTACATTAATGTCTGAAGTATCAGCATGACTCCATACATCAGCCACAGCAGCACATGTCACTTATTTGCTAGGAGCAAGTTCCCTCTCACCCTGCACTAGAAAATGCTGCATTGGGAGGGGCATGTGTGCACTAACTTATTCTTCCCACTGACACCTTTCTACAAAGCACTGTTCCCCTAACAAACTTCAGTTAGTTGATCTTAGGGCCACAGCAGAAAGAGCAGGGCTAAGGGGACCAGCAGACTGGATGCTGTCTGCCCAAGGCTGCATGGATACAGTGTGAAATGAGTCACACAGCCTCAAGACTGAAGAGAGCAGTGTATGCAGCTGCACAGATGCTCAAATCCTCACGTGCTTGCCGCTCCAGCTTTCTGCTGCATGCGCCTACAGTCAGCCCTACCCAGAAACAATCCCCACCACCAGAGCAGTTACCTGGTAACATTGGTAACCCCAGTAGGACCTTTTCTGATGCAGTGGGAATGGCTGGATGCCGAGTTAGGGCTTTGCATTCAGTGCTGCACAGTGCACATCTAAAACAGCACATGGCAATAGCTTGGCATGTCACATGACACCGGCACAGTCTGGCACAGTTGTTTTTTTTTTAAAAATATATAAGCAGAGTAATTTTGACTGTGACAGTATTAGGACTGAATGTGTGTGTTCCCCATGTCACATCAACAATCTGGTATGACTCTTGGGCCCCTCAACAGAGACTGGGCCCTGGGCAGCTGCCCCTTTTGCCCTGTTTTAAAGACGGCCCTGGATGTAAGATAAGTTTACTCCTCATAACCCCAAGAGAATGTCATAACCCTATACCTTGGCATATGTACCTTTGGCTCGAATATTTATAAAGTAATCATAGATGCTGATAAAACACAATCACCTGTGACAAGGAGTGTGCTGAATTTACAAGGTGGTTATTCCCAAAGTAAAATGCACACAAATGTAATCAGAACATCAAAAGAAGATGGTTTTTGAATGCTTGTTAACTAAACTTTCATTCATTGTGTCTGAACAATGCAGTGTCACACAGAACCTAAAATAAATATATCACACTGCTTATAGAATACTTTATTTTAGTTTTACAACTCTTTTTAATGATGCTGTGCAATATTTAAAAAAACTTTTTTAGTTTAAAATATTTTTATTTGTATATAATTCTATTATATTAAAGGGACATACTACTCATATGCTAAATCACTTGAAACTGATGCAGTATAACTGTAAAAAGCTGACAGGAAAATATCACCTGAGCATCTCTATGTAAAAAAGGAAGATATTTTACCTCATAATTTCCTCAGCTCAGCAGAGTAAGTTCTGTGTAAAAAGTTATAATTCTGCTGCAGGTAAAAAAAAATGAAGATATGAACAGCAGCCAATCAGCATCAACAGTGCTGAGGTCATGAACTCTTTTACTGTGATCTCATGAGATTTCACTTAACTTTCATGAGATTTCATAGTAAACTTCCTTAAACTGAATAGGGAAATAAGATGAGAGAGCACAAAAGCTCACTCCTTCCACTGTCCCGGGACAGGCATACTGATTTGCTGCTTAGAAGTCCTTTACAATGGGATGTGGCTACTGAGGATTTTTTGAGGTGAAATATCTTTCTTTTTCACATAGAAATATTCATGTGATATTTTCCTGTCAGCTTTTTACAGCTATGCTGCATCACTTTCAAATGTTTCAACATTTGGGTATCATGGCCCTTTAACAGAGTCCTTGGGGTGTCATCAAAAACAAATGAGTAATGTCAAAATAAATTTCATAAACATACTAAATGTGTCCCACAGCAAAACATGACTGAAACTGCCTTTATATACAATTTGAGGGGCTGACAGAGCTCAGATAGGGCCATTCCTCAAACACTCTTATGCTTGGGTGAAATAATTTTGCAGACCTCACAGAGGCTGATAGCAAAGAAAAAATATAATAAATATGAGGTGTCATATAAAGTAATGAAGCTCCCTGGAATGCAAAGGGGAAAGAGAGGGTAACAAGAAAGAACCTGGCACTAGTATAATTGCTCAGTTTGAAGCAAATACAAATTAAAATGAAATGTTTTCAACACAGCTTAACTTGCATCTGCTTCTGATTAAAGGGATAGTAAACACCAAAAATGTTATTGTTTAAAAAGATAGATAATTCCTTTATTTACCATACCCCAATTTTGCAAAACCAACACTGTTATAGAAATATACTTTTTACCTCTGAAATTACCTTGTATCTAAGCTTCTGCTGAATGCCTCCTTATCTCAGATCTTTTGACAGACTTGCATTTCAGGCAATTAGTGCTGACTCTTAAATAACTTCATGTGCATGAGCACAGTGTTATCTATATGAAACACATGAACTAATGCCCTCTAGTTGTGAAAATTTGTCAAATGCAGAGGCGGCCTTCAAGGGTTTAGAAATTAGCATATGAGCCTACCTATGTTTAGCTTTCAACTAAGAATAACAAAAGAACAAAGCAAATTTGATGATAAAAGTAAATTAAGAAGTACTTTACAATTACAAGCCCTAGCTGAATCATGAAAGATTAATTTGGACTTTACTATCCCTTTAAGTATACATTAGTTTCCTGTCAGGAGTGTATTGTTAATTCTGAGGAAATTTCAGAAACATACAGTTGGTGATATAAATCTGTGACATCTACAGGTGTAAATTGCCTAAAGAATAAAATGAGAGATGTGAGAACTTCATACACACACAAGAACACCCCTTTCCAGCCTGCTTTCAGAAGCTGCCAGGTTTTATTTAACACATAAAAAAAATAAGTGCAACACATCTTGCAAGAGACTCACAGACCTAAATAAACTATGATCTGAGTTTGTTAAAGGTACACTGACACTCAAAGTACAACCATATTTTGTGCAAACCAGCGGCAGAGTTTTTTTCACTTTCTGCTGGGGTTTTTTCTGAAATATTTTCTGCAGGTCATTTTTAAATTAAATACAAATTTTAAATAACATAATTTATGTAAGAACTTACCTGATAAATTCATTTCTTTCATATTAGCAAGAGTCCATGAGCTAGTGACGTATGGGATATACATTCCTACCAGGAGGGGCAAAGTTTCCCAAACCTCAAAATGCCTATAAATACACCCCTCACCACACCCACAATTCAGTTTAACGAATAGCCAAGAAGTGGGGTGATAAAAAAGTGCGAAAGCATATAAAATAAGGAATTGGAATAATTGTGCTTTATACAAAATCATAACCACCACAAAAAAAAGGGCGGGCCTCATGGACTCTTGCTAATATGAAAGAAATGAATTTATCAGGTAAGTTCTTACATAAATTATGTTTTCTTTCATGTAATTAGCAAGAGTCCATGAGCTAGTGACGTATGGGATAATGACTACCCAAGATGTGGATCTTTCCACACAAGAGTCACTAGAGAGGGAGGGATAAAATAAAGACAGCCAATTCCTGCTGAAAATAATCCACACCCAAAATAAAGTTTAACGAAAAACATAAGCAGAAGATTCAAACTGAAACCGCTGCCTGAAGTACTTTTCTACCAAAAACTGCTTCAGAAGAAGAAAATACATCAAAATGGTAGAATTTAGTAAAAGTATGCAAAGAGGACCAAGTTGCTGCTTTGCAGATCTGGTCAACCGAAGCTTCATTCCTAAACGCCCAGGAAGTAGAAACTGACCTAGTAGAATGAGCTGTAATTCTCTGAGGCGGAGTTTTACCCGACTCAACATAGGCAAGATGAATTAAAGATTTCAACCAAGATGCCAAAGAAATGGCAGAAGCTTTCTGGCCTTTTCTAGAACCGGAAAAGATAACAAATAGACTAGAAGTCTTACGGAAAGATTTCGTAGCTTCAACATAATATTTCAAAGCTCTAACAACATCCAAAGAATGCAACGATTTCTCCTTAGAATTCTTAGGATTAGGACATAATGAAGGAACCACAATTTCTCTACTAATGTTGTTGGAATTCACAACTTTAGGTAAAAATTCAAAAGAAGTTCGCAACACCGCCTTATCCTGATGAAAAATCAGAAAAGGAGACTCACAAGAAAGAGCAGATAATTCAGAAACTCTTCTGGCAGAAGAGATGGCCAAAAGGAACAAAACTTTCCAAGAAAGTAATTTAATGTCCAATGAATGCATAGGTTCAAACGGAGGAGCTTGAAGAGCTCCCAGAACCAAATTCAAACTCCAAGGAGGAGAAATTGACTTAATGACAGGTTTTATACGAACCAAAGCTTGTACAAAACAATGAATATCAGGAAGAATAGCAATCTTTCTGTGAAAAAGAACAGAAAGAGCAGAGATTTGTCCTTTCAAAGAACTTGCGGACAAACCCTTATCTAAACCATCCTGAAGGAACTGAAAAATTCTCGGTATTCTAAAAGAATGCCAGAAAAATGATGAGAAAGACACCAAGAAATATAAGTCTTCCAGACTCTATAATATATCTCTCGAGATACAGATTTACGAGCCTGTAACATAGTATTAATCACAGAGTCAGAGAAACCTCTTTGACCAAGAATCAAGCGTTCAATCTCCATACCTTTAAATTTAAGGATTTCAGATCCTGATGGAAAAAAAGGACCTTGTGACAGAAGGTCTGGTCTTAACGGAAGAGTCCACTGGTTGGCAAGAGGCCATCCGGACAAGATCCGCATACCAAAACCTGTGAGGCCATGCCGGAGCTACCAGCAGAACAAACGAGCATTCCTTCAGAATCTTGGAGATTACTCTTGGAAGAAGAACTAGAGGCGGAAAGATATAGGCAGGATGATACTTCCAAGGAAGTGATAATGCATCCACTGCCTCCGCCTGAGGATCCCGGGATCTGGACAGATACCTGGGAAGTTTCTTGTTTAGATGGGACGCCATCAGATCTATTTCTGGAAGTTCCCACATTTGAACAATCTGAAGAAATACCTCTGGGTGAAGAGACCATTCGCCCGGATGCAACGTTTGGCGACTGAGATAATCCGCTTCCCAATTGTCTACACCTGGGATATGAACCGCAGAGATTAGACAGGAGCTGGATTCCGCCCAAACCAAAATTCGAGATACTTCTTTCATAGCCAGAGGACTGTGAGTCCCTCCTTGATGATTGATGTATGCCACAGTTGTGACATTGTCTGTCTGAAAACAAATGAACGATTCTCTCTTCAGAAGAGGCCAAAACTGAAGAGCTCTGAAAATTGCACGGAGTTCCAAAATATTGATCGGTAATCTCACCTCCTGAGATTCCCAAACTCCTTGTGCCGTCAGAGATCCCCACACAGCTCCCCAACCTGTGAGACTTGCATCTGTTGAAATTACAGTCCAGGTCGGAAGCACAAAAGAAGCCCCCTGAATTAAACGATGGTGATCTGTCCACCATGTTAGAGAGTGTCGAACAATCGGTTTTAAAGATATTAATTGAGATATCTTCGTGTAATCCTTGCACCATTGCTTCAGCATACAGAGCTGAAGAGGTCGCATGTGAAAACGAGCAAAGGGGATCGCGTCCGATGCAGCAGTCATAAGACCTAGAATTTCCATGCATAAGGCTACCGAAGGGAATGATTGTGACTGAAGGTTTCGACAAGCTGTAATCAACTTTTAGACGTCTCTTGTCTGTTAAAGACAGAGTCATGGACACTGAATCCATCTGGAAACCCAGAAAGGTTACCCTTGTCTGAGGAATCAAAGAACTTTTTGGTAAATTGATCCTCCAACCATGATCTTGAAGAAACAACACAAGTCGATTCGTATGAGATTCTGCTAAATGTAAAGACTGAGCAAGTACCAAGATATCGTCCAAATAAGGAAATACCACAATACCCTGTTCTCTGATTACAGACAGAAGGGCACCGAGAACCTTTGTAAAAATTCTTGGAGCTGTAGCTAGGCCAAACGGCAGAGCCACAAACTGGTAATGCTTGTCCAGAAAAGAGAATCTCAGGAACTGATAATGATCTGGATGAATCGGAATATGCAGATATGCATCCTGTAAATCTATTGTGGACATATAATTCCCTTGCTGAACAAAAGGCAAGATAGTCCTTACAGTTACCATTTTGAACGTTGGTATCCTTACATAACGATTCAATATTTTTAGATCCAGAACTGGTCTGAAGGAATTCTCCTTCTTTGGTACAATGAAGAGATTTGAATAAAACCCCATCCCCTGTTCCGGAACTGGAACTGGCATAATTACTCCAGTCAACTCTAGATCTGAAACACATTTCAGAAATGCTTGAGCTTTTACTGGATTTACTGGGACACGGGAAAGAAAAAATCTCTTTGCAGGAGGTCTCATCTTGAAACCAATTCTGTACCCTTCTGAAACAATGTTCTGAATCCAAAGATTGTGAACAGAATTGATCCAAATTTCCTTGAAAAAAACGTAACCTGCCCCCTACCAGCTGAGCTGGAATGAGGGCCGCACCTTCATGTGGACTTAGAAGCAGGCTTTGCCTTTCTAGCTGGCTTGGATTTATTCCAGACTGGAGATGGTTTCCAAACTGAAACTGCTCCTGAGGATGAAGGATCAGGCTTTTGTTCTTTGTTGAAACGAAAGGAACGAAAACGATTATTAGCCCTGTTTTTACCTTTAGATTTTTTATCCTGTGGTAAAAAAGTTCCTTTCCCACCAGTAACAGTTGAAATAATGGAATCCAACTGAGAACCAAATAATTTGTTACCCTGGAAAGAAATGGAAAGTAAAGTTGATTTAGAAGCCATATCAGCATTCCAAGTTTTAAGCCATAAAGCTCTTCTAGCTAAAATAGCTAGAGACATAAACCTGACATCAACTCTGATAATATCAAAAATGGCATCACAGATAAAATTATTAGCATGCTGAAGAAGAATAATAATGTCATGAGAATCACGATGTGTTACTTGTTGCGCTAAAGTTTCCAACCAAAAAGTTGAAGCTGCAGCAACATCAGCCAAAGATATAGCAGGTCTAAGAAGATTACCTGAACACAGATAAGCTTTTCTTAGAAAGGACTCAATTTTCCTATCTAGAGGATCCTTAAACGAAGTACCATCTGACGTAGGAATAGTAGTACGTTTAGCAAGGGTAGAAATAGCCCCATCAACTTTAGGGATCTTGTCCCAAAATTCTAATCTGTCAGACGGCACAGGATATAATTGCTTAAAACGTTTAGAAGGAGTAAATGAATTACCCAATTTATCCCATTCTTTGGAAATCACTGCAGAAATAGCATTAGGAACAGGAAAAACTTCTGGAATAACCACAGGAGCTTTAAATACCTTATCCAAACGTTTAGAATTAGTATCAAGAGGACCAGAATCCTCTATTTCTAAAGCAATTAGAACTTCTTTAAGTAAAGAACGAATAAATTCCATTTTAAATAAATATGAAGATTTATCAGCATCAACCTCAGAAACAGAATCCTCTAAACCAGAGGAGTCATCAGAATCAGAATGATGATGTTCATTTAAAAATTCATCTGTAGGGAGAGAAGTTTTAAAAGATTTTTTACGTTTACTAGAAGGAGAAATAACAGACATAGCCTTCTTTATGGATTCAGAAACAAAATCTCTTATAATATCAGGAACATTCTGCACCTTAGATGTTGAAGGAACTGCAACAGGCAATGGTACTTTACTAAAGGAAATATTATCTGCTTTAACAAGTTTGTCATGACAATCAATACAAACAACAGCTGGAGAAATAGCTACCAAAAGTTTAGAGCAGATACACTTAGCTTTGGTAGATTCAGCACTTGACAGCGATTTTCCTGTAGTATCTTCTGACTCAGATGCAACGTGAGACATCTTGCAATATGTAAGAGAAAAAACAACATATATATAAAGCAAAATTGAACAAATTCCTTAAATGACAGTTTCAGGAATGGGAAAAAATGCCAAAGAACAAGCTTCTAGCAACCAGAAGCAATAAAAAATGAGACTTAAATAATGTGGAGACAAAAGCGACGCCCATATTTTTTCGCGCCAAATAAGACGCCCACATTATTTGGCGCCTAAATGCTTTTGGCGCCAAAAATGACGCCACATCCGGAACGCCGACATTTTTGGCGCGAAATAACGTCAAAAAATGACGCAACTTCCGGCGACACGTATGACGCCGGAAACGGAAATAGAATTTTTGCGCCAAAAAAATCCGCGCCAAGAATGACGCAATAAAATGAAGCATTTTCAGCCCCCGCGAGCCTAACAGCCCACAGGGAAGAGTCAAATTTTTGAAGGTAAGAAAAATGGTTAAATCAAAATGCATTATCCCAAATATGAAACTGACTGTCTGAAAATAAGGAAAGTTGAACATTCTGAGTCAAGGCAAATAAATGTTTGAATACATATATTTAGAACTTTATAAACAAAGTGCCCAACCATAGCTTGGAGTGTCACAGAAAATAAGACTTACTTACCCCAGGACACTCATCTACATATAGCAGATAGCCAAACCAGTACTGAAACGAGAATCAGCAGAGGTAATGGTATATATAAGAGTATATCGTCGATCTGAAAAGGGAGGTAAGAGATGAATCTCTACGACCGATAACAGAGAACCTATGAAATAGACCCCGTAGAAGGAGATCACTGCATTCAAATAGGCAATACTCTCCTCACATCCCTCTGACATTCACTGCACGCTGAGAGGAAAACCGGGCTCCAACTTGCTGCGGAGCGCATATCAACGTAGAATCTAGCACAAACTTACTTCACCACCTCCATCGGAGGCAAAGTTTGTAAAACTGAATTGTGGGTGTGGTGAGGGGTGTATTTATAGGCATTTTGAGGTTTGGGAAACTTTGCCCCTCCTGGTAGGAATGTATATCCCATACGTCACTAGCTCATGGACTCTTGCTAATTACATGAAAGAAAAGGGGGTTACACTGAAGCACCAACCCAATTTCAATGTGTTGATTAACTGGAGAATAAAGCAGTTCTTAGAGTTTTATCATATACAGTTGAAAATTGCATTGCAAATTAGCTCCAGAGAGAATTTTTTATTTAAATTGTCTCTTGTATAAATTTGCTTCCTTTGCTCTTGGTCTACCATCACTTAATTATTAGGTAAAACTGTAGTAGTAAAAAGATGTATTGCTCATAAAAACATCTTACATTCAGGAGTCAAAGATTAGCAGACTGTAACCCTTTGCAGTCAAGTAGCTGAAAACATGAAAAAGCATATTTATGCAGTGGTCATATTTTATAAAATGTTTGAGTATGTATTGTAAATATTTAACATTTCAATGATCTTCACATAGGGGAATATGTTTTATTTTATTGTCTCCATATTCAAAGTTGTTGTTTTTTCCGTTCGTCGGGTTACTGCTCGTGAAACCTTTTTACTTTCAACTTGTAATACGCGCTACCTGATGTGCTCAAAAAGCTTACTTCTAGAGGAGTTAACACACGAGTGGAGCAATAAATAGTTCTCCACTTGTAATATAGCCCTAACTCAGCAGAGTAAATGAAAAGAGATAAAGGAAAAGTCAGCCAGCATTCTCTCTCTCTCTCTCTCTCTCTCTCTCTCTCTCTCTCTCTTTCCTCTATGAAAAAAATATTTTTTAAATGATACATTTTATAATTTTTAAAAAAAAAACTAGTGATGTCATCAGTGATACATCTATTGACATCATTGATAGGAACATTAAGCGGTGCAGAAGATGTCAGATCAGTACATAAAACTCTCTTCCACTGCTCCATGCAAAAATAGTTTGGGCAGATTACAAGTGGCGCGCTATTTAATGTTCCGACTCGAGCGTTAAGCGTTAGAAGTAAGCTTATTCCACTCATTGGGTAGCACTCGTATTATGAGTTGAAAGTAAACTGTTTTCACTTGTGAGCTAACCTGATGAGCGCAAAAAGCCAAAGTTAGAATATTGTGTCGCTTTCACGTATTAGCCTATATAAGTCAATGGCGAAAAAAATCAAACACCCCACTCTCACGCAAACCCAATCAAAATATTCTCATGTGCGCTAACCAGACATGAAAATATGAATATTTCACATTCCAATGTTCTTCACATGCAAGAATATGTTCAATTTATTCATAAATACATATTTCTTTTCTACATTGTATTTTGGTACACACTACTGTGTGTGTGTGTATATATATATATATATATATATATATATATATATATACACAGTAGTGTGTAAAAGTCTTAGGTCACCATTAGATTTGTTGTTTTAGCAAAGTTTTTATGATTATTTTTTGGTCTTTTTATTAAGATACGATCAGAAAATACAGGAAATATGTACACAAAATATTAAAAACCAACAACACAATTTTCATAACAAAATGGCTTCTTCAGGCAAAATTCAATATTTAGTGTGACGTCCCTTGGCACTAAGCACATCTTTAAACTCTTTTGTGGAGACTGTCCTGAAGTATTCTGAAGTAATCTTCTGGTACATTATACCAGGCTTCTTTCAATACTTCCCAGAGTTATTCTTTAGATTTAGGTTGCCTTTTATTTATTTTTCTGTCCAGGTGATCCCATACTGCCTCTATAATATTCAGGTCTGGACTCTGTGGAGGCCAGTCCATGACTTATCAGTGTTTTATCAGCTGTTTTTCTCTCCAAATATGATTTCACTGCATTAGCAGTGTGCTTGGGATCATTATGATGCTGAAAAATAAAAATCATTCCCAATCAGGTGCTTTCCAGAAGGAGTGGCATGATAAATTTAAACCTGTCTGTAATTTTCAGCATTCATGATTCAATAAATTTTGACAATCAGAGATACGGGGGTCCAAGGGAGAGGCTGTGGCGCGGAGGACCGTGCAAGCTGCTACTACAGCGATATAAGAAGGGTCTAGTGGCCTGTGTTCTATTTTGGCTGCCGACCAACGCTGGGGCCTTTTCTTGGTGTAGGAGGAGTGTGTGGATTACCTGGAAGCCACAGAGTTGCCTCCATAGGGGAGGCCTTCAACCCCCAGAAGAAAGGAGTAAAGGAGAGAGATCCAGGAAGATCTCAGGCAATTGTCAAGCCAAGGGAAGAGAAAAGAGAAAGGTGGGAAGGTAGGAACTTATTTATTGATTCTTAAAACAGGAGAAATGTTGCTATTACTGTTTCTTTTCTCCTCCTATGTTAAGGAGGGTTGCTGAGCTGGAAAGTATAAATGCTTAGCTCCTTTTTTTGCTTTTTTCCTACCTTCCTGAAATTCCTCTGCTAAAATTAAACCTGACAGAAACAAGAGTTCCCCAGGGACTGGCATAAGTTTTTTATTTCTCCCTAAATCTTTTGGTTTAAAGAAAAGAAAAGAAAGAAGGGGAAAAGAAAGGAAAAGAGAGCTGTTTGAGGTCTGGATTATAAGTGTTGTGAAAGAGGTCTGTGAGATGTGGCATTCTGATCTGTGTGTATAACAAGTCTGAGCTACCAGTTTTGAGCTTGAATCACTTTATAAGATATATGGAGAAATATCTCACTCAAACTACAATGTCACCAAAAATGAAACAAGTAGATAAAAAAAGTAATAAATCTGCCAACTCAACCAGCTCCCCGAATAAATCGTTAAGGGAGGACAGGATCCCTGACACCTTTTATGCGGGGGAAATTGCAACCCTGGTTTCTGCTTTAATAGGCCCTAAATTGGAAGAAATTCATACAAGACTGAATACAATTCTGGAGGAGCAGAAAAATCAGGCAGAGAGAATAAAAGAAATGGAACAGCGGATTTCAAATTGCCAGGATACCCAGATTAAGGTACAACTCCATATGGAAGCTTTGCTAAAACAAAATTTAACTTTGACCAACAAAATTGACGAGATGGAAAATAGGTCTAGAGCAATCTGCGCTTAATTGGTATCCCCGAATCTCTGAGACCTCAAGACCTAAAAAAGTTTGTGGAACAGACCATTCCTGAGTTACTGGGTTTAAATCCAGGGGAAAATATCTTTACAATTGAAAGAATACACAGAATGGGAAGAGAGAGAGATCAGTCAACAGCAACTGATAGGAGACCAAGGCCAGTGATAGCAAAGTTTCTAAATTTCCAAGGAAAAAGCGAGATCTTGAGAGCCTACAGGAAACAACAGAATCTACACTATCAAGGAGTGAAGATCCTGCTCTTTCAGGACTTTTCTACAGAAGTTTCACTGAAAAGAAAACAATTTTCGCCTATATGTTCTCGCCTTGTGGCTGAAAAGAGGTTTTTTTCCCTGCTGTATCCAGCTAGACTCAGGATAAAATCTGGCACGGACTTCCTTTTTTTTGACTCTCCAGAAGCAGCCCTTTCCTTTTTGGAAAATTAATCAAAGAAGTGGAAGGTTTAATGAGAGTCTTCTGTACATTTTTTATATCTATTTTTTTTGTGTATTTATGTGTGTATGTCTAGTATGGTGTTCTTTGAATAAAATTTTTTTTTTTTCATTTTTCTTTTTTTTCCCGGATTGAAAAGCTATATGATAATAAAAAAAAAAAAAATTCTTTCTCTTAAAGAGATTTTTTTCTCTTAAAGAGATTTTTTTCTCTATGATGTTCCTCTCTTTTGAACAAATTTTTTTTTTTTTTTTATATAGATTTTTTTCTCTATGATGTTCCTCTCTTTTGAATACAGAGCTGCTGTATTGTAAATTTATAGGAATTGTTAAAAAAGAAAAGAGAGATAAAGGAAACAAAAGACAAAATTGTGAAGCACAGTTGTTTTACTGGGAAGAGAGTTATTTTGCACAAGTTTAGGATAGTTTTTTCTTATGAATAAGCTACCCTTAAGTGAATCACAATTATGGGATAGGAAAATATGGGCACAACTAATGTTTGTACAGATAGAAAGAAATCATAGGTATGTGTAAAAAAGGTATAATTGTCAACATAAGGGGTGTAAAGATTTTAGCACGCACTTATTGGATGTTTGTAATGTTTTTGTTGAATAAACCCATGAAAGAAGGTATAACACAAAGGGGTATTGCACTATGGAAGAATAGAGGGTTTAATACATTAACCCCTTAATGACCGGACCATTTTTCAATTTTCTTACCCTTAATGACAATGGCTATTTTTACATTTCTGCAGTGTTTGTGTTTAGCTGTAATTTTCCTCTTACTCATTTACTGTACCCACACATATTATATACCGTTTTTCTCGCCATTAAATGGACTTTCTAAGGATACCATTATTTTCATCATATCTTATAATTTCCTATAAAAAAAATATAAAATATGAGGAAAAAATTGAAAAAAACACACTTTTTCTAACTTTGACCCCCAAAATCTGTTACACATCTACAATCACCAAAAAACACCTATGCTAAATAGTTTCTAAATTTTGTCCTGAGTTTAGAAATACCCAATGTTTACATGTTCTTTACTTTTTTTGCAAGTTATAGGGCCATAAATACAAGTAGCACTTTGCTATTTCCAAACAACTTTTTTTCAAAATTAGCGCTAGTTACATTGGAACCCTGATATCTGTCAGGAATACCTGAATATCCCTTGACATGTATATATTTTTTTTTAGAAGACAACCCAAAGTATTGATCTAGGCCCATTTTGGTATATTTCATGCCACCATTTCACCGCCAAATGTCATCAAATAAAAAAAAAAGTTCACTTTTTCACAAATTTTGTCACAAACTTTAGGTTTCCCACTGAAATTATTTACAAACAGCTTCTGCAATTAAGGCACAAATGGTTGTAAATGCTTCTTTGGGATCCCCTTTGTTCAGAAATAGCAGACTTATATGGCTTTGGGGTTGCTTTTTGGTAAGTAGAAGGCCGCTAAATGCTGCTGCGCACCACACGTAAATTATGCCCAGCAGTTAAGGGGTTAAATTAGGTAGCTTGTAGGGAGCTTGCAGGGTTAATTTTAGCTTTAGGGTAGAGATCAGCCTCCCACCTGACACATCCCACCCCCTGATCCCTCCCAAACAGTTCTCTTCCCTCCCCCACCCCACAATTGTCCCCGCCATCTTAAGTACTGGCAGAAAGTCTGCCAGTACTAAATAAAAGGAGTTTTTCTTTTTTTTAATAAAAAAAAATAAAATGTTTTAGCTGTGATGGACTCCTGCCTTAGCCCCAACCTCCATGATCCCCCCCCCCCAGCTCTCTAACCCTCTCCCCTACCTAATTGCCGCCATCTTGGGTACTGGCAGCTGTCTGCCAGTACCCAATTTGCCCCCCAAAAAGTGTTTTTTTTTATCTTTTATTGACATTTTAAATTTTTCTGTAGTGTAGCAGCCCCACACAATACCCCAACCCCCTCCCCCTCCCAGATCCTTATATATTTATTTTTTCCCCCCTCTTCCCTGCTCATTGGTGTCAGTGTGGGTAGCTAATCGCGCGCGCATGCGCGCCCCCGCACGCTCCCGGCACCCGGCGTGCACATTGCACTTACAGGAGCCGGATGCCGGGTAGCGATGGGCCGCCCACCCACCTCCCTGTTGCGCTCCCACCCACCAACGAACCGGCACCATCGCTACCGGTGCAGAGAGGGCCACAGAGTGGCTCTCTCTGCATCGGAGTCTTCTGAAAGGGTATTGCAGGATGCCTCCATATGGAGGCATCACTGCAATACCCTGAGAGCTGCTGGAAGCGATTGCGATCGCTTCCAGCAGTCTCTTAGACAACTGACGTACCAGGTACGTCTATTGTCATTAACTGTAAGTTAATGCATGACGTACCTGGTACGTCAGTTGTCATTAAGGGGTTAAGAGAATTTAGCTATAGAAATTTGCTACATTGTATGAATATAATAATAAGGGCTTTATGGTTTGTCACCTATAATGTGTTTTTTTGTTTTGTTTTTATTTCTCGCTCTCTTCTCCTTTTCACATAGAAGTAAAATACCTTTTTTAGAAAATATGAAAGTAAAGGTACTACTAATAGAGTTAGAAGTGTTAATTATAGGTGGTCTTAATTTTTTCTTGGTAACACATGGATCTATGGAGAAATTTCTCTGGAAAAGAGATGTCAAAATGTATAAACACAAAATTAGGGGTTTAATTGTGTTATCTACACGTGAATATAGGGGTTTTTTTTTGTTTTTTTTCCTTCCTTCTTCTCTCTCTCTCCCTCCCTCTTCTCTCCTCTCCCTTAATGGCTCCTTTTTTTTATTAGGATAGATGGTTAAAATATTAACCTGGAATATAGGGGGGATTCACTCCCCAATAAAAAGGAAAGCAGTTTTGAATCTCTTAGGAAAAAGAGACTTTGATATAGTGTGTCTACAGGAAACCCATTTATCAGATAAAGAACATAGAAAGATCAGAGCTCGCTGGCTGGGAGAATCCTTTTTTTCATCTTATATAAAATTGTCCAGAGGAGGGATGGTTTTATACCATACCATACAAGGTTGGAATACAAAATCTGGAATACATCTATAGATAAAGAGGGAAGATATTTGATTATTAGATTCTCTATTCAAGAGGAAGAATATTTATTAGTTAATATCTAAGGCCCTAATGTCTCCAATGAAAAATTTTGGAACTTATTAGTGAAGAAAATGTTTAAATTTCCTAAAGCCAAAATTGTATTGGTAGGGGACTTTAATGTTACACCAAACTCATATTTGGACAGAAAGAGAGTGGGAACTCAGAATGTGAAAGCTAAATTTAAACCTGCCCAGTTGAACTTTGAAAAGAAAATATTTAATCTACTTCACAATTCATTAAAGCTAGTTGATATTTGGAGATTGCTAAATCCTAATAGCCTTGAGTATACGTGTTGTTCTAAGACCCACAATACGCTTTCAAGGTTAGACCTTTTTCTGATTTCGGATGTGTTAGTTCCTAAGGTTGAGAAATGTATTATTGGAGACTTTAGTTTGTCGGATCATGCTCCGGTTACTCTAACTATTGCGGCGAAAAAGAGATTTCTATTTAACTCTTTTTTCTTTCCAACATACTTGCTAGATTCTATTAGCTTTAAGGCTTTTTTAATTAAAACATGGGAAGATTATAGATCTTTTAATAGTCATTGTAGAGATAATGTTCAGCTTTTTTGGGAAACTGCTAAAGCTTACCTGAAAGCGGAAATCTCTAGCTATCTGGCAAAACTAAAAAAATAGAATCTTAGGAAAGACAAAGCCCTCTCAGATAAAGTAAGGGAGGCTTACACTCTTTTCTTGGAAAGACCTTGTAAGCTAAACACAGATTGCTATTTTCAGGCCAAGAAAGAAAGGGAGACATTCCTTTTGGGAGAGGCACAGGTACTTTTATATGAGAATAGTGCCAGATTTGGCAATAAAGTTGGTAAATATATGGCCTCTTTGTTTAAAAGACAATTCAGGAGGAAATCGGTAGCAGTGAAGGACCAAGTGTATACAGATCAAGATCAAATATCGCAATTATTTCAAAGTTTTTACACTGATTTATATACATCTCAGTGTCCGGATCCAGAAGATATCAAAAAATTTCTGGATGAGATCCATTTCCCTAAAATCTCAGTAGAAGACTGTGAGGGTTTGAATCAACCAATAACAGAGAGGGAAATTCAAAGAACCATTAATTCAATGGCTAAAGGGAAAGCTCCTGGTCCAGACTGCCTCCCGGTTGAACTTTATCAAATCTTGCGTACAGAGATAGGCCCAGTATTGACTGACCTTTACAATACATATTTTGGAATAAAGAACAAGATCCCCGAAAACTTTAAGAGGGCTAATATAATCTTAATACCAAAGGCTAATAAAGATCCATCAGAGATGACCTCATATAGACCCATTTCGCTGCTTGGCCTTGATTATAAAATACAGATGAAGCTATTGGCTGAAAGATTGAAACCTTTGTTACCAGCGATTGTGCATCAGGATCAGGCAGGCTTTGTCACTGGAAGAGCGACAGAGCTGAATGTAAGGAAAATTCTACAGGTAATTTGCAGATATGGGGGGGATCGCTCTGCCCTGCTGGAGGCCTTCCTGCTATCCTTGGATGCAGAGAAGGCCTTCGACAGGGTGGAGTGGCCCTTCCTGATCCAGGATTTTATTGTCAAGGTTTATTCAGATATTAAGGCCTCTTTACTGATTAATAACTCTATGTCAGATTATTTTAAGTTAACAAGAGGCGTCAAAGCCAGAACAGATAACCAGACAAGCTGGGTCAGACACCAAAGCTACTAGTCAGACGAGCCGGTGTCAGAAATACGAAGATGAACCAGAAGGGACATCAAACAAGCCAGGTTATACACAAAAACAGGAACTCACAGAGAGATCAGAGACAACACAAGGGCAATGTCAAACAGGACTAAGGCAGTTAAATAGGGAGTGATAACATCATCATTCTGGGACTGCAACCTGTCTCTCCCTGATGATGTTCTCCAGTTTGGCCATAAGAGGGAGCCTGGAAGTAGTGAGCAGCATTACACTCTCTGCTATAGGCAAGGATAAACGACAGGTGAGTCAAAATAGAAGCCAAGATACAAAGCAGCAAATAACTATTAAAATCAGGGTGAAACCCTGACAGTACCCTCCCTTCAATGATCCTTCCCCCACTGGAGGACAAAAGGCTTATTGGGGAAACGGGCATGGAAGGCACGGAGAAGGGTGAGAGCATGGACATCAGAGGAGGGAACCCATGAACACTCCTCTGGACCATAACCCCTCCAGTAAACCAAATACTGTACACAACCTCTAGACATACGAGAGTCAATAATGCGGCTGAACTCATATTCTTCATGGTTGTCAACAGAAATGGGACAGGGACAAGGCAACACAGTGGTTTCAAGAGGGAGACGTGAAAAACATTGAAGATGCGCATTGCAGAAGGAAAGTCAAGAGCATAGGCAACCAGATTGACCCATCGGAGTATTCAAAAATTGATACGTATGGTGGCCAAAATAAGGTTAGGAGGTATAACTGGAGTGGGTACAGACTCCTCCTTGGACAGAGGTGAAAATTGTAGAGAGGGCATTAGCCCTAACATTCTTATTACTAGGCAGATAGGAGACCACATAATTGAACCAAAGACAAAAATAGCGTACATCTGGCCTGTCAGGGCGACAAACGTTAGCTACAGATAAGTAAATCAAATTCTTGTGGCAAGTGAGGCTAAGCACTGGTGGTATGCTAGTACCTTCGAGAAGGTGCCTCCATTCCTTGAGTTCCAAAATTATGGCTAGTAATTCCCTGTCGCCAATTTCGTAATTGCACTCTGCTGGGAATAATTTCTTCGAGAAAAAACCGCACGAATGCAAGGAACCTTCAGGCGTAGGATGTTGAGACAAGAGGGCGCCTACTCCTTTCTCATATGCATCAATCTCCTTGGACAGAGGTGAAAATTGTCAAGAGAGGGCATTAGCCCTAACATTCTTACTACCAAGTAGGTAGGAGACCACATAATTGAACCAAGACAAAAATAGCGTACATCTGGCTTGTCGGGGCGACAAACGTTTAGCTACAGATAAGTAAGTTAAATTCTTGTGGTCAGTGAGGATGAGTACTGGTATGCTAGTACCTTCAAAAAGGTGCTTCCGTTCATTAAGTGCCAAAATTATGGCCAGTAATTCCCTGTCACCAATTTCGTAATTGCAATCTGCTGGGGACAATTTCTTAGAGAAGAAACTGCACGAATGCAAGGAACCCTCAGGTATAGGACTTGAGACAAGAGGGCGCCTACTCCTGTCTCAGACAAAATCAATCTCTAGAAAGATAAACAGAGCAGGGTTAGGATGAGCCAGAACCGGGGCGGCAGCAAAGGCAGTTTTTAGACTCTCAAAGGCCTTTATTGCAGTAGGTGACCTCTGCAGTGGATCATTCTCTTTACAGGTCATGCATGCCTGTGATAGGTTTGACCAAGGAAGAAAAGTTTTAATAAACTTTCTATAGTAATTGGCGAAGCCCCAAAAAATGTTGAATAGGCCACAGACCAACTGGATGAGACCACTGCAGAAATGCAGATAACTTGTCAGGATCCATGGAGGACCCTGCAGCGGAAATTATGTAACTTAGGAAGGTGACTTGAGTTTGATGGAACTCGCATTTCTTGAGCTTGCAAAACAGGCCGTTCTCAAGCAGTTTCTGAAGTACCCGTATGGCATCAGAATGGTGAGCATCAAGTGTGGGTGAGTGTATAAGGATGTCGTCTAAGTACAATAAAACACACTCTTGTAACATATCTTGTAGGCCATCATTAATAAATTCCTGGAAAAAAGCAGGAATATTGCATATGCCAAAAGGCATTGCAAGAAATTCATAATGCCCACTCCTGTTGTTAAATGCTGTTTTCCATTCGTGCCCTTGCATAATGTCAGGGTACCAGGAACCAGAAAGAGAGGTAAAATGCTGAATTAATCACACATTTATTAAAAAATAACAAAAATGAAAAAAATCCAAATGACAAGCCAGGAGTCAAAGCCAGAGTAGATAGTCAGGCGAGCCGGGTCAGGAATTATGAAGATCAGCGAAGTTAGGAACTAGCCAGGGATCAGGAACCAGTAGGGACGTCAAACAAGCCAGGTTATACACAGAAACTCACAGAGAGATCAGAGACAACGCAAACAGGACTGAGGCAGTTAAATAGGGAGTGATGACATAATCATCCTGGGACTGCAACCTGTTTCTCCGATGATGCTCTCCAGTTTGGCCATAAGAGGGAGCCTGGGAGTAGTGAGCAGCATTTACACACTCTGCAACATGCAAAGGGTAAAAGATAGGTGAGTCAAAATGGCAGTTAAGATGAAAAGCAGCAAATAACTATTGAAATCAGATTGAAACCCTGACACGGTCAGACTAAATACTTGCCACTTTAGCCTATAAAAGTTATATTTTATGATTTTTTTTCTGTTTATTAATACTGCATACAAATATCCTGTATTTTCTGTTTGTATTCTAATAAAGAAACTGAGAAATAATTATATATGGTCATTATACCATTGTTAAAACAACAAATCTAATGGTGGCCTAAGACTTCTGCAAAATACTGTAGGTATAGATATATACAGATATATATAGGAATATCTACTTATAAATACTTAGACCATATTCTGCTATGTGCTGAACTTTGGAATGTGAAATGTTTACAGTAAAAACATAGTTAAACATTTTATTAAATATGAATATTGCATTTTTTAAAGTAGCAGTGAGTGGGAAGGAGGTAGGGGGAAGGAGGAATAGGAGGCTCTTATAGTGGAGGGAGGATTAAAGGGTGGGAAATCAATCTGGGAGGGGTTAGGGTAATGAGGGGGGCAGCTACACTACAGAAAAAAAGTGTTTATTACCTAAGATGGCGGGAATTAGTTAGAAGGGGGAGGGTTAGAGAGCTTTTTGGGAGGGATCAGGGAGGTGGGAAGGTAAGAGGGTAATCCTACATTAAGGAAAATAATAATAATAATAATAATAAAAAAAGGTATAAAACTGCATACTGGCAGACTGTCTGCCAGTATTTAAGATGGGGGTGACCAGTGGGGGGGGGGGGGAGGGAAGAGAGCTGTTTGAGAGGGATCAGGGGGTGGGAAGTATCAGGTGAGAGGCTAACCTCTACACTAAAGCTAAAATTAGCCTTACAAGCTACCTAATTAACCCCTCCACCGCTGGGAATAATAAAAGTGTGGTGTGCAGCTGCAATTAGCGGCCTTCTAATTACCAAAAAGCAATGGCAAAGCCATATATGTCTGCTATTTCTTAACAAAGGGGATCCCAAAGAAGCTTTTACAATAATTTGTGCCATGACTGCACAAGCAGTATGTAATTAATTTCAGTGAGAAACCCAACGTTTGAGAAAAAGTTTTAATTTTAATTTGATCGCATTTGGCGGTGAAATGGTGGCATGAAATATACCAAAATGGGCCTATATTAATACTTTGGGTTGTCTAAAAAAATATATATATATAGTTTTGATAGGTAAATAAATGCTCTGGTCTTTTGGGGAATGTAAGCTTAGGAATGGACCATTTTTGGTTCAGCACCTGGGTAGTGCTTGCTGATTGGTGTCTAAATGTAGCCACCAATCAGAAAGCGCTACTCAAGGTGCTGAACCAGAAATGAGCCGGCTTCTAAGCTTACATTCTTTCTTTTTCAAATAAATATACCAAGAGAACGAAGAAAATTTGATAATAGGAGTAAATTAGAAAGTTGCTTAAAATTACATGCTCTATCTGAATCATGAAAGATAGAGCATCAATACAAGAGCTTCAATACACTTCTATATATTGTTACTAAAAGGAATAGGAATAATGGCACTCCCAAAGAGTAGTCCCCTCTATAGTTAATTCCTAGGAGTATAATTAAATGCTCTAGAGCGTAAAGAATTCAAAAGGGGGAGAGGTGCTGTACACAGAAGGATTTTTGAGTGAGATTGTTTTGAGTGGTTGAGTGCTATATTATGTACACACTTTTTGTAGTGTGACTCTCACAGTACTACTTTGTTCTCTTTCTCTTACACTTCTATATGTGTCTATAAATGTGTACATATATATTTATGTGTTTATATGTTTATATATGTCTGTAAATACAAATATACATATGTAAATACATATGTACACTTATATAGACATATATGGGCTTGTCCCATTTGGCCAGATGCGGTAACTAACTCTTCCATTGTTACTTTTTATCTTAGTTGTGAGCTTGTAAGTGAGTGCTGGACTTCCTCTGTGTGCTATATTATCGTATATATTTTTTGTAATCTACCCATTTGGGCCGTGCACCCAGACTGTGGCTCTGTGGACATTGCAGCTTCCTGAGAGTGCTGTGTCTTGCACCCAGGGCTGTGCATGTTACAGGGTCATGGGATGTGCACCCAGTCCGGCCTGAGAGTGCTGTCCCCCACCGTGTTTTGTATATATATATATATATATATATATATATATATATACAGTACAAAAAAGGTACAGCACTGCAGAAGTGTAATGCAAAGTTCTTTTGCTAAGTGCACGGTGACTAGCAGGGTCCTGCAAACCCTATTATTATCCAATTTGAAAAACAGAAAAGCCCCAGCACGGTTTCATCAAGGTAAATCCTACTCATGTTGTAAGGGCTATATAGGCCCGAAACGTTGCTGTTTGCTGTCTTCCTTTTAACCTCAATAAAGAATTTACCTTGATGAAACAGTGCTGGGACCTTTCTGTTTTTCAAATTATATATATACATACATACATACATACATACTGTACATATACATCTTTAAACATGTATATGTATGTATCTCTTTGTTAAAGCCATTTGCTTGCCTTTTTTTCCTGAGATCTCATATTTTTGAGCCTTTATAACTTTTGTGTGCAATACTTTTTCTTAATATTTTTTATCAGATAGTGTTATTATGAGTGTAACTATACTTTATGTACTTTTGATGTGTTTTGTGCAACTTTTTAGTTTCGCAAAACAGTTAAAGGGACACTAAACCCAATTTTTTCTTTCATGATTCAGATAGAGCATGTCATTTTAAGCAACTTTCTAATTTACTCCTATTATCAATTTTTCTCGGTTCTCTTGCTTTCTTTATTCAAAAAAGAAGGCATCTAAGCTAAGGAGCCAGACAATTTGTGGTTTAGAACCATGGACAGCACTTGTTTATTGGTGCTGTCCAATCAACAAGGACAACCCAGGTTGTGAACCAAAAATGGGCCGACTTCTAAACTTACAGTATTGCTTTTCAAATAAAGATAGGAAAAGAATGAAGACAAATTGATAATAGGAGTAAATTAGAAAGTTGCTTAAAATGTCATGCTCTGTCTGAATCATGAAAGAAAAATTTTGGGTTTAGTGTCCCTTTAACCAAAGCTCTGAAGTCGTGATAATCATTCTAGCGTAAATCGTGATTGCACTCAAGCTATCGCCTTTTCTTTCAACTTGTAATATGAGTCATAAACACTTGCGATAAATCCCTTATCTCTTGCGCGCAAACATTTGCGCTCCATTTGTAATAGGGCCTTTTGTATTTTAAAGAATCCGTTATTGGTTCAGAGAGGTGTGGGGTATAGAGACAGTGAGGCAGATATCAGATTGACTCTTAGTATATCTACTAGGATGTAAGCTCTCAGAAAGGGACCATGTCTCCTTTAGAGCTGTTTAGCACACATCTTTAGACCATCTGAACATATATATGCACATCAATACAGTCCTAAAGCATTTATTTATGACATATACATATATCCAGATGGTTCCTTTTTTTGTCAGGCTGTTGAGATGGGTCCTTGCATTGTGCGTGGGAGTAGTTCCTAACAGTTAATGTAAAATGAATATCTAGTTATATTAGGTGCTCAATTTAAATTAAAGCATGTTGTAATTAGTTTAATTGCTGCTCTTTGAAATGCATTATAGAAATCATTTTTTTCTTCAGTGTCCATTTAACTTACATTCTGCTATTTTTTAGTGATACACTTAGAGTGATATACTGTATTTAGATATGTATGTAATAAAATTGATTATATTGGCCCATCAATCCCATTTTGATATTGATTTCTGTTTGGTCCTTTGGTACTTTTTGTACAATACACTGTGACAGATGTTCACCCAAGCATGCACACACATACAGTGACTCACAGTGACAGATGCACTCATTGTCTGACTGATGTATACTTGTAGTGATAAAAGCACAAACACTGCAACAAACATATTCACTTTCCTTTCCAGCGGTTTCAACTCACAAGTTCACCAGGGATATTGCAGAAATAAAGAACATGGTTCCCTGTAGATTAAAGGGACAGTAATCAAAATTAAACTTTCATGATTCAGGCAGAGCATGCCATATTACAATTTACTTCTATTAAACCTAGGTATGCCCAAGAGTAGCAATGCACTACTGGGAACACATATTTCCCTTTTATAATTGGCTCACCCAATGTGTTCAGCTACATCCCAGTACTGCTACTTCAACAAAAGGATACCAAGAGAATGAAGCAAGTTTGATAAAAAAAAAAAGTTGGGTAGAAATGTATGTTCTATCTGAATCCTTAAAGAAAAAAATAGGGTTACATGTTACTTTGAGATCCTTCTTTCAATAAGACCCACACAACATTTTTACAAAGTCAAAGACTATTTGCCCAAGATACCTTAAAAATCTCTATGCTGTAAGCTGTCATAGCCTGTAATGGCATACAATTGGTTACATGGTATCCAATCTTTGCCGTCTTTGGATTCAGTTACATTGTATTGTAGAATAAAAAAAAATTTCAGCACAAATCAAGAAGAACTAGAGAATAACAACAGTATCATAAATAATAATGAAATAAAATGGTACACCACATCCTTCTGTAAATAATATGCAAGTAAGTCTTAATTACTTATGCAGGAACCATACATAAGGAGCATAACTTAGGTTGTCACAAGCACTAGCATCCCAGTGTAACGATAGAAGTAATTTCTGTCCAGGAAGGGATTCAGTGGTGGTTGTCACAAGCACTAGCATCCCAGTGTAACGATAGAAGTAATTTCTGTCCAGGAAGGGATTCAGTGGTGAATTAAGCACACTATCCCAACACGCTAGGTAGGACCCAGCATCTAACCCACAGTAACAGAAGCAAACTCAGCTCACCTGGGGAACCCTGGAGGTTAGTTGAAGTTTCAGGATCAATGGTAGGAAAGCAGGCTTAACTAATGGGTTCTCGTAGTTTAATCCAAGCGACAAGCCAAAGGAAAATCATGAAGCAGCTCAGTCCAAGCAAAGGTCATCAACAATGTACAAAGCGTAATCCACAAGGCAAAAACAAGTTCAGACAAAGGCCCCTGATGGTCGAAAGTGCTACGAGGCGGCAACATATTCAAATGGATCTGCTGCTATGTTGAGCGAGCCTGTCGGAATATTAAAAGCTCTCGACATAGTGGCATCACCGAGAGGCATTTATTATACATGCCATTGGTCGGCAATGCTGGCTTAGACAACACCCAACATCACTGACCATATTGGTGATGTAAAGTAAATGATCCCTTGAATATTACTGCTGTGTGCCTAAATGCTAATTTTAATACCCCCAAACTGAAGTACCTCACGATTGCAAACTAGCACTAAACTAAATAAAGATCTAAACAGCCTCATACTCATACAAGGTCGCTAACTATTAACCTCTAAACTGCCACATACCCACCCAAGCACTATCCTATTAACCCTTATGCCGCCATATACCCACCGCTATTATCTAACTATTAACCCCTATGCCGTCATATACCCACCGCTATTATCTAACTATTAACTCCTATGCCGCCACATACCCACAGCAAGTGTCTATGAATCTCTATGCCGCCATATACCCAACGCTATTATTTAACTGTTAACACCGATTCTGCCATATATACCCACCTCAAGTATATATCTATTAACACATATGCCACCATATACCCACCGCTAGTGGGAGTAGCCTGCAGTTTGCTTCGTACACATCGACTCAAGATTGATATGTTCAAAGTAGCAAAGTAAAGGTTGTGAGGAGGGTAGAGGCCTTGTTTGTCTCACTAGCTATCAGCTGCCAAGACTACATCACCTGAGCTAGTTAGTGTAGGTGTAAATAAACTTAGGTACCCATGGCAATATTTGAAGGGTGCCTACACTGAATGTAATTTTAGTTTCAGTGAGCTCACTGTCTGCGCCGTGTAGGTCCACTTTAAATGGGGCCCCTCCCTCCACAGCAAAATGCTGACAAGCTGCGATGTTGGAAATGTGGGTTGTGACATCACGCTCCCATTGACTATTATGGGAGAGACATCGCCACTCGCCGGAATTGCTTGCTTTTTCTTTGAATATTTCAACAGATCACCGGGCAGCAATACCAACGAGGCCATCAAAGCAGTTTCCCAATGCTTTGAATTTCGGGGCCAAAGTGTGCAACTAACTTGCAATAAGGTAGAGAGGGTAATCTAGAAGAGTGGTCTAAGATTCAGGCAAAAAGGTCAGCAGCTTGGATTTTAAGCTGAAATGAATGCACTCAATAGTAACAACACTAACAGGTGCCCGGGCTGCGAGAAACACAAACTGAAATAGACGCAACTGGAGGGGGGGGGGGGTAAAGGACGCCAGCGCCAAAGAATGGTGCCAGAACCAAGGGATAAAAAAAAGAATCCAACCAGCGAAACCGACATCAAAACAACCCACGTGGCCCAGAAACTAGATAGCGTGACAATGCCCCCTCCTCCTGGGGTAATCAAGGCTTAGCAGTAAACCAACAATGAAAGACCGACACAAGAGTAGGGGCAGGCAAATGACGTGCGGAAATCCAAGATCTTTCAGTGACTGTCGCGAAACTCAGACGCAATGTATGAGAAGGAGGGAGAGGGGGAAGGAGAGGGAGGGGGGAATTAATGTTGGAAAGGGGATCTGGGAGGGGGAGCAGGTAGGGTATTGAGGGGTTAGCTACACTACAGAAAATTGGGTTTGAAATTAAAAAAAAAAAACCTATTTTTTTTAGCAAACTGGGTACTGGCAGAAAGCTGCCAGTAACCAAGATGGCGACAAATAGAGGGGGTAAGGTTAGAGAGCTGTTTTGGGGGGGGTTAGGGAGGTTGGGGGGTAAGGGGGGGATCCAACACTCGCATTTTATATTATACAAAAAATCAAAACAGAAAGAATGTATTCACAACATACAACTACTGTTGTGAAAAAGCAAGGGATAAAAAAAGGCACACAGAATTTGGTAAATGATCAAATTTATTAATTCCTATTTAAATCCCAAACCACATTTATGTGGATCACAAAAAGTGACAAAGTCAATCATACTTTGAAAGAGAACATTTTTAACTAAAACAGCAGAATTCAAAGACTAAATGCTACTAAAAGGCCAGAAACCTCTAAGCATACGTATGCTAATTAACTAGGGGTGCAGCCTAACCTACTATCTATAACACAGACAGATATATATAACATAGGCGAGTAACATATAGTAAGCAAAGAACGTAAGTAAATTAACATTACGGTTTACAAGTAAAAAACATAAAAGAGACATTTTCATTTTATCCTAAATAGATCAGAAAAAATGACCGGCAAATGTCTTAGTTTAGCATCTGAAATACAGACAATGGTGATTGCTGCTGGAAGTGCAGTTCAGTTATTTTACTTAGCTGCTGTATGTAGATACAGCAAGGTGCCCTATTTATTTAAATAATACTTGTGTTCAAAAGGCCGTTTTTAGCTTTGTTTAGATAAGCTTAGGAATTGAGTTTCTCTATTTAATAATTTAAATAAGAACAAAGCTTCTATATTTTTGCACTTTTTAACTATGAACACAAGTATTATTTAAAATAGGGCACCTTGCTGTATACAGCTTTAAGAAAATAGCAGGTGTTTAGCAAGTAGATCACCTGTGGAGTCACAGGTAGGTCCATAAATAGAGGATATCCGGTATGGAATAATATGCCCTGATGAACCCCTTAGACACAAATCTTGCTGCAGGGGTGAAACGTGCGTTGGCACTTTGTGTAACTTTGGCACCTATGTGCTATACTAGCCAGGAGTGAGGTCGACCAACTCCTGTCTTTCTTCTAAACATTTTTCAAAGAAAGCAAAGAAAAGACATTAAGGTACAAGTTTATTGTAAGCCCTGGAACTTGACTTTATGCTGAGAATGAGCGTGTGTGCTTGAAAAGCGGCTAAGTATTGGAGATTGTGGTTTCCCTTATTTGCGCTGGACTGAACGTGCAATATCCCACCTGAAGGTGTTTAAAGATAAGAGATCCCTTTTACTGAGAATCTTTTGGTCTCTGTGTGTGGCTGTTTCAACTTACTTTCCTGAGTATACGGTGCATCCTGGTATGTGCTTAGCTACATAACATCGGTGGAAGCCTGGTTTCTTTCACCTGAGCAACTGACCAATCCAGTGGACGGATTCTCGGCCTTTGGGACACACCTCTTGCAATCGAACCTATTGCCAGCAGGCTTACAACCACACCTTAAGCTGCAAGTGACATCACACGCTCTGAATGCTGCATCCTTTCTGAATTGGAATAATGGATCTACATACAGCAGCTAAGTAAAATAACTGAACTGCACTTCCAGCAGCAATCCACCATTGTCTGTATTTCAGATGCTAAAACTAAGACATTTGCCGGTCATTTTTTTCTGATCTATTTAGGATAAAATGAAAATGTCTCTTTTATGTTTTTACTTGTAAACCGTAATGTTAATTTACTTACGTTCTTTTGCTTACTATATGTTACTCGCCTATGTTATATATAATCTGTCTGTGTTATAGATAGTAGGTTAGGCTGCACCCCCTAGTTAATTAGCATACGTATGCTTAGAGGTTTCTGGCCTTTTAGTAGCATTTAGTTTTTGAATTCTGCTGTTTTAGTTAAAAATGTTCTCTTTCAAAGTATGATTGACTTTGTCACTTTTTGTGATCCACATAAATGTGGTTTGGGATTTAAATAGGAATTAATAAATTTGATCATTTACCAAAATTCTGTGTGCCTTTTTTTATCCCTTGCTTTTTCACAACAGTAGTGTATGTTGTGAATACATTCTTTCTGTTTGATTTTTTTGTATAATTCATTTTCAAGGGTGGCACCAGAGAATAATTATTCTTTTTTTGGTTTTAGCAGTATTATCTACTCTCTCATACACTTTTTTCATTGATACTGTATTTTATATATATATATAATATATATATATATATATTTATATATATATATATATATATGTATATATATATTTCTAAAATATATATATAAAAAAAGCCTTTTATTTTAGTACTGGCAGACTTTCTGCCAATACTTAAAGGGACAGTAAACACCAGAATTTTTGTTGTTTAAAAAGATAGATAATCCCTTTATTACCCATTCCCCAGTTTTCCATAACCAACTTTTTACCTCTGTGATTACCTTGTATCTAAGCCTCAGTAGCCTGCCCCCTTATTTCAGTTCTTTTGACAGACTTGTATTTTTAGCCAATCAGTGCTGACTCCTAGGAGCTTCACGTGCCTGAGCTCAATGTTATCTATGTGAAACACGTGAACTAACGCCCTCCAGTGGTGACAAACTGTCAAAATGCTTTTAGATTAGAAGCGGCCTTCAAGGTCTAAGAAATTAGCATATGAACCTCCTAGGTTTAGCTTTCAACTAAGAATACCAAGAGAACAAAGCAAAATTGGTAATAAAAGTAAATTGGAAAGTTGTTTAAAATTACAAGCCCTATTTAAATCATGAAAGTTTTTTTTTTACTTGACTGTCCCTTTAAGATGGCGGTGACAATTGTGAGGTGGGGAGGGAAGAGAGCTGTTTGAGGGGGTTCAGGGAGGGATCAGGGGGTGAAATGTGTCAGGTGGAAGGCTGATCTCTACACTAAAGCTAAAATTAACCCTACAAGATACCTAATAACCCCTTAACTTCTGGGCATAATACAAGTGTGGTGCACAGCAGCATTTAGCGGCCTTCTAATTACCAAAAAGCAACGCCAAAGCCATATATTTCTGCTATTTCTGAACAAAGGGGATCCCAGAGAAGCATTTACAACCATTTATGCCATAATTGCACAAGCTGTTTGTAAATAATTTCAGTGAGAAACCTAAAGTTAGTGCAAAAGTTAACGATTTTTATTTGATCGCATTTGGCTGTGAAATGGTGGCATGAAATATACCAAAATGGGCCTAGAGCAATACTTTGGGTTGTCTACTACACTACACTTAAAGGGACACTGAACCCAAAAAAATTCTTTCATGATTCAGATATAGCATGGAATTTTAATTAACTTTCTAATTTACTCCTATTATCAAATTTTCTTTATTCTCTTGGTATCTTTATTTGAAATGCAAGAATGTAAGTTTAGATGCCAGCCCATTTTTGGTGAACAACCTGGGTTGTCCTTGCTGATTGGTAGATAAATTCATCCACCAATAAAAACATGCTGTCCAGAGTACTGAACAAAAAAAACTTAGATGCCTTCTTTTTCACATAAAGATAGCAAGAGAACAAAGAAAAATTGATAATAGGAGTAAATTAGAAAGTTGCTTAAAATTTCACACTCTATCTGAATCACAAAAGAAAAAAATTGGGTTCAGTGTCCCTTTAAGCTAAAATTAACCCTACAAGCTCCCTACAAGCTACCTAATTAACCCCTTCACTGCTGGGCATAATACAAGTGTGGTGCGCAGCGGCATTTAGCAGCCTTCTAATTACCAAAAAGCAACGCCAAATCTATATATGTCTGCTATTTCTGAACAAAGGGGAGCCCAGAGAAGCATTTACAACCATGATGTGTGCCATAATTGCACAAGCTGGCTGTAAATAATTTCAGCGAGAAAGCTAAAGTTTGTGAAAAAGTTAATGTTTTTTTTTATTTTACCGCATTTGGCGGTGAAATGGTAGCATGAAATATACCAAAATGGGCCTAGATCAATACTTTGGGATGTCTACTAAAACAAATATATACATGTCAAGGGTTATTCAGGGATTCCTGACAGATATCAGTGCTACAATGTAATTATTGCTAATTTTTTTTTTTTTTAAATGGTTTGGAAATAGCAAAGTGCTAGTTGTACTTATTGCCCTATAACTTGCAAATAAAGCAAAGAACATGTAAACATTGGGGCTTTCTAAACTTAGGACAAAATTTAGAAACTATTTAGCATGGGTATTTTTTGGTGGTTGTAGATGTGTAACAGTTTTTGGGGGTCAAAGTTAGAAAAAGTGTGTTTTTTTTTCCATTTTTTCATTATATTTTATAATTTTTTATAGTAAATTATAAGATATGATGAAATTATTAGTATTTTTACAAAGTCCATTTAATGGCGAGAAAAACGGTATATAATATGTGTGGGTACAGTAAATGAGTAAGAGGAAAATTACAGCTAAACACAAACATCACAGAAATGTAAAAATAGCCCTGGTCCTTAAGGGTAAGAAAATTAAAAAAATGGTCTGGTCACTAAGGGGTTAAGGGAAAATGAGAATAACAGAAATTAAGGAAATCATCTTCTGGACTGCCAGTAGTAGCGTCTGTCATGGTATGGGGGGGGGGTGTCAGTGCCCATGGCAGGGGTAACTTGCACATCTGTGAGGGCACCATTCATACAGAAAGATATGTATACATTTTGGAGCAACATATGCTGCCATCCAGTCTTCATCTTTTCCTGGGACAAACCTGCATTTTCCAGCAGGACAACATCAAACAACATTCTGTCCGGATTACAAGCGCATGGTTGCGTAAGCAGAGAGTATGGATGCTAGCAAGGCCTGCCTGGAGTCCTGACCTGTCTTCGATTGAGAATGTGTGGCGCATTATGAAGCACAAAATAAGGCAATGAAGGCCCCATACAGTTGCGCATCTGAAGACATGCATAACGGATAATTGGGGGACAATTCCGCTTGCTAAACTTAACCAACTGGTTGGTGTCTTCAGTGCCCAATCTCTTAATAAGTGTTATTAAAAGAAAAGGTGATGTTACACAGTGGTAAACAGTCGACTATCCAAACTTTGGAGTGTGTTGCAGTCATCATATTTGAAATTACTGTATATTTTCAAAATTACATTAAATTCACAAAGTAAAACATAAAATTATGTGTTAATAATGTGTTTTCAATATAGTACAGGGTGAATTTAATTTTCAAATGACTCTTTTTGTTTGTTTTTGTTTTTTGCATTTTCTTACTGTTCCAACTTTTTCGGAATTAGGGTTCTAAAAACATTGTAAGAAACACTCATTTTTAAAAACATATCTGAGATTCAGAAAGTATGGAAGATGTAGGAGACAAAAGAGTAAACTATTTATAAAAATAAGGAAGATGTGGATGGATAATGAGGCTAGATCATATTTTACAGCAAGTGTGAAGTATTACGTTTTAGTATATAATCGTCTCTCCCTAATCATTATATTTTTCTTGTGTGAGCATGGTCTTAGCAAAGTTTTTATCTTAATTTTAACTAATATGTCACAAAGGTAGGTATGATTTAAAATATAGAGGAAATTGTAAATTGGTTTCTTGGAATATTGGAGGATTCCCTTCTCCAATTATATGAAAAATGGTTATGAGACACTTAAACAAATATAAAGCTGATCTACATTTTATACAGGAACATTTTAATGAAGATTATGTTAAGAGATTTAAAGTTAAATTGGGTAAGAGAAGCGACACATGCTTATTTTTCAGGCTAGAGGAGTCTTTTTTTTACTAAGGAAAATGTTGGGGAAATTTTTTTATGAGAAATAGATAAGAATGGTAGATACACAATTTTAAAATGACTTCACTTAACATTTTGTAATATACATAGACCTTATAATATAGATACACCTTTTTGGCAAGATATTAAATCTAAATGACTCAAATATAATAATGCAGAAATTATTATGGTAGGAGATTTTAATATCGCCCCAAAAGTTTTCTTAGATAGATATAAAGATCCTCAGGTAAAGTATATGGGCCAAGATAAACCTAGAAATTCCAAAAAAGAAACAAACATTTAAAAAAAATATGTAGTTCGTTAAATCTCTGTGATATATGGCACATAACAAACCCTCTGTGTTAACATTATACGTGTATTAGTAAATCTCATAAAACTTTTTTGAGGATAGATTATTTTTTCAAAATGTAATAGTTAAAGGGACAGGAAACCCCAAATTTTTATTACATATTTGCGAAAGAATATACAATTTTTAACAACTTTTCAAATTTATTTTATTATTACATTTCTTCATTCTCTTTTTATCCTTTGCTGAAGGAAGAGCATTGCACTACTGGCAGCTAGCTGAACACATCTAGTTAGCAATCACAAAAGACAAATGTACGCTGGCACCAATCACCAGCTAGCTACCCCTAGTGTAGGATATGTGCTTATTCGTTTTCAACAATGGATACCAAGAAAACAAAGCACATTTGAAAATAGAAGTGATTTTAAAAGTATATTAAAATCACATGCTCTATCTAATTCTTGCAAGTTTAATTTGGACTGTGCTATCCCTTGAAGAATGTTAAAATAGATCAAATCATAGTTATCAGATCATGTTCCAATTACCGTATGCCTAGATTTAGAGTTCTGCGTTAGCCGTCAAAACCAGCGTTAGGGGGTCCTAATGCTGGTTTTGGCGTACCGCTGGTATTTAGAGACTTGTAGGTAAGGGTCTAACGCTCACTTTCCAGCCGCGACTTTTCCATACCGCAGATCCCCTTACGTCAATTGCGTATCCTATCTTTTCAATGGGATCTTTCTAACACCGGTATTTAGAGTCTTGGCTGAAGTGAGCGTTAGAAATCTAACGACAAGACTCCAGCCGCAGAAAAAAGCCAGGAGTTAAGAGCTTTCTGGGCTAACGCCGGTTCATAAAGCTCTTAACTACTGTGCTCTAAAGTACACTAACACCCATAAACTACCTATGTACCCCTAAACCGAGGCCCCCCACATCGCCGCCACTCTATTAAATTTTTTTAACCCCTAATCTGCCAACCGCACACTGCCGCAACCTACATTATCCCTATGTACCCCCAATCTGCTGCCCCTAACATCGCTGACCCCTACATAATATTTATTACCCCCTAATCTGCCCCCCCCAACGTTGCCGCTACCTACCTACAATTATTAACCCCTAATCTGCTGACCGGACCTCACCGCTACTCTAATAAATGTATTAAAACCTAAAGCTAAGTCTAACCCTAACCCTAACACCGAAATAAACTAAATAAAATAAATCTTATTAAATAAATTATTCCTATTTAAATCTAAATACTTACCTGTAAAATAAACCCTAATATAGCTACAATATAAATAATAATTATATTGTAGCTATTTTAGGATTAATATTTATTTTACAGGCAACTTTGTATTTATTTTAACCAGGTACAATAGCTATTAAATAGTTAATAACTATTTAATAGTTACCTAGTTAAAATAATTACAAAATTACCTGTAAAATAAACCCTAACCTAAGTTACAATTAAACCTAACACTACACTATAAATAAATTAATTAAATAAACGATCTACAATTATCTACAATTAAATCAACTAAACTAAATTACAAAAACAAACAAACACTAAATTACAAAAAAAAAACACTAAATTACAAAAAATAAAAAAAGATTACAAGAATTTTAAACTAATTACACCTACTCTAAGCCCCCTAAAAAAATAACAAAGCCCCCCAAAATAAAAAAATGCCCTACCCTATTCTAAAATAAATATTTTACAGCTCTTTTACCTTACCAGCCCTTAAAAGGGCCTTTTGCGGGGCATGCCCCAAAGAATTCTGCTCTTTTGTCTGTAAAAAAACATACAATACCCCCCCAACATTACAACCCACCACCCACTTACCCCTAATCTAACCCAAGCCCCCCTTAAAAAACCTAACACTAAGAAGAAGATCTTCCTACCTTGTCTTCACCACGCCGGGTATCACCGATCCGTCTAGAAGAGGCTCCGAATTCTTCATCCTATCCGGCAAGAAGAGGTCCAGAAGAGGCTCCAAAGTCTTCATCCTATCCAGCAAGAAGAGGAGATCCGGACCGGCAAACATCTTCATCCAAGTGGCATCTTCTATCTTCTTCCATCCGGCGCGGAGCGGGACCATCCTGAAGCAGCCGACGTGGATCCATCCTCTTCTAACGACGTCCTAAGTCCGAATGAAGGTTCCTGTAAATGACGTCATCCAAGATGGCGTCCCTCGAATTACGATTGGCTGATAGGATTCTATCAGCCAATCGGAATTAAGGTAGGAAAAATCTGATTTGCTGATTGAATCAGCCAATCAGATTCAAGTTCAATCGGATTGGCTGATCCAATCAGCCAATCAGATTGAGCTTGCATTCTATTGGCTGTTCTGATCAGCCAATAGAATGCGAGCTTAATCTGATTGGCTGATTGGATCAGCCAATCCGATTGAACTTGAATCTGATTGGCTGATTCAATCAGCAAATCAGATTTTTCCTACCTTAATTCCGATTGGCTGATAGAATCCTATCAGCCAATCGGAATTAGAGGGACGCCATCTTGGATGACGTCATTTAAAGGAACCTTCATTCGGACTTAGGTCGTTGTTAGAAGAGGATGGATCCGTGTCGGCTTCTTCAAGATGGTCCCGCTCCGCGCCGGATGGAAGAAGATAGAAGATGCCGCCTGGATGAAGATGTCTACCGGTCCGGATGCCCTCTTCTTGCCGGATAGGATGAAGACTTCGGAGCCTCTTCTGGACCTCTTCTTGCCGGATAGGATGAAGACTTCGGACCCTCTCCTGGAAGGATCGGTGATACCCGGCGTGGTGAAGATAAGGTAGGAAGATCTTCAGGGACTTAGTGTTAGGTTTTTTAAGGGGGGTTTGGGTTAGATTAGGGGTATGTGGGTGGTGGGTTGTAATGTTGGGGGGGTATTGTATGTTTATTTAAATGCAAAAGAGCTGTATTCTTTGGGGCATGCCCCGCAAAAGGCCCTTTTAAGGGCTGGTAAGGTAAAAGAGCTGTAAAATATTTATTTTAGAATAGGGTAGGGCATTTTTTTATTTTGGGGGGCTTTGTTATTTTTTTAGGGGGCTTAGAGTAGGTGTAATTAGTTTAAAATTCTTGTAATCTTTTTTTATTTTTTGTAATTTAGTGTTTTTTTTTTTGTAATTTAGTTTAGTTGATTTAATTGTAGATAATTGTAGGTGGTTTATTTAATTAATTTATTGATAGTGTAGTGTTAGGTTTAATTGTAACTTAGGTTAGGATTTATTTTACAGGTAATTTTGTAATTATTTTAACTAGGTAGCTATTAAATAGTTATTAACTATTTAATAGCTATTGTACCTAGTTAAAATAAATACAAAGTTGCCTGTAAAATAAATATTAATCCTAAAATAGCTACAATATAATTATTCTTTATATTGTAGCTATATTAGGGTTTATTTTACAGGTAAGTATTTAGCTTTAAATAGGATTAATTTATTTAATAAGAATTATTTTATTTCATTAGAATAAAATTATATTTAACTTAGGGGGGCTTTAGGGGTTAATACATTTATTAGAGTAGCGGTTAGAGATCCGGTCGGCAGATTAGGGGTTAATAATTGTAGGTAGGTGGCGGCGACGTTGGGGGCAGCAGATTTGGGGTTAATAAATATAATATAGGGGTCGGCGGTGTTAGGGGCAGCAGATTAGGGGTACATAGGGATAACGTAGGTTGCAGCGGTGTACGGAGCGGCAGATTAGGGGTTAAAAATAATATGCAGGGGTCAGCAATAGCGGGGTCGGCAGATTAGGGTTTAATAAGTGTCAGGTTAGGGGTGTTTAGACTCGGGGTACATGTTAGGGTGTTAGGTGCAGACTTAGGAAGTGTTTCCCCATAGGAAACAATGGGGCTGCATTAGGAGCTGAACGCTGCTTTTTTGCAAGTGTTAGGGTTTTTTTCAGCTCAAACTGCCCCATTGTTTCCTATGGGGGAATCGTGCACGAGCACGTTTTTGAAGCTTGTCGCGTCCGTAAGCAACGCTGGTATTGAGAGTTGCAGTGGCGGTAAATATGCCTGTACGCTCCCTTTTTGGAGCCTAACGCAGCCCTTCTGAGAACTCTAAATACCAGCGTTGTTTAAAAGCTGCGGGGGGAAAAACCATGCGTAGCTAACGCACCCCTTCTAACGCAAAAGTCTAAATCTAGGCGGTAGTATTTGCTAAAGCAAATAAGCTCAAGAAAATAAACAGATTATTCTTTCCTAGATATTTAGTGAATAATATTGAGTTTCAACAATTTATGCAGAAAAAGTGGTGTGATTTTGAAATGAATATTTCACATCATCAAGATACTGCAGAACTTTATTGGAATACTGCAAAAGTAGTGATGAGAGAATAGATTATAGTCTTCTTAGTTAGACCTAAAAAAGTCGGCATTTGAACAATCTATAGTTCATAAAACAACTAACAATAAAATAAAATAAATATTTACAGGATCCATTGCAATGTAATTGGTATAAGTATAACACTGCTAAACTGTAAAGATAATGACTTTTACAACAACAAAAACATCATAAATATAAAAGTTTATTAGATAAATTTCACCAGAAACTGGATAAACTTTTTGAAAATCTTACCAGAATGCAAAGAAAATCAAATTATATAGCAGCAATATATATCAATAGAGAAAGGAAGATTAATTTTTTTGATGTATTGACAGTTTAAAAATTATTTCTCATATATGAATGCTCAATTCCCAATAACTTATACTTACAAAGAAAGATTCTGGAAAAAGATAAACTTGCTAAATGCAACACATAACAAAGATCAGAGTTAAACAAAGGTATTGAAGTAGAGGTAATTAAAGGGCCACTAAACACAAAATCTTTCTTTCATGATTCAGATAGAGAATAGAAATTTAATCAACATTACAATTTACTTCTATTATTTATTTTGCTTCATTTTTTAGATATCCTTAGTTGAAGAAAAATTAATGCACATGCTGAGCCAATCACACGAGGCTTCTATGTGCAGCAGCCAATCAGCAGCTACTGAGCATATCTAGATATGCTTTTCAGCAAATAATATCAAGAGAATAAAACAAATTAGATAATATAAGTAAATTAGAAAGATGTTTAAAATTGCATTCTCTTTCTAAATCATGAAAGAAAAAAAATGTGGGTTTCATGTCCCTTTAAAGTTCTAAAAGATCTTGGAAAAAATAAAGTTTCAGGGCTAGATAATTTATCTGCAGAATTGTACAAGATTATACAAGATTTAATAGCTTTTTCACTTACAAAATTATATAATCAGTATCGGAGAGGATAGTTTTCTACAGGTAAAGCTTTACTAATGCAATGATGGGAGATCTCCTGAGACAATGGAATCATATAGACCTATAGAACTTATGAATATTGATTAAAAGATTTTGACCAAAATGTTAGCAGATTGCATACAAAATATTATGTGAGATTTGATCCATGAGGATCAGATGGACTTTCTTAATGGTAGGTCATCTAGAAATAATGTAAGGAAGGTCTTAACGGTGCTAAAAGGTCTAGGGAATAACAATTTAAAATAATTAGCAGTTAGGAAAAAAAGTCAAGCAATAATTTCTACTGATGCTGAGATAGCTTTAAACAAGATTTGTTCGGACCATTTATATACAGTTTTGGAAAAAATTAATTTTAGTGAGAATTGTATTGAGTTAGTTAAGGCCTTATATATAGCTCCATCTGCTAAAGTTTTGGTCAATAATCAGGAATCAGATTTTTTTTACGTTATTTAAAGGGATGAGACAATCAATCTAGTAATCGAACATATGGCAACCTGGTTAAGAAACAACTGTGCAGGTATTAATATAGCTGGACATTTATTACAATTAGCATTACATGTGGATGATTTATTACTATTTATAAATGAAGTAGAAGAAACTTTAGCTTAGATAGTTGAAGCCTTTAATTCATATGAGTCATTTACTGGTTTTAAAATTAATCAAGGGAAATCATAAATTATGTGGATAGGTAACAGATCTTGTTAACAAGAATATAACAAGAATAGTTATGGATTTAAATAAGTAACTTCTTACTTTTGATATTTGGGTATAAAGATTTCAGAGAATCTAAATAAATGGTATAAGCTTTATATTTAAGATATAATTGTTGCGATCAGAGAAGACTTAAAAAAATGGATGATTACTTTAATTGGCAGAATTAATTTGCTAAAAATGATAAATTTTACCTAAATTTGTATACCCAATACAAATGCTTTCAATCTTTTTATAGAGAAAAGACACATCTAGGTTGCATAAAGCTTTTACAGAATTCATATGACAAGCACATAAACAAAGTATTGGTTATAGAAAGCTTGAAAAATCTGGGGTTAATCTTGGATAGCATTTCCAAATACTGGGCCAGGTTACAAGTGACAAACTAAATATTTTTAACTTCGCTCAAAGTAAAATATTAACACGGGCAGGTTAATTTCAGGACTCCAGATATTGCAACTGCATTAACTTTTCCCCATAAACTTCAATGGTATGTGCCTACCACTCCCTGAGGAGAGAGACAGATCAATTGGGTGGTCTTGAGTAGTACTTCCTTTTACCCCCTCCTCTCCTACTCAATTCCTGTGTCTATACCAAACGGAAAGGTTATTACTTGCAATCTTGTCATTTTATTATACTGCATATAGTTACTTTGTGCATTGATTTGTGGTGTTCACCTGGCCTCTGCTCCCTTCTTGGGGTAGCTCCTGTCAAAAACTTAACCCTTACGGGAGTGTGACCTTGGAACGTTAGTTGCCTCGATGAGGGGGTAGTGGTCAGGGGAGGCCACCCGGCCCTGCTACAAATGTTATTGTGAATTGTTGTGAGAATTTACTATTGTCTTGTCAACCAGTGGGGTAATTATACTCCTACTATACACCCAGATATACCCTCTCTGTCAGCTGATTTGATCTCGCTATTTATCAGTTGGATTTGACAATGCCTCACACTTCCAGACGACACTCGAAAAGCCAGGGCCCTGCTAAAAAAAAACGGTGCTTGATCACTTCACCCAGCCGCCTAAAGGGCAAAAAGATGAGTCTAACAATGGTTTTAGTGATTCTGAGCTGGGTTGGAGATGGCTCCCAGCCTGACACTTTGATGCCTGCCCACTCACAGCACTTCATCATTAAAAAAATGTTCACTCGTCACACAAACTCTATTACTAAAGAAATCCAGAGAAGTCATGCCGAACTTCCCAAGAATATTTCGGAGATTGGTGACAGGGTAGATTCCCTAGAGAGGAAACAAGAAGGCATTGCCACAGACCAGACAAATCTCCTGGCATATTCTGAAGCATTATCTGAACAACTAAACCAACTTGAGGTCAAACTCGCAGATGTTGAAGATCGAGCTCAAAGATATAATGTCCGCTTTAGAGGGGTTCCCGAAGATGTCCAGCCTGCCGACCTACATACATTTTTGGCAAATCTCTTCCATGAACTGCTGGGCCCAGCTGAAGGCATGACCTCCACTATGGAGAGAGCACACAGGGCTTTGCGTCCGAGATCGGTCTCACAAGAAAAACCGAGGGACGTGGTTGTCTGCTTTCACAGTTTCCTGTATAAAGATAAACTTATGCAAGCTGCTTTTCGAAAACCACAGTTGTCAGATAGATTCAAGGATGTCCAGCTACTACCTGATCTATCTGCACACACACTCTCCAACACAGACGCTATTTTCAGCCGGCCACACTGGCTCTTCGAAAGGCAGGCATCAAGTACAGGTGGGGGTACCCAACTAAGTTAATCATCAGTAAAGATAACCAAACGCACACAGTGTCTATTATAATACAAGAGACTTCTCTCCTCACACAATGGGGACTCTTGAATGAGGATTTACATGGTCCTCCTTCTGCTCAATCGAACCTGAGGGTTACCACCCCAGAATGGTCTGTTAAAGATCAAAGGCCCGAAGAGGCTGAAAACGCAGCAAACGCAGGATCCTCCTCGCCCTCCTTCACTACCACCTTGAGCCTTGGGTATCGACAGGGACTTTCATTGTCCCCCTCCATCAAACCCCGGAAACCTTACTACATTGGTGGCTAGCTCCTAATTCTTAATTATTCTCAGAATGTCGCTACCAAGAAGATGCTCCCAAATAGCGGGGATTTATCCTCACACTGTTCGTTATTATGCTTGTTACGTTGTGGAGCAGGGTTGGTGTATTTATTTATATGTTAAGTTAAATTGACTCTCTTGATGGAGGGTAACTGTTGTTACTGTTTATGTTATTTAATGTTCATTGTTGCTCTCCCCACTGGTTGACTTATCCCACAACTTTTACCCACGATGATGCCTCATTCACTGAGGACTGGGGGCCGGTGACTCTCGGCCCCTACGCACTTAGCTCCCCCCCCAACTACAGGGTAGCCCACGCTCGGGTTCCACCCAGGTGGACTATTTCCACCTCATATTCTCAACACTTTACTTCCACTTGTATACTTGACACCCCTTCCCCTACGTCCCTTCTTCTCTTGCCCTTCTCCCCCTATCTTGCACCTCCCACAGAGATTGGGTTAATATGGCTTCAGCCCAAACCCCACCTACCCCCAACCGGTGAGCTCAGGCCTTAGTACAGCACCTACCAGGTTTAGAATCCTTACCCACAACACCAAAGGCCTTAATTCCCCTTTTAAGCAAAGCCTACTAGCTCGCAACATTAGGTTTCATAACCCTGACTTTGTGTTTTTACAGGAGACCCACTGGCAATCAAATATCCCAAACAGATTCCACTCACGCACCTACTCGACCATTGAAGACTCCCCATTTACTAAAAAAGCTAGAGGAACGGCCATACTGATACACAATAGGGTGGCTTTTGAGCGGCTACAGGTAATCAAAGACCCCCAGGCCAGATATACTATCCTAGTTTGTAAGCTCGACCACGTACTGCATACCTTGGTCTCTGTATATTTACCCAATTCCCAACAACCTACATGCCTCAAAAAAATCTTACAGTTAGTGGACCGACACAGACAGGGTAGAGTCCTTATAGCTGGAGATTTCAACATGACTTGGGACGCCAAAGTATGCCGCAAAACTATAGCCCCGTGCAAGAAAACCCTCAGGCTCACCTTCTTTCCACACACTTTAGAACCATTATATCACAATTTGGATATTCTGACATCGGGAACTGCACTCATTACTCTCACTCCCATAAAACCTAATCTAGGTTAGATCATATCTTCTGCCTAGCAGAAACCCTAGACTCGGTTTCCAACTCTAGCATTTCCCTCTGCTCCTGGTCGGACCACGATTTAGTGATGGCAGACTTAAAACTCTCAGATGGCCCTCCAGTTAAACCCACATGGTGTTTACCACGCCATATTCTCTCAGATATCCCCTTTCGAGAGGAATTGAGGCGTGATATAACCAAACTTATTAGATTGAATGATAACGCTCAGACCACTGACGAGATTCTTTGGGGCACCATTAAAGCAGTAGTTAGGGGCGACATCATTCGTAGACAGGCCCGTTTACGAAGGCTCGCTGGACTAACCCTTGCCCAGGCACACAACCGACTTCGAACCCTAGAGACTGCCAACCGCACTAACATCACAAACTAAACATCTGCACAAATTTCCACTATTCGGGCACACATACATCAACTTGAACTGCGTCACACCCAACATAATCTAGCAAAGCTTAAACAATTATTTTACCATAAAGGAAATGGCTGATACTATGCTGGCTAACAAACTGTGACATAGGCATAGTTTATCCCGCATCCATCACCTACAGCACAATAACAGAATGATCAGGTTACCATCTTTAATAGGTGACTGCTTTGTAGAGTATTATTCTAAATTATATAATATTGAGGAGAAGGGAGACACCCGGCCTGCCCCGACACAGGTAGTTAAACATTTCCTTGACTCATTAAATCTCCCGATACTTACTCCCGAACAGCAGGATTCTCTCATCACCCCCTTCACCCTAACAGAACTCAAGCAAATTATCAAAAACACAAAGCCCTTCAAGGCCCCTGGGCCAGATGGATTCCCTGCCCAATTTTATAAGACCTATATTCAGGAATTTTCCCCCCTGCTCCTCAGATTCTATGGCCTAGCTAGAAAAAAAGGGAGTTTTAGGAAAGAGTTCCTGGAAGCTTCCATTGTCACAATTCCTAAACCAAACAAGAACCCTTCCTTGTACGCCAATTACAGGCCAATTTCCTTGATCAACACAGACGTCAAAATCTACTCCAAGCTCCTAGCCAACTAGGTCTGTAAACTTCTACCTAGGTTAATTAACACGGACCAAGTTGCTTTTGTCTATAATCATGAAGGGCAGGATAATCCTCATTAATATCACTTGTGAATCTACTAGAATTAATAAGCCCTTTTCAGTCATCTCCTTGGATGCCGAGAAGGCCTTTGACCACGTCAGATGGGTCTACCTCTGGGAAACTCTTAAGGCTTTCAAGTTTCCCGCAGACACCTGTCATGCTACAGCCAGGGTTAAGGGGTTGTGGTTCCACACAAATCCATTTCAGATTTTTGAATGGCACCAGGCAGGGATTCCTATTATCACCACTGTTGTTCGCGCTAGCGGTGGCACCTTTGGCGGAATGTATACGTTCAGACAGGGACATTGAGGGTCTCACTCTTTCTGGTACGAGGCATAAAATCATGTTGTTCACTGATGACATTACTATATTCTCAGCAAACCCTGCCCACTCTATACCTGTGCTTTTGGATGTCCTGAGAACCTTTGGGGTCTCTCCTTCTACAAGCTCAACATATCTAAAACTGAAGTTTATTGGTGGGGTTACCCACAAGATTACATCCTAAGTCTGAAGGATACATTTAACTTTAAGTGGTTGAGTGATCAGGTCACCCATCTAGGGGTCAGGATCTCTAATAGTGGAATGCAAATGATCAAAGACAATTACCTTCCACTTCTAGCTGAGCTGCGGCATATCAAACACAAGTGGGACTGTAAGTCTATCACTTGGCTGGGCCGCATAACCTCTCTTAAAATGTCCTTTTTGCCAAAACCCACGTATTTATTTCGATGCCTCCCTCTTAGAATCCCAAAGCATCTTTTACTACAGTTTCAAAGCGAATTCACAAAATTAATTTAGCAAGGAAAGACCCCTAGGATTTCACATAAAAAACTTTAGTTCCCCATACCGTCTGGCCTGCCCTTCCATTATAAAGTACTATGAAGGGGCTATGCTCACTCATATATCCCAATGGGGAGTACTTTAGGCACACAACAGATGGAGAGATCTCAAACAAGCCTCCCTACCCTCTAACGCCCTACTTAGAGACCTGATCTGGACCCCCTCCCATAGTCGCAGAACCCTAGGTATTACCAATCTAGTAATTTCAGAATGTCTGTTTGGGACAGGCTTCATCACCGTAGCCTGATAGCACCCCATCCTTCCCCTATTACTTTGGTCGCAGGCTTTTTTACAGGTCTCCCAGAGACCCACCCAAACACTTGGGCTTGTTTGGGTGTCAAGCAAGTCTCTGACTTCTGGTCCACGGCCCTTCATGATGGTTTCCTTGAATTAGACCAACTAGACCCACATGTTGCTTGCCCTGCATTTCTCCATTTTGAGCTTCTCAGAATCAAAAGCTTCCTGACCAGCTGGGGATTTCGTCCCAACCTTTCCCGTCCACTCACCCCATGGGAGTCCATCTGGAACAGGGGCCATAGACTAATCAGAGCGCTATCACTACACTACAATTTAATTGATGGAACTATACCACCAGAACTAGCGCCACACCTACTTAGATGGGAGACCCTCCTTCACACCCACATTCTACCAAACATTTGGTAACGGGCTTTTACATCGACTAAGTAAACTTTACATCGTATAACAATGTTTGAAACATATACCACTGGTACCTAGTTCCCACACGCCTGTCGAAAATGTTTCCAGGGACTTCCCCGGTGTGCTGGAGGGACTGTGGCCTCCCCGGTGATATGATGCATATATGGTGGGAATGCCCAAAAATTAAGGCCCTGTGGAACCTGTGCTTCAGGACCCTTTCTGCCCTTGGGATTAGATTACCTAGAGACCCAGGCATAGCTCTTCTCCATCTAAATCTACACACCCTTTCAAAGCACCATAATCTGATATGTCTCTATCTTTTCTCCTCCATCAAAACCAATATTGCCAGGTCTTGGAAAAAAGCACTGCCTCCAAAATGGACGGAGATTACAAGCACCATGGCATATATCTACACTATGGAAAAAGATATCTATCAATCTCTAAATAAATCAGACCTCTTTGAACTGGCCTGGAGTGATTAGAAAGATAGACTTGATACATTGTGGCAACTTTCCGTTACGGCATAAGTTGCAATCCCTGTTATATAGCCAAGTAACCAACGGTTTCTGGCCTATTGCCCCTTCTGTATGGAATACAGGGTGACAACTACAATTTTCCTCCCTCATCTCATGTTCTTTTCCTTCCTTCCCCCCCTTCTCCCTTCCCTTGGATGACTATGCCCTGAATGTAATGTATTGATTACACATATGTTTTCATAGACTGAGAAGTTCTCTGTTATGTCTCCTTCCTTAATGGCGGAAGGACCTATATTTTCCACATTAATGTCAATATGTGTAATTGGACGAATTTCTTTTTTCTTTTTATCTTTCAGTTTGTGACTTTTTGTGTAGGAGCCCTGTGAGGCTCCATTAACATTTAAAATAAAATTAAAAAAAACTTCAATGGGATGTGCTATTAAAGAAAAAAACCTAATATTTATCGCTTGCTCAATCGCATGCTAACTCAACACCATATTAGACCAACAGCTCTAAAGCTGAAGGTAGTTGTTAATAATTTATATTTCAATGTTCTTCACATAAAACTAAATTTTTATTTTTATATATATATATATATATATATATACCTGTGTGTGTATATATATATATATATATATATATATATATATATATATATATATATATACACAGTACTGTACAAAAGTGATAGGCCAAAATTAGATTTGTTGTTTTAGCAATGGTATAATGACCATATATAATTATTTTCCTTATTAGAATAAAACCAGAAATACAGGATATTTGTATGCAGTATAAAAAAAGAAACAAAAATCAGAAAAAAACTGATTGTATAGGGTAAAGTTGCATATATTTAGTGTGACCTCCCCTTACACTTGAGCAATAGCAGGAACATGGCTCTCGTAAAGCTAAATGGAATGGGACCCTAATTAATGTAATTGATAGCACCTGTATTTTTCTGCTATTTCATGTCAAAATGACTGCTGTGAAAAAGGTCTATTACACCAGGTTTGTGCAAGACATGCTTGAGCATTACATACACATGTGGTATGAGTTTAATTCATTGGAAGCTTGCTAATAAGACCAACTTTCAATTACATCATTCTATTCAAAATGCCATAGATCACAGAATTTGACAGACATAAAATTATACTTTTGCATCAGCAAGGCCACTCTCAAAGGGAAATCAGCAAACAAACTGGATAATCATGATGTGGTATTCAAGCTGTTATAATGAAATCTGAAGAATCCGGAGAGGTCAAGGGCAAAAAAAAGACTGGAAGGTCAAGAAAACTTTCAAAATCTGATGAGAAGTTTCTCAGAGTTTCTTCTTTGAGAGACTGGAAGAAGTCCAAGGACCTGGCTCATCATCTGGCAGCTTCATCGGAATGCCAAGTTGACCCATCTACAGTGCAAAGACGCTTGGTCAGGAACGGTCTTTGTGGAAGGGTAGCAGCCAAGAAACCACTTTTTTCAGAAGAGGAACAGGATGAAAAGGCTAAGATATGCTAAAGCTCACAAAGATTGTAATGAAGATAAAAATAAAACAAAGTAATATCTTCCAGCACTGATGATGGGAGTGCAAGCCTGGGGAGCTACTGCCAAAGCTCCAGACAAATCACTGTATACAAAAAATTCAAGCAGCACCTCCACTTGTACAAAGATATCTGTTTTATTGTACCAAGACACAAAAATCCATGACGTTTCGGGCTCAAATGCCCTTAATCATATGACTTTACTATACAACACACCTCTCCTAAATACCCTATACCACAGGCGTTATTAATTACATCCTTAACTAGTATCAAAATTTAACATCTCAGTATAAATGCCACCTAGTGCTCAGTGCATAAAATTACACACAATATACTTTTCCTAAACAAGTCTAACAATGCTACATATATGCAATGAAGTATACAAAAACACTTTTTTTTACAAAATTTTTTTTACAAAATATTCTCATATTTCACAGAATAGTTACAAGTCTAGAGGACTGGGTTTCTTCTTCATAATGTTCATAATGAGGGGGAAAGTAGAATCTTGAAAAAATTAAAAGACAATTTAGAGAAAAATACTAAGATCCATTTCACGGTTCATACCCTTTGGAAAAATACAGTCTAGCCTATAGATCCACATAGATTCTCTTCTCTTTAAACTTAACTCTCTATTCCCTCCTCTCCGTGGGACAGGAACGTGGTCTATAATTTGAAACTAAACTTCTACAAGTGCTCATCCACCAGCTTTAATTAGATCTTTACCTAGGAGCCAAATGACTAGGGTTAAGAGGATTGTGTCCGATAAAGAACTTGTTACCAAAAGGCTTGAAGAAATGGGCCAGAAGTTTAGTGCTAGGGGTTACCCAGCTGATCTTTTACAGAATGAAGTTAAAAGGGCTAGTGATGAGACATATACCAATGCTATTAAAACAAAGGATAAGAAAGACAGAATTATTTTTGTTTCTGAATATAACAACCAAAGCTCAAAGATAAAAAAGATTGTTAATAAGTATTGGTTCATGTTGAAAGAATGTCATCCAGGTGTACAATCATTTATTGATAGCCCTATGTCTGCTTACAGGAAAGGCTCCAGTATTAAAGATAGATTGGTGAGGGCTGATATTGGCAGTAAAAAACAGAAACAAAGTTTTATCACTGGGAGAAATCTGGGTTGCTACCCTTGTTTAGGTTGCGTGAATTGCAACAATATGATAAAGGGTTCTACCTTTGTACATCCTCACACAGGCAAAGTGTATAAAATTAATGCTTTTTTAACATGTAACTCTTGTTACGTTATTTATCTTATCAAGTGCCCATGTGGGTGGATCTACATCGGCGAGACTACCCAGAGGGTAAGAGATAGAATTATCCAACACAAATCCAATATAAGGTGCAAAGATTTAAATGCCCCAGTCTCTAATCATTTTTTATCCAAAGGACACTCAATAGCACAATTGAAATTTCAAATTATAGACCACGTTCCTGTCCCACGGAGAGGAGGGAATAGAGAGTTAAGTTTAAAGAGAAGAGAATCTATGTGGATCTATAGGCTAGACTGTATTTTTCCAAAGGGTATGAACCGTGAAATGGATCTTAGTATTTTTCTCTAAATTGTCTTTTAATTTTTTCCAGATTCTACTTTCCCCCTCATTATGAACATTATGAAGAAGAAACCCAGTCCTCTAGACTTGTAACTATTCTGTGAAATATGAGAATATTTTGTAAAAAATTTTTTGTAAAAAAAAGTGTTTTTGTATACTTCATTGCATATATGTAGCACTGTTAGACTTGTTTAGGAAAAGTATATTGTGTGTAATTTTATACACTGACCACTAGGTGGCATTTATACTGAGATGTTAAATTTTGATACTAGTTAAGGATGTAATTAATAACACCTGTGGTATAGGGTATTTAGGAGAGGTGTGTTGTATAGTAAAGTCATATGATTAAGGGCATTTGAGCCCGAAACGTCATGGATTTTTGTGTCTTGGTACAATAAAACAGATATCTTTGTACAAGTGGAGGTGCTGCTTGAATTTTTTGTATACAAAGATTGTAATGAAGATAATTGGAAAAGAGTATTATGGAGTGACAAATCCAAGTTTGACATTTTTGGGTCCAATTGTCAATAATATGTGAGAAGAAGATTTGGAGAGAGATGGAAGAATGAGTGCTTGCGGCCTTCATTTAAACATGATGGGGGGGGTCTGTCCTTGTTTGGGGGTACAGACAGGTATTCATTCATCATGCAATTCATTCTGGAAAGCGCCTGATTGAGAATGGTTTTATTTTTCAGCATGATATCAATCCAAAGCACACTGCTAATGTAGTGAAATCATATTTGGAGAGATAAACAGCTGATAAAACACTGACAGTCATGGATTGGTCTCCACAGAGGCCAGACCTGAATATTATAGAGGCAGTATGGGATCACCTGGACAGAGAAATAAATTAAAGACAACCTGAATCTAAAGAAGAAATCTGGGAAGTATTGAAAGAAGCCTGGTATAACCTGGTATGATGTAAGCTTTATCGCTGTAGGTACTTACATCTTTGTAGGTACTGTGTCTTTCCTGACTCCTTCCTCTCATGGCTGTGGTCACTCTTTGCTGAAGATATTATCTCATGTCTGCAGTCACCTGAAATAGATGGGTATGAAGAGAAGTGTATCAAGTGATAGCATGTGTACTCCTGACAGGCTTCTAACATGTAAGCCTAATATGTTCAAATGTGTATCTGCAATAGTTTAGAAACCGGCGTCAATACTCTCGCCAGACATCGCCAGGCATTGCTGACGCGGACCTGAATATGATCTCCTTATCAAAAAAGCCGTCAAAAACATGCGCATCAAGTACGGTGCGAAAAGCATCGGACTGGTGTTAACTAAGAGTCATCGATGTTGCGGTTATTCAGGTTTTTCCCAACTTTATTTATACCATTTCATTACTGTCCATGAACAAGCACATTTCTCTAAAGATAATCTTTTATTTTTCATCTGTTAATGTCCAATAAATAGATTGATTTATACCTCAACAAACAATATCTCATAGAAAGTTATTTTTATATTTATTTGTTATATGATACTTTCACAGAAATTAATGTGTATTTGTATTTCTAGGAGTCATTTTTTTTTATTTTTTTTTTAAATTATTATTAATGCTAGAATCTGTACATATATCCTTGCATATACATATATATATTTATTTATACCACTATATGTATATATTGTATATGTATTATTATTCTGAGCAGGAATAATTGAGACTATAACATGTAATCAGAGTATCATATGGATTTATTTGCATTTAATGGATATTTTAAAGAGATAGGAAAGTAAAAATTTAAGTTGTATGATTCAGATAGAGCATGCAATTTTAAAACACTTTAAAATTCACTTCTATTTTCAAATGTGCTTTGTTCTTTTGGTATCCCTTGTTGGAAAAGAATACACACGTATCCTACACTAGTGGGAGGTAGCTGCTAATTGGTGCATGCACACATTTGTCTCTTGTGATTGGTTACATAGATGTGCTCAGTTAGCTGCCAGTAGTGCTATGCTGTTCCTTCAGCAAAGGATGACAAGAGAATGAAGCAAATTTGATAATAGAAGTAAATTGGAAAATTTTTAAAATTGTATGTTCTATCCAAATCATGAAATAATATTTTGGGGTTTCCTGTCCCTTTAAGAGCTGGACCAGGTTTCTCTCTGCACCTGTCTAACCCCTCCTGATTGCAATCTATTTTTAAAAACCACCCCTTCACAGTTGTTGTAAAATGGGCTGGCATATAAGATGACATTTCTTACTGAAAAAGAAATTCAAGAGAAGGAAGAAACACACTGAAAATAGCATGACAGGAAAGAGGTGATTTTAATTTCTGCTGTATCTGAATCATGACAGTTTAAAGTTAGGTGGGCAATCCCTTTGAGCTATCAACTTAAGATTCTATTGAATCAAGCATCAATTTGAATTTTAAAATCCTTGTCTAAAATATTACACTGTGTGTCCTAATGTCAGCATCAATGTTTATTTTTAATACTAATTTCACATATACATACTTTCAAAGTATAATGCACAATGTAACAAATGGCACTTACAAGTTTTGATGAGTGATCAATGACACAAGTATCAAGCAATTTGATTAGTTAGTGATAGTTTATAATGTGTATTTGAATCAGATTGGCTGATGTCATAAATCATGTGATTATGCATATTCCAATCAAAAGTGGTGGAAAAATTCACTAGTGTGTGGGTTATTTAGGAGTTTGCATCATAATTTGTGCCAAAAGTGTTGAGTCAAATATAGCGCAAAGTGGAGAGTGGGACCTGTATTACATGGCTTAACCCCTTAATGGCCACAGCACTTTTCCATTTTCTGTCCATTTGGGACCAAGGCTATTTTTACATTTTTGCGGTGTTTGTGTTTAGCTGTAATTTTCCTCTTATTCATTTACTGTACCCACACATATTATATACCGTTTTTCTCGCCATTAAATGGACTTTCAAAATCTACCATTATTTTCATCATATCTTATAATTTGCTATAAAAAAAATACAAAATATGATGAAAAAATGGGAAAAAAACAAAAAAATGCTTCTCTGGGATCCCCTTTCTTTAGAAATAGCAGACATGTATGGCTTTGGCGTTGCTTTTTGGTAATTAGAAGGCTGCTAAATGCCACTGTGCATCACACGTGTATTATGCCCAGCAGTGAATGGGTTAATTAGGGAGGATGTAGGGAGCTTCTAGGGTTAATTTTAGCTGTAGTGTAGTATAGTAGACAACCCCAAGTATTGATCTAGGCCCATTTTGGTATATTTCATGCCACCATTTCACCGCCAAATGCGATCAAATTAAAAAAAAACATTAAATTTTTCACAATTTTAGGTTTCTCACTGAAATTATTTACAAACAACTTGTGCAATTATGGCACACATGGTTGTAAATGCTTATTTGAGATCCCCTTTCTTTAGAAATAGCAGACATGTATGGCTTTGGCGTTGCTTTTTGGTAATTAGAAGGCTGCTAAATGCCGCTGCGCACCACACGTGTATTATGCCCAGCAGTGAAGGGGTTAATTAGGGAGCTTGTAGGGAGTTTGTAGGGTTAATTTTAGCTTTAATGTAGTGTAGTAGACAACCCAAAGTATTGATCTAGGCCCATTTTGGTATATTTCATGTCACCATTTCACCGCCAAAAGCGATCAAATAAAAAAAATTGTTCACTTTTTCACAAACTTTAGGTTTCTCACTAAAATTATTTACAAACAGCTTGTGCAATTATGGCACAAATGTTTGTAAATGCTTCTCTGGGATCCCCTTTGTTCAGAAATAGCAGACATACATGGCTTTGGCATTGCTTTTTGGTAATTAGAAGGCCGCTAAATGCTGCTGCGCATCACACATGTTTTATGGCTAGCAGTGAAGGGGTTAATTAGGTAGTTTGTAGGGAGCTTGCAGGGTTAATTTTAGCTTTATTGTAGAAATCAGCCTCCCACCTGACACATCACACCCCCTGATCCCTCCCAAACAGCTCCCTTCCCTCCCCTACCCCACAATTGTCCCCGCCATCTTAAGTACTGGCAGAAAGTCTGTCAGTACTAAAATAAAAGGTATCTTTGAATATTTTTTTATTTTTTTTAGCATATTTACATATGCTGCTATGTAGGATTCCCCCTTAGCCCCCAACCTCCCTGATCTGCCAGTACCCATTTTGCAAAAAAAAAAAATGGTTTTATTATTTTTTTTTTATTTTTTTTTCTGTAGTGTAGCTTCCCCCCCACAGACCAACACCCCACCAGCCAAACCGATCTTGCTAAATTAAATATAAACCCCCCCTTTTTCCCCACTTCTAACTAAAATATTTCTGTAGTGTAGCGGTTCCCACCCGCTCCCTCCCCGTGCACGCGCCCGTCCCCGCCTCCACGTGCACGTACGCGCGTATGTGTGCATCCCCGCCCACGATCCCGCCCCCCTCCACATCACAAGGGCCATTGATGGCCGCCACCCGCCTCCCACACCGCCTCGCACCCACCAACGAACTTAGCCGTTAATGTCCGGTGCAGAGAGGGCCACAGAGTGGCTCTCTCTGCATCGGATGGCTAAAAATGGTTATTGCAGGATGCCTCGATATCGAGGCATCACTGCAATAACCGGAAAGCAGCTGGAAGTGAGCTGCTTTCCACACCGAGGACGTACAGGGTACGTCCTCAGGCGTTAACTGCCTTTTTTTTTGAGGACGTACCCTGTACGTCCTCGGTCGTTAATGGGTTAAACATGGTGCACATAGATTTTTCCAACAAATAAAAAGGAAGTTAGCTATATTATGTTGTGTATTTATTTCATTTTTATCTCAATAGGGCCTATCTATCAAGCTCCGTATGGAGCTTGAAGCCCCGTGTTTCTGGCGAGCCTTCAGGCTCGCCAGAAACACCAGTTGGGAAGCAGAAGTCTAAAAACTGCTGCTCCATAACCTGCCTACCTGTTTTGATGAGGCGGACAGACATTGCTGCAATTCAACCTGATCGAATAAGATCAAGTTGATTGACACCCCATGCTAGCAGCCGATTGGCTGCAAATCTGCAGGGGGTGGCGTTGCACCAGCAGTTCACAAGAGCTGCTGGTGCAATGCTGAATGCAGAGAGCGTATTGCTCTCCGCATTCAGGTAGGTCTGTTGGACTTGATCCGCAATGTCGGATCATGTCATAAATAGGCCCCTATATCTATTAGTGCAACAAGTTTGGGGCAAAACTTTGCACCAAATATGTAGAAATAATATTGTCCCCTTGCTTTGTAATGAGAGACAAATTTGTAGCACAATCCATAAGTAGTAATGTATTTTTCTTTTTCATCCCTATATCTACTAGTGCACCAAATGTGGAGCAATAATATTGTTTGATTTAGAAAGGGTATACAATTTTAATACAGTTTCTAATCGCTTTTATTATATAATATACCATTCTCTTGCAGCATCGAACGTAAGCTTTCTGTGTTTTCAGACTCTCATTGAGTTCTATGGCATCCGCGACCTCAAGGGTGGCGGATTTAAAACTAGGTACGCTGAGTCGGAAAAGACGTGAGCGTAACTGTAGAATTTTTGATAACTTTGTGAGAGATTAAAATACTGTGGATTAGGAGGGCGAATGAACACGATTCCGCTCGAATTCCACGTTTTTCAATTCGCATCGATCTGTGTTGGATTGAGATTGCAGGATTGTATTTTACGTCACAAATTTCAACATTTGCCGATCTTGATGCTTTGATAACTACGGCGAATCAATCTCGCGACAATTACGACGTTGATATCCAGCGTATTTTCAGTTGACGCTTTGATAGATAGGCCCCATAGAAACAAAGTTTATTTATTTTTGTTGTGGTTGCTCACAAGTTTTTGATGACCCGCCTCTCTCTTTTGCCCTGGAATATGAAAGACATACAAATGAATCCTAAGAAGGGTAAATATGAAATATTGGCATGTAATCTTCTATTAAACATTTCTCCTAGCAATACTGTTGTTTTTTGTCTAGGTACTCACAGGATTTAACTGACTACTGTCTTGGTGATCTGTGCCTCTGATGTTCTGGAATCTAAAATACATTGGAATGAGGCCCAAAAAGGGAAAATATGAAAGGTTTGCATTAAATCTTTGTGTAGCGTTTTGAGAAATGTTTGTTGAAAGGTACATGATCCTGCAATGGTTTTTAAGGGACACATGCTGAATTACAAGTGTCACGCTATTTTGCTCACCTGCACGAGCATTAACTTTGCTAGAAGTAATCTTTTTGCTCATTGGGTTGCACACGTATTACAAGTTGTAAGTAAAAAGTTTGCTCAAGAGCAAAACTGACACATGCTAACCAAAGGACTTTGCAATATTGTGAATGCATTAACGTATTCTCCCCATAGAATGGAGAATACAAAAGAAAAAAAAACCTAACACCTATCACTCGTGCACTATCCTGACAGGAGTTATGAATGGAATTTCTCATTCCAATGTTTTTCTCTTGCAAAACAATGTTATTTTTATTGTAAATACATATTTCTATACATATCTTTATATGCCTATACCTATATCTATTCCTATAGATATATAGGTATTTATAATAAACATTTTTTCTCAAATTACCAGATCTCCTTAGGGTGCATGGATCATCAGAAACTATGCCATTTCTTATTCCTGTGATGGGAATGCACTGGTGTAATTGATTTTCATCATATCCTACTATTCATAGAACTTGAAGTTTAACCCCCTAAAGCCAAATGGATGTAGGGACACATACTGTGTTGACATAGTATCTATGTCCAATACTCTGGCGCATGCTGTGGTCCCCACTGTCAGCTTTGATAACGGAGACTGCAGCCAGGGGCAGAAGGCATCTGCCTATATATGGTAAGGAAACACTGATTGTTCTCCCTTTATCATATGAAAACTCTGTGCCACTATCTGTATCAGCTTGCGGCAATGCCTTGAGTGTTGTGGAAGGTAAGGAGGGAAGCTGGAGGGAGGTGCATCACAGGAGGGGGGAGGGAGGGTTCCCAATGCTACAGCAAAAAAGATTTGGTAAGAGAGGGGGAGGGATGAGTCCTTATGCTACAGAAAAGGGTTATGACAGGGAGGAGGGGGTCCCTATGGACGATTGCTTGGAGGGGGGATCCCTACACTACAGAAAACAATTTTTATTAATAAATGTAAAAAATGTAAAATTATTATAAACTGGGTACTGGCAGACAGCTGGCAGAACCTAATATGGCAGCTATTATTGAGAGGGGGGAGTGTTAGAGATCTGTTTGGGAGGGATCAGGGAGGTGGGAGGGTTGATGAGGGATCCCTTAACTTAAAAAATATATATAAAAAAAATAAAATAAAATGTCCTAAAACTGCATAATCTTAGAAAATGAATTCACAACACCAATTTTCATTTTGATTCTTCAAAACATTTATCTAAAGCACCTCAACCAGGTACATATTAAGCGATGTTGCAGACTCACTTGCCTATAATCATGCTCATTATTAAGGGCAAGTGAGCCCGAAACGTCGCTTAATATGTACCTGGTTGAGGTGCTTTAGATAAATGTTTTGAAGTTTCAAGATGAAGATTGGTGCTGTGAATTCATTTTATTCAGATTAACTTAAAGTCTTGCAATTGGCCGTAACCACCTGCATCATAAAAGTGAGTAAAGTGCTGTTCTCACACTAAATGGTGCTAAAACTGCATAATGGCAGACTGTCTGCCAGTAGCTAAGATGGAGGTGACCAGTATGTGTATGGGGGTATATCATACCAATGCACTTCCTTAATAAGCTTACTGCTGGTGCTTGGTCCATTAAAATTACTGACAACAAATATCCAGGCACTCAAGGCTTGCAAAATAAACTTCTTTATTATATCCACTACATTCCGGTGTAATAGTATCCCAACGTTTCGGTCTTTACATTAGACCTTTTTCAAGGGCATAATCTGTAAATAATACAAACAAAAACAAAGAAAATAAGCTACTTACACATCCCACAAACGAAACACAGCATGTATACAGAACATTGTGTCACCGGAAGTGACGTTAAACCTGATCTGGTTCTGGCTGTACACATACTCCCTAAACACACTAGTCGTAATTTATGTTCCACAAAAATTAGGGAACCAATACACATGCATATAGTTGCTATAGCAACCGGTAAACATGCCTGCAACAGACTTAAAGGGCCATAATACCCAAATGTTTAAACACTTGAAAGTGATGCAGTATAGCTGTAAAAAACTGACTTGAAAATATCACCTGAACATCTCTATGTAAAAAAGAAAGATATTTTACCTTAAAAGTTTGTCAGTAGCCACATCCCATTGTAAAGGACTTCTAAGTAGCAAATTAGTATGTCTGTTCCGGGACAGCGAAATGAGCGAGCTTACGTGCACTCTCATCTTATTTCCCTATTCAGTTTAAGGAAGTTTACAATGAAATATCATGAGATCTCAGTAAAAGAGTTCATGGCTGCAGCTGAGTATACCTTTTTACATAGAACTTACTCTGCTGAGCTGAGGAAATTGTGAGGTAAAATATCTTCCTTTTTTACATAGAGATGCTCAGGTGATATTTTCCTGTCAGCTTTTTACAGTTATACTGCATCAGTTTCAAGTGATTTAGCATATGAGTATTATGTCCCTTTAAAGAAACAAAGCAAAAAATAAAAAGCAAAAAATAAAGCAAACAATTTTTTGACAGCCATCTCAAGCAAATATATGCAATATAAATAACAGAAAACTGTATTAACTGAAACATTTGAAAAAATTAAATTATAGATTTTGTGAGCCGGATAAAAAAAAAACTGACAGTCAATGGCGATGTTACAAAAATACATACCAATTCACAACACGTGTACTAAACACTTAAATTGATGGCATCACCACTATTCTCTCCTATCCCTAACCTATCTATATGGGACTAAGAGTACATAGTATATATAGTATATATACACAAAAAGTATATATATATATATATATATATATATATATATATATATATATATATATATATATATACTGTATGTATATATATATATATATATATATATATATACAGTATCTCACAAAAGTGAGTACACCCCTCACATTTTTGTAAATATTTTATTATATCTTTTCATGTGACAACACTGAAGAAATGACACTTTGCTACAATGCAAAGTAGTGAGTGTACAGCCTGTATAACAGTGTAAATTTGCTGTCCCCTCAAAATAACTCAACACACAGCCATTAATGTCTAAACCAACAAAAGTGAGTACACCCCTAAGTGGAAATGTCCAAATTGGGCCCAAAGTGTCAATATTTTGTGTGGCCACCATTATTTTCCAACACTGCCTTAACCCTTCTGGGCATGGAGATCACCAGAGCTTCACAAGTTGCCATTGGAGTCCTCTTCCACTTCTCCATGACAACATCACAGACCTAGTGGATGTTAGAGACCTTGCGTTCCCCCACCTTCCATTTGAGGATGCCCCACATATGCTCAATAGGGTTTAGGTGTGGAGACATGCTTGGCCAGTCCATCACCTTTACCCTGGCATTCATGGTTCCCTCAATGAACTGTAGCTCCCCAGTGCCGGCAGCACTCATGCAGGCCCAGACCATTACACTGCCACCACCATGTAGGCAAGACACATTTGTCTTTGCACTCCTCACCTGGTTGCCGTCACACACGCTTGACTCAATCTGAACCAAATAAGTTTATCTTGGTTTCATCAGACCACAGGACATGGTTCCAGTAATTCATGTCCTTAGTCTGCTTGTCTTCAGCAAACTGTTTGCGGGCTTTCTTGTGCATCATCTTTAGAAGAGGCTTCCTTCTGGGAAGACAGCCATGCAGACCAATTTGATGCAGCATGCAGCGTATGATCTGAACACTGACAGGCTGACCCCCCACCCCTTCAACCTCTGCAGCAATGCTGACAGCACTCGTACGTCTATTTCCCAAAGACAACCTCTGGATATGACGCTGAGCACGTGCACTCAACTTCTTTGGTCGACCATGGCGAAGCCTGCTCTGAGTGGAACTTGTCTTGGTGAAACCGCTGTATGGTCTTGCCCACCATGCCATGAGGTACCCTAACTCGCATTCTTGATCCCTTCAAAATTAGGAACATATCATCAATGTACCTGCAATACATGTCAATATATTTTAAATATAAGGGATCATCCAGGATGTGTCTTTTTTTTCATAGTCATGCATGAACATGTTAGCAAATGATTTGAACCCAAAGCAGTCCGCATTTTCTGCATATAGTAATCTCTTTAAAATTTAAACTAGTTGTTTTTTAGGAGTAAACTAAGGGCTAGATTATGAGTTTTGCGTTATGAGGGGTGCTGTGCTAACTTGCACGTTATTGTCACCGCTCACTTCCCTACAGCGCTGGTATTACAGGTTTTTAAAAACCCGGCGTTAACAGGCAAGAAGTGAGCGTAGAGCAAAATTAAGCTCCATACTGCACTCCAATACCAGCGCTGCTGAAAGCTGCGGTGACCTGGTTTTACGTGATCGTGCACGATATCCCCATAGACATCAATGGGGAGAGCCGACTGAGAAAAAGTATTACACCTGCAATAAAGCAGCGTAAAGCTCCGTAACGCAACCCCATTGATTCCTATGGGGAAACTAAATTTATGTTTACACCTAATACCCTAACATAAAGAAAGAAAAGAAAGTTAAAACTGCCTTGTTTCACTTTAAGGTGTTTTTTCACCTCCGGTCCCTACCCCGCTGTATGAGCGAGGTATACCTGTATATATATATATAAATGTTGGTATACTTTGTTGAAGGAGCAGCAATGCACTACTGGGAGTTAGCTGAAAATTTGGTGTGCCAATTCTAAGAGGCATATATGTGCAGCCACCAATCAGCAGCTATCTTACTAGGAAATTGCAGCTCTTGACCCTACCTAGTTGTCATAACAGGCATTTGTCAAAGATAGTGATTTCTGTTCCTGCAGCAGTAAGGCATGCTGTGGGAACCATTAAACTTTTTAATTATTGCAAGTGAAACATTATTGCAATATACATACCTTATTTATTTTGCAGCAAAATATATCTAAAAATAGTGCTTGTTTGACTTTCTTCCAGAGAGGCTTGGGTTAATACTTTTTGGCAATTTATGTGAGCTTTTGTTTACTTTTCCTTTCCTTCCTACGCTTCTATGGTGTCATATGATTTTAAAAGGTGGATTATCAGTTTTACTAAATTATTCCTAAATTATTCCTTTTTAAAACTAAATACTTACCTATAAAATAAACCCTAAGCTTGCTACAATATAACTAATAGTTACATTGTAGCTAGCTTAGGATTTATTTTTTATTTTACAGGCAACTTTGTATTTATTTGAACTATGTACAATAGTTATTAAATAGTTATTAACTATTTAATAACTACCTAGCTAAAATAAATACAAAAGTACCTGTAAAATAAATCCTAACCTAAATTACAATTACACCTAACACTACACTATCATTTAATTAATTTACTAAATTACCTACAATTAAATAAAATAAACTAAAGTACGAACCCCCCCACTAAATTACAGAGAAAAAAAAAATAATTGCAAGAATTTTAAACTAATTACACCTAATCTAATCCCCCTAATAAAATAAAAAAGCCCCCCCAAATAATAAAAATCCCTACCCTATACTAAATTACAAATAGCCCTTTTACCTGTAAAAAAAATACAATACCCCCCAACATTAAAACCCACCACCCACACACCCAACCCTACTCTAAAACACACCCAATACCCCCTTAATAAAACCTAAAACTACCCCCTTGAAGATCACCCTACCGTGAGACATCTTCACCCATCCTGGCACAAGTGGTCCTCCAGAGGGGCAGAAGTCTTCATTTGATCTGGGCAGAAGAGGACCTCCAGACGTGCAGAAGTCTTCATCCAGGCGGCATCTTCTATCTTCATCCATCCGGAGTGGAGCGGGTCCATCTTGAAGCCAGCCGACTTGGAGCATCCATCCAGACCGACGACTACACGACAAATGACGGTTCCTTTAAATTACGTCATCCAAGATGGCGTCCCTTGAATTCCGTCATCCAAGATGGCGTCCCTTGAATTCCGATTGGCTGATAGGATTCTATCAGCCAATCGGAATTAAGGTAGGAAAAATCCTATTGGCTGATGCAATCAGCCAATAGGATTGAAGTTCAATCCTATTGGCTGATCCAATCAGCCAATAGGATTGAGCTTGCATTCTATTGGCTGTTCCAATCAGCCAATAGAATGCAAGCTCAATCCTATTGGCTGATTGGATCAGCCAATAGGATTTTTCCTACCTTAATTCTGATTGGCTGATAGAATCCTATCAACCAATTGGAATTCAAGGGACGCCATCTTGGATGACGTCATTTAAAGGAACCGCCATTCGTCGTGTAGTCGTCGGTCTGGATGGATGCTCTGCGTCGGCTGGCTTCAAGATGGGTCCGCTCCGCTCACCTTTTACCTGTAAAAAAAAAAATAAGTACAAACAACCCCCCCAACAGTTAAACCCACCACACACAAACAACCCCCCAAATAATATACTATATAAAAAACCTAAGCTCCTGAAAAGGGCATTTGGATGGGCATTGCCCTTAAAAGGGCAGTTAGCTCGACTTCCGGTGGGCGGGCCAGCAAAGCAGACGCACTCAGATTGAGCTCCGCTGGTCGGAACATTTATATTGAACGATTTACTTTATTTCTGCTGGGCCCCGCATGATAGACTTACTGGGCTAAAGTTCCGTAGTGCCAGTTGTCAATTTAAGTGCGCGGAGCATTTACTAGCAGCTCCGGCAACCGGAGGGCAATACCTGTTGGAGCGGTGTTTTACCGCCGGCGCCATCTTGGATCCTACCCGTCCCTGGCAGTGAAAAAGAGAGGTGAGGGACCTCGACCCACAAAAGCTGAACAAGCATAGTGAACACTGATCGCACGCCTCTGCATATCGCTAATCACGGGCAGCTGTAAGTAACCGGAAAGTAACCGGAAAGACTGGGCTTGGTACTGGCATAGAGACAGACTACAGAAGCTGGGGAGAAGCATAGCAGAGGGAAACGCAATATTGAAGGGTCAATCCAGTTTAACATAACTTTACAGACAACCGATTAACCCCTTCTGAGAAAGAGGATTACAGAGGCTATTATTGGGGAAAAATGCTGTGCAGCAACACATATCTTTTGTATGACTTTCACTTTTAGTGGCACTGAATCCTGGCTGCACCACGCTGTCCTAGAGCGGGAAAAGTGTTACCTACATCCTGGTTAAAAACCTACACATTTTATGCCCACAAGGCCCCCCTGGTACATAACATCACGATTGCTGGTACATCTGTGTTTGCGCTGTTTCGGACTGTGCCTCCACCATTTATGAATGATCACAGCGAGACAGATTCTACTATCTGAATCATCAAGATAGGAATATACATAACTACAGAGAGACTCTGAGCGTGCACCTCTGCCCGCCACCTTACTTACAAAGCACCCGTTTGTACTGTCTGCAGGTGACAACGACTGCAACATCTGAGTACTTTCCCATATAATTTGTTTGCCCTGCACCCAGAAGATTTCATACCCCACTCTAATGAAAGTAGATAAATACTTCCACAAGCTGTCTCCCTCTGCCAAACCAGATATGTCTCACAGATCAAAGACCAGCGAAAAGAGACTGAAACATTTATCTGACCCCCATGCTGAGGGCCCAGCTGTACCTGACCCAATAGCGATCTCAGATTCAGTTTCACATTCTGCTCTCCTACACGAGTTAAAATCATTCTTTCTCCCTAGAATGGATTCCTTACAAGCAGGGGTAGACACGCTAACGAGCGAGGTGCGGCAGTTCTCCACACGCTTAAACGCAGCCGAAACCCGCATCTCAGATGTAGAGGACAGGCAATTTGCCTCGGATACCACAGTCAAACAATTAGTGAAGAAAACTCAACTACTCCAAGAACGCATAGATGACCTGGAGAACAGGAGTCGCCGCAATAATTTGCGGATTGTAGGAGTGCCAGAATCAATCAAAGGCAAAGACCTGCTTGAGTTTACGGCACTGAAACTCCCCAGACTACTGGGTATCCATGATGACATCCTACCCATTGATGTAGAACGTGCGCACCGAATAGGTCCTGAAAAGACCTTGGAACAGATGGGAACTAAACCTAGACAGGTGATATTCAAATGTCTGAATTTCCAGGAAAAATTGAAAATTCTGAGAGCCTATAGATCGCACAAGGAACTGATATATGAGGGCTCGAAGCTACTTCTGTTCCAGGACTTCTCACTGGAGGTCTCTAGACAAAGGAAGGAATTCGCACCGCTCTGCTCCCAACTCCACGAACAGGGACGTCAAGTGGCACTCCTCTTCCCTGCAAAACTTCGTCTACAAACACCATATGGTGTTAAATTCTTCCACTCACCACAGGCGGTGAAAAGTTACCTGGCAACAGAAAATCAGCACCCCCCCAACCTGAAGATCGTCTGCCCAAATGGGAGGTCCTCTCCCTTTGACTCTCTCTTCTGCTCCTCTGGGCCATAGTAGATAAAAAATGGCTGAACTTTTTTCTTGTTACTTAATGTTGTTTTTCAAGAATGGAACTTATCTAGTTCCTAAAGGTTTGATGGACTCCAAAGAGAGGCGGGACGTTGCCTCTTGGGTAATGTTGAAATGTGTCTTGTTTTTTTATGTTTTACATGTTTCATTTGTTTTATTACTGTTCTGTTTGTTCTTGATTTGTTTACAGTTTCTAGCAGATTATGCCACTGGGTCACTAACGCATACACTCCTCCCTGGGAGTGCTGAGCTGCCTCAGAGTAATGATCAAGCTGATCCAATTAATACAGGCCATAGTAGTTACACATATCTAAATGCTTGGATAGAGTATCTTGACAGTTGTGCTGAAGCGGGCACGAGGATAGTCACAAGCACACCATGTAGACAGGACACCAAGCAGGAAGACTCAAAACCCGAAAGGTGCCCTAGACATTTGAATGGCAATAGAGTCAAGCTAGATTGTAATTTACGACACCACAAGCGTCTTGCCTATAGATACTTATACTGCCCTAACGTTACTTTGACCTCATCCTACCCTAAAAAGATTGCTTCCCCCGCCTACACCCTTATAATTGCCATTGCGGCAAACCCCTCCCTTAATTTCCCATGCCTCTCGAGCAAAAAGTACATCATGGAGGTGCCCTATGCGCCTATTGTCCAAGAGGCACCATTCTTACTTCAAACAGGGACTCAGATAGGCTCAAACCCTTCAGCACAAGTAGCTACTCCTCCTAGGGATAAGGGTTTGGAACAATTGCACTTGGTTAAAATTAGAACTGTTAATGCTTATGTTGGGAATACACTGTATATATGGTTCTGTTGTGTACATGCTAAACTTAATGAATACTTATTGTATATCAAGGTTTCTGTTGAAGGCACAAAATGCACTACATATGATGTTAGTTACATGGAAATAGGTCAAGATACTACCTTAATCCTTCAGTGTCCTTTCCCGCCCCTCCTTCCCTCTCTTTCTCTCTCTCTCTCTCTCTCTCTCTCTCTCTCTCCCCCCCCCCCCCCTTTTTTTTTTTTTTTCTTCTCCCCCCTCTACTCATCCTTTGTAATTGGGAATGTCGCATAAAATAGTGACCTGGAACGTGGGTGGAATACACTCACCCATAAAACGTAAACTGATACTCACTCACCTTAAGAAACTGGGCACAGACATAGCTTTATTACAGGAGACGCACCTAACAGACCCAGAACACCAGAAACTACAGAGAGATTGGGTGGGACAGGTAGTCTTTCTATCTCATACAAGTGCCAGCCGGGGTTTAATTATTATGTTCGGGAAAAAGTTAACAACTAGGATAGACAACACCTATTTAGACAAAGACGGACGGTTCCTGATAGTGCAAGCTACGGTAGATTCTGTGAAATATGTGTTCTGTAACTTATATGCCCCCAACCATAGAACTACTGGTTTCTGGTCGGAATTAACCCGGCAACTAGCTCCCCACATAGGCTCAAATTTAATAATTGGTGGGGATTTCAATATCTCACCCACACACATTCTGGATAGACTTTGGCTGGCACCCCACCATATCAGGGACCCTAAGGTAAATTACAAGGCCAGATTTGAAACTAAAATCTTTAACATGCTGGAGGCGGACCTGGGGGTCTGTGACATCTGGAGGCTGATGAATCCAGAGGGGAAGGACTATACTTGTCTGACCAAGGCTAAACATACCCTCTCCAGAATTGATTTATTCATGATTGCTGGGGAACTGACCACACTGGTACACCACTGTAAGATACACAATATTCTGATCTCAGATCACGCTCCAGTGGAATTGTCACTTGGGACCCGAAGACGGCACACTAACAGAAACATTCTTAGATTTCCGACCTATCTGACCACCTCAGAGGCATTTACCAAATATCTACAACACACTTGGACGGACTTTCTCACTGATAACGCAGCGCATACTGACAACACCCAACTCCTGTGGGAGACGGCCAAGACAGTGTTTGCCGGAGCTATAATTTCATATGTCTCTAAGTTAAGACACAAAACACAATATAAATTAAAGAGCTTACAAAAACAACTGGGCCTAACATACCAAACATATCTACAAGCTAACACGAAAATAACCTATGAGACATACTTAACAGCAAAAGCTGACCTTGAAGCTTTTATGAAACAACAGGCGACTGCTGGACTCTTAAAGACAGCAGGAAAATTCTATAGATTCGGTGGGAAGGCAGGCAGGATGCTGGCTACCTTGTCGAAACCCCAGACAGCTAGAGCCAACATAACAGCAATCAGAGCGCAAGGCCTAACGCACACTAAACCAGAGGACATAGCGCAGTGCTTCGCGCAGTATTATGCAAAACTCTATACCCAACAGGACACGGCTCCGGAGGGAGCCCAGACGCAATTCTGGCATTCGCTGCACCCGCCCCAACTAACACAGACCCAAATTGATAGCTTAAACGCCCCAGTGACACTCGAGGAACTTACCTTCACCCTGGGATCCTTGCCAGTAGGCAAGGCACCAGGGCCAGACGGTCTACCGGCTGAATTTTACAAGTCACTACAGGCCCAGATTACGCCCACCCTGACCAGATTGTACAATATCTTCATTCAGACGGACACCCTCCCCTCTAACAACTTCACTTCAGCGCACATCACGCTGATTCCCAAGCCGGGCAAGGACCGCTCAAAGCCTGAATCTTACAGACCAATATCTCTGTTAAATACAGATTACAAATTGTTCATGAAGATTCTTGCTAACAGATTGAAGGTGATTCTCCCTGACCTAGTCCACCCGGATCAAACGGGCTTCGTCTTCAAACGTTCATCGGTGGTGAATCTTCGCAGGGTCATGCAGGTGATAGAATATTATTGGGCACAGGGGCAGGAAAAAGATAGGAAAGACACGCCGGAGGCCTTCCTGCTATCCTTGGATGCAGAGAAGGCCTTCGACCGGGTAGAATGGCCACATCTCCTAGATACTATGCGGAGGTTTGGTTTTACGGGTCCGTTCTTGGAGGTTATAGGTAAAATGTACCACCATCCGGTGGCACGGGTCATCGCAAACAGTCTCTTTTCCTCGGATTTTCAGCTACATAGGGGCACCAGACAGGGTTGTCCCCTTTCACCGCTGCTGTTCAACCTAGCACTGGAACCCCTCGCGATGAAACTTCGGCAACTCTTCCCAGGGATCACGTTAAGAGGGATCCCCTTGCACCTGGCGTTATACGCCGATGACATGCTACTGTTTGTCGACACACCAGCCGTCCATATACCACACATACTACACATGATTTCGAACTTCGGTACCTTCTCGGGATACCAAATAAACACCTCAAAGTCAGAAATACTATGGCTACATAGACATACGTCCTCTACCCATAGTTATCCATTCGTGGAGGTCTTGGAGGGGCTAACCTACCTTGGCATTAAGCTCCATAGAGATCCCTCCAGGATGTATGATCTTAACATATCACGTAAATGTTCAGAGCTGGCTTCCCAGCTAACGAATTGGGCTAACCTCCCTCTAGGCCTCTCGGGTCGTATTGGCTTGATCAAGATGACAATACTACCCAAAATCTTATACCCACTGCTTATGCTACCGTTTTTGCTGTCCAGACAGGACCTGAGGACACTCTCACGTGCCATGTCAAGATTCATCTGGAAGGGAGGTAGGCCCAGAATAGCAGCGAACAAGCTACACCTCCCATACCTGGGGGGAGGCTTAGGATTGCCAAATCTCAAGTTGTACAACTGGGCAGCATTAGCCAGATTGGTCACCGATTGGCAGATGAATACGAAACATTTCACTGACATAGCGCTTGAAGAAGTGATTGTCGCCCCGCTAGCACCGGCTTATCTCCCCTATGCGGGAATGTCATCTCTTCCCCCTAGAGTTGCTAACAGTGCCCTATACCGTGACCCACTGAAGGCATGGCAGCTGATTCACAAATTTTTAAAAATCAACATCCCCTCTCCAAGGTATATCCCTATCCACGGGAATGAAGACTTCCCAGCAGGTGATGAACATGCACCATTCCGTGTATGGGAAACCCGGGGCATTAGGACAGTGGGAGACATCCTGGACCCATTGCTACACACGATACGCTCTTTCCAGGAGCTAAAGGCGAAATACCAGCTTCCAAATCAGCATTTTTATGCTTACCTTCAGCTGCGGCACTATGTGATATCTTTACAAACATCCCATGATAGCTTCTGGAACAAATCACCCTTCGCTATCGCTCAGACACTATTCTTAGTAGGTCGGTTCTCCCTCACACATTTTTACACACAACTAATAAAACATACTGAGACCACCATTCAGACCAACATGCTAGCTAGACTAGCTACAGACATCCATACTGAAATATCGGTACAAGATTTGAAAGACAGTCTAGACGGCACAAAACAAGCCACTCTTGCAATAACCTATAGAGAGGCGCAGACTAGACTATTACACAAGGACTATATTACTCCTAATAGATTAGCAAAATGGAACAACACATGCCCCAACCAATGTATTAAATGCAGCAGTCCAGCCCCCGCTTTCCTGCACTACTTCTATACCTGCCCAGCTATTAGACGTTTCTGGGGACATCTTCAATACTGGGCAAAAATCACCTTTGGGGTTGAAATAGAATTCACTACGGCCGAAATATATCTCTTCAAATGGGGAGATACACATCAACGACACCACAAGATCCTTACGATGTGCACCATACTGGCAAGGCACTGTATTCTGACAAGATGGCTTTCGAAACATCCCCCAACAATAGCACAATTTAAACACTTATTGATCAAACAACTTTACATAGAACAGTATGACGTAAGATTAGACGTGACCAGACGACTAAGGCCCTTCTGGAAAAAGTGGTGCCCTCTTATTAATACGTTCCACACAGACCTGAAACAGCAGATTTTGAAACCCTTTCTCCAATCGGAGATGATGCCTCAGCTTTCTCTTAACTCTAACTCCGGTGAAACTGAAGGGGAGACCCTTAAAATCACCAATTACCCGACTGAGGAAATGCTTTTCTAGATTTCGCCTTTTTTTTTTTTTTTTTTTTCTCTTCTTCCCCCTTTCCTCCCCACCTTTCCTTTCCATATTGAACTCCACCCCTTTATCACAATGTTAGTATATTGTAGTTACTGTTATTGTTAATTGTTATGTTATTAAAATATTTTGAAAAATGGAGACAGATGTGGCATACAAAGTTTACTGAACGGTTTCTGCTGCATCAAAATGCTACAGATTAAAGCATATAAAGACAATACATAACCTTCCTCTCTCATGGACTGCTCTGCGCACCTGGCTCTAACAAGCCACCTGCAGAAATGTAAATGTAATCATTATGTACGCAAAATACTGATGCAAACTGTATAACTCTATAACATCTATTGTAATGTTTGATTTTCTGTTGTATCACATTTGTTTCCGGTAATAAAAAAGAATTAAAAAAAAAAAAAAAAAAGGGCAGTTAGCTCTTTTGCAGGCCCAAACCCTAACCTAAAAATAAAACCCACCCAATACACCTAACACTAACCCCTGAAGATCGACTTACAGTTCTGAAGACCAGACATCTATCCTCAAGGAAGAGGCAGAAGTCTTCATCCAACCAGGCCGAAGTCCTCAATGAAGCCGGGAAAAGTCTTCATCCAAGCCGGGCAAAGTGGTCCTCCAGACAGGCAGAAGTCTTCATCCAGACGGCATCTTCTATCTTCATCCAATCGACGCAGAGTGGGTCCATCTTCAAGACATCCGACTCGGAGCATCCTCTTCATCCGACGACTACCCGACGAATGAAGGTTCCTTTAAGTGACGTCATCCAAGATGGCGTCCCTTAGATTCCGATTGGCTGATAGAATTATATCAGCCAATCGGAATTAAGGTAGAAAAAATCCTATTGGATGATGCAATAAGCCAATAGGATTGAAGTTCAATGCTATTGGCTGATCCAATCAACCAATAGGATTGAGTTTGCATTCTATTGGCTGATTTTTTTAATTTTGCTATTAGATTAGATGTAATTCGTTTAAATATCTGTCATTTGTTTATTATTTTCTGTAATTTAGTTTTTGTTTGTTTTTGTACTTCATCTAATTTAATTTAGTTTAGGTCATTGTATTTAATTTTGTGAATGTATTTAATTATAGTGTAGTGTTAGGTGTTATTGTAACTTAGGTTAGGTTTTATTTTACAGGTACTTTTGTATTTATTTTAGCTGTTGTACCTAGTTAAAATAAATACAATCTTGCCTGTAAAATAAAAATAAACCCTAAACTAGATACAATGTAACTATTAATTATATTGTAGCTAGCTTAGGGTTTATTTTATAGGTACGTATTTAGTTTTAAATAGGAATAATGTAGTTAATAATAGTAATTTTATTTAGATTTATTTAAATTATATTTATGTTAGGGGGTGTTAGGGTTAGGGTTAGACTTAGGTTTAGGGGTTACTACATTTACTATAGTGGCGGCGACGTTGGGGGCGGCAGATTAGGGGTTAATAAGTGTAGGTAGGTGGCAGCGACATTGGGGACGGCAGATTAGGGGTTAATAAATATAATGTAGGTGTCGGCGATTTTGGGGGCAGCAGATTAGGGGTTCATAAGTTTAATGTAGGTGGCGGCGGTGTCCGGAGCGACATAATGCAGGTGTTGGCGATATCGGCAGATTAGGGGTTAATAAGTGTAAGATTAGGGGTGTTTAGACTCGGGGTTCATGTTAAGGTGTTAGGTGTAGACATAAATTTTATTTCCCCATAGGAATCAATAGGGCTGCGTTAGTGAGTTTTACGCTGCTTTATTGCAGGTGTTAGACTTTTTCTCAGCCGGCTCTCCCCATTGATCCCTATGGGGAAATTGTGCACGAGCACGTACGACCAGTATAATTTAAGCAGCGCTGGTATTGGAGTGCGGTAATGAGCAAAATTTTGCTCAACGCTCAATTCTTGTCTTTTAATGCCGGGTTTGTAAAAACTCATAATACCAGCGCTGTAGGTAAGTGAGCGGTGTGAGAAAACTGCTCGTTAGCACCGCATAGCCTCTAATGCAAAATTTGTAATCTAGCCAAAAGTTTTCCCGGTTTTAACAGTTGTTTAACAAAGTCTATATTGCATTTTTGCGAGAAAAAAATACAATTCTCGTATGAAGCAAAGGTTAGCTTTATGTCGTATCTTTCTGTTCCCATATGTATATTATGTCCAAAATAGAGTCTTGTTGGCCTATAAAGGTGCAGTGTATTTTTTCCAAAGTTAAAATATGGTTTACTTCGTTTAGCCACATTGCCTAGGTGGGGATCTGTTTTTCCCCAAAAAAATCTGGGTATAAAACCGCCTGGCACAATTCAGCATGCAAAAGAGGAGTTTTCTACGGTACTGGCAGGGGCTAGGGGGTGTATCATTTAGTAGGATTAGGGTGGGGGAAAGATTGATGTGAAAACCTAAGGTTTTATTAATACATTTGGCAATTTGTTCCCAGTAATTCCTAAGTAGAGGGCAGGACCACCAAATGTGAGAAATTGTACCTGTCATGCCGCAATGTCTCCAGCAAAGGGAGGATGCATTTGGGAATATACTATGTAGGCGATGCCGGGTGAGGTACCATCTTGAAGCTAGTTTATAATTAATTTCAGCTAGGACTAGAGAGATGGATGATTTTTTGGTCATGTTAAAAATGTGGTTCCATTGTGTATCAGTTAGGGAAATATGCAGTTCTTTTTTCCACTTAATTATATATGCAGGTGCATTAGGACCGATTTGTCCATATTTATGGAAAAGTTAGAGACTTGTTTAAAGTCTGCCAGCTCTTTTAGAAGAGGAGGTATAGTGGTAGAAGGGGTGCGTAGGGTGAATATAATATCATCGGCAAATAGGAGGCATTTTTGATGAATAGTGCCATATTCCACTCGTTGTATGCTGTGGTTTTTTTGAACTCGTGCAGCAAAGATTTCAACTGTGAGTGCGAATAAGAGGGGGGAGAGGGGGAGAACCTTGTTGTGTGCCATTTCTTATTCTTTTTTAGGATAGGGTATAGTTTGCGGTGATTCTGGCAGATGGATTGTGGTAGAGTGCTTGTATACGGTTGATTAGTGTGTGAAAAGCCAAATTTTGACAAGGCGGACCAGAGAAAATCCCCATCTACCCTGTAAAATGCCTTCTCCGCATCGCTAAAAAGAAGTATTAAGGGAGACGACGTGGAGACAGCAGAGTCAAGAATTTGTAGAACTCGAATAGAAACCCACTTGGTCAGTATGTATGAGGGTGGGGAGGACCTTATTTATGCGAGTTGCTAGCAGTTTAGCGTACAGCTTGACATCAGTGTTTATTAAGGAGATTGGCCGATAGTTGGTAAAGAGGACTGTTGATGTGCCTGGTTTTGGGAGTACAGATATCCTAGCCTCCAATAGGGTTTGTGATAGGTGGTTATATAATCTAAAGACTGGTACATATCTAAAAGGTGTAGACTCAGCTGTGTTTTTAAAAGATTTTTTTTTTTTGGGGGTGGGCCCGGCGATTTACCTTGCGGTAGTGTTTTAATAGCCTCATAAATTTCTTGCAAGGTAAATTTTGAGTCTAGGGTTAAACATTCCTCTTTTGTCAAGGTAGGTAGTTGGATCTGAGAAAGATAATTATTGATCAACTTGGTTTTGGTTTCTGTGTCCAGGGTTGGTCAATTATAAAGGGAGTATTTTGCAAACTAATCTACTATGTCTTTGCTGCTCGAGTGAGAGTTTCCAGATGTGTTTACTATGTTCTTAATAAAAGTTTCATATTGCCTTTTTTAAGGAATCTAGCCATTAGTCATCCTGCCTTATTACTTTCGATAAAGAACTTTTGGCTAGATTGCGAGTTTTGCGGTAAGAGCTGCTCGGTGCTAACTTGCAAGTTCTTGGCACCGATCACCTCCCTACAGCGCTGCTATTACAGGTTTCCAAAAACCCGGCATTAGCAGGCAAGAAGTGAGCGTTGAGCAAAATGATGCTCCATACTGCACTCCAATACCAGAGGCGCGGTGAGCTGGTTTTATGTGCTTGTGCACGATTTCCCCAAAGACATCAATTAGGAGAGCCGGCTGAAAAAAAGCCTAACACCTGCAATAAAGGAGCGTAAACTCCGTAACGCAGCCCCATTGATTCCTATGGGGAAACAAAAGTTATGTTTACACCTGACACCCTAACATAAATCCAGAGTCTAAACACCCCTAATCTGCCGCCCCCGACATCGCTGACACCTATATTACACTTATTAACCCCTAATCTGTCGCCCCCAATGTCGCCGCCACCTACATTAAAATTATTAACCCCTAATCTGCCACCCCCAAAACCGCCGCCACCTACATTGTACTTATTAACCACTAATCTGCCACCCCCGACATCGCTGCCACCTACAGTACACTTATTAACCCCTAATCTGCCGCCCCCAACGTCGCCGCCACTATACTAAAGTTATAAACCGCTAAAGCTAACACCCCCTACTTTAATATAATTAAAATAAATCTAATAAAAAAATCCTATCATTAACTAAATAATTCCTATTTAAAACTAAATACTTACCTATAAAATAAACCCTAAGCGAGCTACAATATAACTAATAGTTACATTGTAGCTATCTTAGGTTTTATTTTTATTTCACAGGTAAGTTTGTATTTATTTTAACTAGGTAGAATAGTTAGTAAATAGTTATTAACTATTTACTAGCTACCTAGCTAAAATAAATACACATTTACCTGTAAAAAAAACCCTAACCTGTCTTACACTAACACCTAACCTTACACTACAATTAAATAAATTACATTAATTAAATACAATTAACTAAATTACAAAAAACAAACAAACACTAAATTACACAAAATAAAAAAGAAATTATCAAATCTAATGCTCACTTCCTCACTGCGACTCCAGGCTACCACATATCCCCTTACAAAAATTGCGTATCCTATCGTTTCAAATGGATCTGCCTAACGCCGGTATTTGGAGTCTTGGAAGAAGTGAGCGGTAGACCCTCTACCGACAAGACTCCTACCGCCAAAAAAGTCTACAAAGTGCTACAAAGTACACTAACACCCATAAACTACCTATGTAACCCTAAACCGTGGCCCCCCCACATCGCCGCCACTCTAATAAAATTTTTTAACCCCTAATCTGCCGACCAGACACCGCCGCCACCTGCATTATAGCTATGAACCCCTAATCTGCTGCCCCTAACATTGCCGACCCCTATATTATATTTATTAACCCCTAATCTGCCCCCCCAACGTCGCCGCTACCTAACTACAATTATTAACCCCTAATCTGCCAACCGGACCTCGCCGCCACTATAATAAATGTATTAACCCCTAAACCGCCACATTCCCGCCTAGCAAACACTAGAATAAATAGTATTAACCCCTAATCTGCCCTCCCTAACATCGCCGCCACCTACCTACAATTATTAACCCCTAATCTCCCGCCCGCACCATCTCCGCTACTATAATAAAGTTATTAACCCCTAAACCTAACTCTAACCCTTACACCCCCCTAACATAAATATAATTTAAATGAAACAAAATAATATTCCTAAAATTAACTAAATTAATCCTATTTAAAACTAAATACTTACCTATCAAATAAACCCTAATATAGCTACAATATAACTAATAATTACATTGTAGCTATTTTAGGATTTATATTTATTTTACAGGCAACTTTGTATTTATTTTAACTAGGTAAGTTAAACCTTAAAAGTGTAACCTAAGTTACACTTAAAAAAAAAAGTGTAACCTAAGTTACAAATACACCTAACACTACACTATCATTAAATTAATTAAACAAATTACCTACAATTAGATAAATTAAAATACAATAAAATAAAGTATTCTATAATACAAAAAATACTAAATTTCAAAAAATAAAAAAGAATTACAAGAAGTTTAAACTAATTACACCTAATCTAAGCCCCCTAATAAAATAAAAAATCCCCCCAAAATAAAAAAATGCCCTACCCTATTCTAAACTACCAAAGTAATCAGCTCTATTACCAGCCCTTAAAATGGCTTTTTGCGGGCATGGCCCCAAAGTAATCAGCTCTTTTACCTGAAAATAAAAATACAATACCCCCCAACATTACAACCCACCACCCACATACCCCTACTCTAACCCACCCAAACCCCCCTTAAAAAAAACTATCGCTAACCCCCTGAAGATCTCCCTACCTTGAGTCGTCTGCACCCAGCCGAGCCGAATTCTTCATCCAAGGAGCGCAGAGGAGGTCCTTGATCCGGTAGAAGTCTTCATCCAAGCGGGGCAAGAAGAGGTCCTCCATCCAGAAGAAGTGTTCATCCAGGCGGCGTCTTCAATCTTCATCCATCCGGAGCGGAGCGGAGCCATCTTCAAAGGAGCCGACACAGAGCCATCCTCTTCAACCGACGACTTCCCAACGAATGAAGGTTCCTTTAAGGGACGTCATTCAAGATGGCGTCCCTTCAATTCCAATTGGCTGATAGAATTCTATCAGCCAATCGGAATTAAGGTAGAAAAAATCTGATTGGCTGATGCAATCAGCCAATCAGATTGAAGTTCAAGCCGATTGGCTGATCCAATCAGCCAATCGTATTGAACTCACATTCTATTGGCTGATCGGAACATTGAACTTTAATCAGATTTTTTCTACCTTAATTCCGATTGGCTGATAGAATTCTATCATCCAATCGGAATTGAAGGGACGCCATCTTGGATGACATCCCTTAAAGGAACCTTCATTCGTGGGAACTCGTCGGTTGAAGAGGATGGCTCCGTGTCGGCTCCTTTGAAGATGGCTCCGCTCCGCTCCGGATGGATGAAGATTAAAGACGCCACCTGGATGAACACTTCTACCGGATGGAGGACCTCTTCTTGCCCCGCTTGGATGAAGACTTCTACCGGATAAAGGACCTCCTCTGCGCACCTTGGATGAAGAATTCGTCTCGGCTGGGTGAAGACGACTCAAGGTAGGGAGATCTTCAGGGGGTTAGCAATAGGTTTTTTTAAGGGGTTTTTGGGTGGGTTAGAATAGGGGTATGTGGGTGGTGGGTTGTAATGTTGGGGGGGTATTGTATTTTTATTTTTAGGTAAAAGAGCTGATTACTTTGGGGCAATGACCGCAAAAAGCCCTTTTAAGGGTTGGTAATACAGCTGATTACTTTGGTAGTTTAGAATAGGGTAGGGCATTTTTTTATTTTGGGGGGATTTTTTATTTTATTAGGGGGCATAGATAAGGTGTAATTAGTTTAAACTTCTTGTAATTCTTTTTTATTTTCTGTAATTTAGTGTTTGTTTTTTTTGTATTATAGAATAGTTTATTTTATTGTATTTTAATTTATCTAATTGTAGGTAATTTATTTAATTAATTTTATGATAGTGTAGTGTTAGGTGTATTTGTAACTTAGGTTAGGATTTATTTTACAGGTAATTTTGTAATTATTTTAACTAGGTAGCTATTAAATAGTTATTAACTATTTAATAGCTATTGTACCTAGTTAAAATAAATATAAAGTTGCCTGTAAAATAATATAAATCCTAAAATAGCTACAATGTAATTATTAGTTATATTGTAGCTATTGTTAGGGTTAGGTTTATGGGTTAATAACTTTATTATAGTAGCGGCGACGGTGCGGCCGGGAGATTTGGGGTTAGTAATTGTAGGTAGGTGGCGGCGATATTAGGGAGGGCAGATTAGGGGTTAATACTATTTATTCTAGTGTTTGCGAGGCGGGAGTGCAGCGGTTTAGGGGTTAATACATTTATTATAGTGGCAGCGAGGTCCGGCCGGCAGGTTAGGGGTTAATAAGTGTAGGTAAGGTAGCGCCGACGTTGGGGGGGCAGATTAGGGGTTAATAAATATAATATAGGGGTCGGCGGTGTTAGGGGCAGCAGATTAGGGGTTCATAGGGATAATGTAGTTTGTGGCGGTGTCCGGAGCGGCAGATTAGGGGTTAATAATATAATGCAGGTGTCAGCGATAGTGGGGGCGGCAGATTAGGGATTAATAAGTGTAAGGTTAGGGGTGTTTAGACTCGGGGTTCATGTTAGGGTGTTAGGTGTAGACTTAGAGAGTGTTTCCCCATAGGAAACAATGGGGCTGCGTTAGGAGCTGAACGCTGCTTTTTTGCAGCCCAAACTGCCCCATTGTTTCCTATGGGGATATCGTGCACGAGCACGTTTTTCCAGTTTACCGCTACCGTAAGCATCGCTGGTATTGAGGGTTGAAGTGGAGCTAAATTAGGCTCAACGCTCCCTTTTCTGAGTCTAACGCAGCCACAAAGACAACTCTAAATACCAGCGGTGTAAGGGTGCGCTGGGAATGAAAGCAGCGTTAGCTATGCGGGTCTTTACCAACAAAACTCTAAATCTAGCCGTTAGGGTTTATTTTACAGGTAAGTATTTAGTTTTAAATAGGAAAAATTTATTTAATGATAGGAATATTTATTTAGATTTATTTAAATTATATTTAAGTTAGGGGGTGTTAGGGTGAGGGTTAGACTTGGGTTTAGGGGTTAATAAATTTAATATAGTGTCAGCAACATTGGGGGCGGCAGATTAGGGGTTAATAAATGTAGGCAGGTGGCGGTGGTGTAGGGCGGGCAGATTAGGGGTTGATAAATATATTGTAGGTGGCGGCGGTGTAGGGGGGCAGATTAGGGGTTAATAAATATAATGTAGGTGACGGCGGTGTAGGGGGGGCAGATTATGGGTTAATAAATATAATGTAGGTGTCAGCGGTGTAGGGGTGGCAGATTAGGGGTTAATAAATATAATGTAGGTGGCGGCGGTGTAGGGGGGGCAGATTAGGGATTAATAAGTATAATGTAGGTGGCGGCGGTGTAGGGGCGGAAGATTAGGGGTTAATAAGTATAATGTAGTTGGCGGTGGGCTCCGGGAGCAGCGGTTTAGGGGTTAAACACTTTATTTAGTTGCGGCGGGGTCCGTGAGCTGCGGTTTAGGGGTTAATACATTTATTAGAGTTGCGGTGGGCTCTGGGAGCGGCGGTATAGGTGGTAAAACAGTATAGTATAGTGTGGGTATTTAGTGACAGGGTACCAATAAAGCTGTGAAAAAGCCGAAGAGCAGTGAGATCGATGACTGTTAGTTAACAACAGTCCACTGCTCATCGCACTGTACTTGGTGCGCGGCTTTTTGACAGCTTTTTTGGTAATTTTGGAGAACGTATTCAGGTCCGTGGCAGCGATGTTAGGCGATCTTAGGCGAGCGTATTGGTGCCGTCGAATGCAAGTAAGTTGATGGATTGATAAAAAAAAAAGCCCAAGTGTCAGTGATATTATATTAGCACCTATACAGTACTTTCAATTAGTATAAGGCTCCTTATTGGAGATAAAGTGACAGTTATGTAGTATTAATAAGATGTAAATTATTAAAGGGACATAATACTCATATGCTAAATCACTTGAAACTGATGCAGTATAACTGTAAAAAGCTGATAGGAAAATATCACCTGAGTATCTCTATGTAAAAAAGGAAGATATTTTACCTCACAATTTCCTCAGCTCACCAGAGTAAGTTCTGTGTAAAAAGTTATACTCAGCCGCTCCCAGCTGCAGGTAAAAAAATAAAAAAAATAAAGAAATGAACAGCAGCCAATCAGCAGTGCTGAGGTCATGAACTCTTTTACTGTGATCTCATGAGATTTGACTTAACTCTCATGAAATTTCATAGTAAGCTTCCTTTACCTGATTGGTGAAATAATATGAGAGTGCACGAAGCTCATCCTTTTAGTTGTTCCGGGACAGACATACTAATATGCTGCTTAGAAATCCTTTACAATGGGAGGTGGCTACTGAGGAACTTTTGAGGTAAAATATCTTTCTTTTTTACATAGAGAGGTTCAGGTGATATTTTCTAATCAGCTTTTTACAGCTATGCTGCATCACTTTCAAGTGTTTAAACATTTGGGTATTATGGCCCTTTAAGTTTCTATCTATATGTTCAGCTAAACTGTTCTTCTGTAACAAATACAGATATATATATAAACTTTGATATTTAGAGAACATATACACAGTATGCCTACATGTATAGTACATGTATAAACATAAATGCCTTTAATAGTATTGCCTTTAGGAAATAAGTTACTCTGTTTCACTATGCCTGTCTGTTCTCATAGCGGTGTTATCATCTAGAAAGTGTGGGATGTTACATTCCAAGAGAGATATGTGCTATGCTCTGCTATGAGAATTAATATTTTTTTTGAGAACACTTATTTTGCTAAACGCTTGCTACATGAAATATTATCACTGACATACTATTAGACATGCCTGCTGAACTGTACGTTATATTATCAGAATTGCTAGAGGAGGGCTGGAGGCAGGAGATTTTAGGGCAACATCTTAGAGAAATGTCTTGGACATAGGCATCTATGAAATCTGCTGCGTAGTATCTATTGAGTGATGACGCTGCATGTAGTTGTTATTCTCTTGTCCACCCTTTTACGCTGATATTAATGCCTTATTCGAAACATAGTGCCAAGAGGTTATCCCTTAGAACAATTAAAAATCTATCCCCCTTTGCTGAATTACTAGTTTAATTGGCCCAGTTTATATCAGGGTAGTTAAAATCTCCCATAATTACAGCACTGTTATTAGCAGCCTTACCTATTTGCATTAGTAGTTGAGTTTCATCCATGTCACTAATTTTGGGGGACTTGTAGCATGTTCCAAGTAATATTTTTTTTAGGATTTTCCCCCCACTCTTTATTTCAACCCACAGGGTCTCTACATTGTCACCTGTATCATCATAAATATCTTCCCTTATTGTAGGTTTAAGGTTAGGTTTAATATACATGAAGATTCATCCACCCCTTTTATTATTCCTGTCGCTCCTAAATAAAGTATAATCCTCTAAGTTAACTGCCCAGTCATGTGAATCATCCCACCAAGTTTCAGGTATCCTGATAATATTATAGTCCTCTTCTGCAACTAAGAGCTCCAGCTCCCCCATTTTACTCATCATGCTTCTTGCATTTGTTGTCATACATTTAATTTTCATGTGCTTTCTGCTGCTACTTGGTGTGCTTTCCTCCATACTTTCTAATGTGACATTTCTTGAATAATCCGTTCCTTGAGATATTATTGGAGTGACATATTCACAGACTGATCTCTCTGTTCTATTGTGTTTAAAAGATTCTCTTAACGTGCTACCATCCTTTCCCCCAACACACCTGCGCCCATGTAATTCAGGTGCAATACATCCTTACTGTACAAATTGTACCCAAGTGAAAAGTCAGCCCAGTGCTCTAAAAAGTAAAACCCCTAATTTTTACACCATGTTTTTAACCATGAATGAACTGACCTTAGCTCTTTCTGCCTTACTGAGTTAACACATGGCACTGGTAATAGCTCCGAAAATATTACCTTAGAGGTCCTTGCTTTAAGCTTGCTACCTAACTTCCTGAAGTAATTTTTTAGGAATCTTCATTTCCCGCTGACCAATATAATACTATGACTGCAGGATCAGACCTACATCCCTCTAACAATCTATCAATATGCTCCACAATATACCTAACACAAGCCCCTGGAAAATAGCAAACTGTTTTATTAAAAGGGTCTGGATGACAGATTACCCTATCAACCTTCCTAATAAGAGTCTCCTACAACCAACATCTGCCTCAGGCCCTGACTTGAATGCCCCTCTTCCATGACTGAAGGACTGTTAACTATAGTATGCCCCACTACCATGTCTGAAGGACTGCTCACCATAGTATGCTCCTCTTCCATGACTAAAGGACTGTTCACTATACTAGGCAAATGAGCCCTCTCTGACACTGACACCCCTGAACTGATATCCCCAACATCTTCACTTATTCTGGCAAATCTGTTGGGGTGCACCAGCTCAGAACTGGCCTGTGTCTTCCGCTTACCTTTACTTCGTCCTCGAACTGTAACCAAGCTACATTCTGAAGATAAGTAAGGCCCTTATAGTTTAATCACTGCCTTGCTTTATAAGCTGATAACTAATTTATGTTAAATGGAAATTAAACACTAAGGCCTAGATTTAGAGTTGGGTGGTATCCATCAAAACCAGCGTTAGAGGCTCCTAACGCTGGTTTTTACCGCCCTCTTGTATTTGGAGCCAGTCATTAAAGGGTCTAACGCTCACTTTCCAGCCGCGACCTTTCCATACCGCAGATCCCCCTACGCCATTTGCGTATCCTATCTTTTCAATGGGATCTTTCTAACGCTGGTATTTAGAGTCTTGGCTGAAGTGAGCGTTAGAAATCTAACGACAAAACTCCAGCCGCAGAAAAAAGTCAGTAGTTAAGAGCTTTCTGGGCTAACGCTGGTTTATAAAGCTCTTAACTACTGTGCTCTTAAGTACACTAACACCCATAAACTACCTATGCACCCCTAAACCGAGGTCCCCCCACATCGCCGCCACACTATTAAAATTTTTTAACCCCTAATCTGCCGACCGCATGCCGCTGCCACCTACGTTATCCCTATGAACCGCTAATCTGCTGCCCCTAACACCGCCGACCCCTATATTATATTTATTAACCCCTAATCTGCCCCCCTCACCGTCGCCTCCACCTGCCTACACTTATTAACCCCTAATCTGCCGAGCGGACCGCACCGCTACTATAATAAAGTTATTAACCCCTAATCTGCCCTCCCTAACATCGCCGACACCTAACTTCAATTATTAACCCCTAATCTGCCAACCAAATCTCGCCGCTACTGTAATAAATGGATTAACCCCTAAAGCTAAGTCTAACCCTAACACTAACACCCCCCTAAGTTAAATATAATTTTTATCTAACGAAATAAATTAACTCTTATTAAATAAATTATTCCTATTTAAAGCTAAATACTTACCTGTAAAATAAACCCTAATATAGCTACAATATAATTTATAATTATATTGTAGCTATTTTAGGATTAATATTTATTTTACAGGCAACTTTGTATTTATTTTAACCAGGTACAATAGCTATTAAATAGTTAAGAACTATTTAATAGCTACCTAGTTAAAATAATTACAAAATTACCTGTAAAATAAATCCTAACCTAAGTTACAATTAAACCTAACACTACACTATCAATAAATAAATTAAATAAACTACCTACAATTATCTATAATTAAACCTAACACTACACTATCAATAAATAAATTAAATACAATTCCTACAAATAAATACAATTAAATAAACTAACTAAAGTACAAAAAATAAAAAAATATTTACAAACATTAGAAAAAAATTACAACAATTTTAAACTAATTACACCTACTCTAAGCCCCCTAATAAAGTAACAAAGACCCCCAAAATAAAAAAATGCCCTACCCTATTCTAAATTACAAAAGTTCAAAGTTCTTCAACAGCCAATAGAATGCGAGCTCAATCTGATTGGCTGATCGAATCAGCCAATCTGATTGAACTTGATTCTGATTGGCTGATTCCATCAGCCAATCAGAATTTTCCTACCTTAATTCCGATTGGCTGATAGAATCCTATCAGCCAATCGGAATTCGAGGGACGCCATCTTGGATGATGTACCTTAAAGGAGCCGTCATTCGTTGGGAAGTCGTCGGAAGAAGAAGATGGGTCCGCGGTGGAGGTCTTCAAGATGGAGCCGGTCGTCATTGGATGAAGATAGAAGATGCCGCTTGGATCAAGATGGTTGCCGGTCCAGATCGCCTCTTCTTCCCGGATAGGATGAAGACTTTGGAGCCTCTTCTGGACCTCTTCAGCCGCCGGATGATGGATGTCTAGCCCCCGCTTGGGCTTGGATGAAGATTTCGGAGCCTGGAACGATCGGTGATACCTGGCATGGTGAAGACAAGGTAGGAAGATCTTCAGGGGCTTAGTGTTAGGTTTATTTAAGGGGGGTTTGGGTTAGATTAGGGGTATGTGGGTGGTGGGTTGTAATGTTGGGGGGGTATTGTATGTTTTTTTTTTACAGGCAAAAGAGCTGAATTCTTTGGGGCATGCCCCGCAAAGGGCCCTTTTAAGGGCTGGTAAGGTAAAAGAGCTTTGAACTTTTGTAATTTAGAATAGGGTAGGGCATTTTTTTATTTTGGGGTCTTTGTTATTTTATAGGGGGCTTAGAGTAGGTGTAATTAGTTTAAAATTGTTGTAATTTTTTTCTAATGTTTGTAAATATTTTTGTATTTTTTATAACTTAGTTCTTTTTTATTTTTTGTACTTTAGTTAGTTTATTTAATTGTATTTATTTGTAGGAATTTTATTTAATTTATTTATTGATAGTGTAGTGTTAGGTTTAATTGTAACTTAGGTTAGGATTTATTTTACAGGTAATTTTGTAATTATTTTAACTAGGTAGCTATTAAATAGTTCTTAACTATTTAATAGCTATTGTACCTGGTTAAAATAAATACAAAGTTGCCTGTAAAATAAATATTAATCCTAAAGTAGCTACAATATAATTATAATTGATATTGTAGCTATATTAGGGTTTATTTTACAGGTAAGTATTTAGATTTAAATAGGAATAATTTATTTAATAAGAGTTAATTTATTTCGTTAGATAAAAATTATATTAAATTTAGGGGGGTGTTAGTGTTAGACTTAGCTTTAGGGGTTAATCCATTTATTACAGTAGCGGCGAGATTCGGTCGGCAGATTAGGGGTTAATAATTGAAGTTAGGTGTCGGTGATGTTAGGGAGGGCAGATTAGGGGTTAATACTATTTATTATAGGGTTATTGAGGCGGGAGTGAGGCGGATTAGGGGTTAAGAACTTTATTATAGTAGCGGTGCGGTCCGCTCGGCAGATTAGGGGTTAATAAGTGTAGGCAGGTGAAGGTGACGTTGTGGGGGGCAGATTAGGGGTTAATAAATATAATATAGGGGTCGGCGATGTTAGGGCAGCAGATTAGGGGTACATAGGGATAACGTAGGTGGCGGCGGTATACAGAGCGTCAGATTAGGGGTTAATAATAATATGCAGGGGTCAGCGATAGCGGGGGCGGCAGATTAGGGGTTAATAAGCATAAGGTTAGGGGTGTTTAGACTCGGGGTACATGTTAGAGTGTTAGGTGCAGACGTAGGAAGTGTTTCCCCATAGAAAACAATGGGGCTGCGTTAGGAGCTGAACACTGCTTTTTTTCAGCTCAAACTGCCCCATTGTTTTCTATGGGGATATCGTGCACGAGCACGTTTTTGAAGCTGGCCGCGTCCGTAAGCACCGCTGGTATCTAGAGTTGAAGTGGCGTTAAATTATGCTCTACGCTCCCTTTTTGGAGCCTAACGCACTGAAAACCCAGCCATTCTGTGAACTCTAAATACCAGCGGTATTTAAAAGGTGCGGGAGAGAAAAAGCACGCGTAGCTAACGCACCCCTTTGGCCGCCAAACTCTAAATCTAGCCGTATATAAATACTAGATAGAATGATACATTAAAAGAAAAGATTAGTCTGAGTATAACATGTAGATGTATTTTTAAAGTTTCATTAGCTGTTTAAATATTGACAAAACAAGTATAAAGTTGTAGTGTCTATAAAACAATGGGAGCTGCCATGTTGTAACTTAGGTTACCTTGTCTGCTGTAGCTAATCAAGGATAGTTATAAATAGGTCACTAGAGTATGCAGCCAATGGCAGTGTGGAAAATAATAGTGTTCTGCACTTCCATTTATAACAGGAACTGAAAAGCTCACAACTTCCAAATGGAATTACAGGAAAATTAGACAAAATATATAATGAAAGTATATTGCAGACTTCCCTATATATATATATATATATGCAATTTATAATTTAGTTTTACCACCTCAAAGTGTTTATGTCAGGGTGCCAGGAATCAGACTGAGATAGACGAGAAGTGCACACCTTTATTAATAGCAAAAAATAATAAAAAAAAGTCCACAGGTCAAATAACAAGCCAGGAGTCAAAACCAGAGGTGGTAGTCAAGCCGAGTCAGGATCCAAAGCGAATAGTCAGAAGAGCAGAGTCAGGAGAAAAAGAGAGTTGTCAGACGAGCCGGAATCAGGAACAAGGAGAACAGCAGAGTCAGGAACAAGCCAGGGATCAGGAACCAGGAGGGACGTCAGACAGCCAGGTAATACACAGGAACAGGAACTCTCACAAACAGGTCTGAGAAAACGCAAGGGCAAAGCATACTGGACAGAGGCCCTTTAAATAATAAGTGATGACATCACAATTCTGCGACTGCAACCTGTCTCACATGGATGATGTACACCAGTCTGGCCATAAAAGGGCATGCAGGAAATGAGCAGCATCATACACTATGCACCAGAGTCAGCAAGAGAGGTGAGTAAAATGGCTGCCAGCAGCACATGGCAAACAAAGCAGGGAAAAAACCCTGACAGTACCCTCCCCTCATCGACCCCTCCCCCGCGGGAGGACAAAAGGCTTATTGGGGAAACAAGCATGGAAGGCACAGAGGAGGACGGGAGCATGAACATCAGAGGAGGGAACCCATGAATGCTCCTCTGGACCGTAACCCCTCCAGGGAACCAAATACTGTACGCGGCCCCTGGACATGCGAGAGTCAATAATGCTGCTGACCTCATATTCTTCATGGTTGTCAACAAAGAAAGGATGGGGACGAGGTAACACAGTGGTAAACCAATTACAAACCAATGGTTTCAAGAGGGAGACATGAAAAATATTGGAGATGCGCATTGCAGGAGGAAGGTCAAGAGCGTGGGCCACAGGATTGACCCGTCGGAGTATTCGAAAAAGACCAACATAACGGGGAGCCAGTTTATTGGAAGGCACACGAGGGTTCAAGTTGTGGGAGGACAGCCAAACCCTGTCACCAACCTGGTAGGAAGGCGCGGGCCGACGCCTATGATCAGCCTGGAACGTTTGGCACTGCATAGAACGATGAAGGCAATCCTGAATCTGCACCCTGAGACATGAATGAATCAGGCAACAAGGCTGGTTGAAACCCATAATTTGCTATGAACGGGGATAACTTGGAGGAAGCATTAATAGCATTATTACGAGAAAACGCTGTCCAAGGTAACAGTTCAGACCAATTATTGTGGTGATCTGAGACATAGCAACGGAGGAACTGTTCCAGAGCTTGATGAGACCTTTCCGCAGCCCCATTGGATTGAGGGTGATATGCCGAGGAGAAGGAAAGCTGGATCCCCATTTGAGCACAAAAGGAACGCCAAGATCTGGAGACAAACTGGCTACCCCGGTCCAACACTATCTCCTTGAGTAACCCATGTAAATGGAAGACCTCCCAGGCAAAAATTGAAGCAAGCTCCTGAGCGGTATTCAGTTTCTTTAAGGGAATGCAATGTGCCATTTTAGAAAAACGGTCAACCACCATAAGGATAACAGTATTGCCATTTGAAACAGGGAGCTTGACAATGAAGTCCATGGAAAGATGCGTCCTTGACGCTCACCATTAGCAATAGGTTGAATAAGACCCACAGGAAGACGTCGAGGAGTCTTATTCTGTGCACAAACTGAGCAGGAGGCAACATACGCAGCAACATCAGAACGAAGACCTGGCCACCAGAATTGTCGAGTGACAGACCAAATCATTTGGTTCTTGTCTGGGTGACCTGCGGCTTTAGGATAGTGGTCAGTTTGCAATAGATTGAAGAAGACCCACAGGAAGACGTCGAGGAGTCTTATTCTGTGCACAAACTGAGCAGGAGGCAACATACGCAGCAACATCAGAACGAAGACCTGGCCACCAGAATTGTCGAGTGACAGACCAAATCATTTGGTTCTTGTCTGGGTGACCTGCGGCTTTAGGATAGTGGTCAGTTTGCAAACCACCATAAGGATAACAGTATTGCCATTTGAAACAGGGAGCTTGACAATGAAGTCCATGGAAAGATGCGTCCTTGACGCTCACCATTAGCAATAGGTTGAAGAAGACCCACAGGAAGACGTAGAGGAGTCTTATTCTGTGCACAAACTGAGCAGGAGGCAACATACGCAGCAACATCAGAACGAAGACCTGGCCACCAGAATTGTCGAGTGACAGACCAAATCATTTGGTTCTTGTCTGGGTGACCTGCGGCTTTAGGATAGTGGTCAGTTTGCAAAAGTTTAGTTCGAAGATTCTCAGGAACAAAACACTTACCACTAGGTTTCTCAGGAGGTGCATTGGTTTGTGCAGCCAGGATCTCCTTCCCCAAGGGAGAAGTCAAATTAGTACTTATGGTAGCCAAAATATGGTCAGGAGGTATAACTGGAGTAGGTACAGACTCCTCCTTGGACAGAGGCGAAAATTGTCGAGAGAGGGATCAGCCCTAACATTCTTACTACCTGGCAGGTAGGAGACCACATAATTAAACCGAGACAAAAATAGCGCCCATCTAACCTGTCGGGGTGACAAACGTTTTGCTTCAGATATATAAGTTAAATTCTTTTGGTCAGTAAGAATGAGCACTGGTACGCTAGTACCCGTGAGAAGATGTCTCCATTCCTTGAGTGCCAGTAATTCCCTGTTGCCAATTTCATAATTGCACTCCACTGGAGACAATTTCTTAGAGAAGAAACCGCACAGATGCAAGGAACCGTCAGACGTAGGACGTTGAGACAAGAGGGCACCTACTCCAGTTTCAGACGCATCGACCTCAAGAACGAAAGGAAAAGCAGGGTTAGGATGAGCCAGAACTGGAGCGGCAGCAAAGGCAGTCTTAAGACTATCAAAGGCCTTAATGGTGGTAGGTGACCAATGGAGTGGATCATTCGCTTTACGGGTCATTTCTGTGATAGGTTTGACCAAGGAAGAATTTTTTTTAATAAACTTTCTATAGTAATTTGCGAACCCCAAAAAAGTTGAATAGACCGAAAACTAACTGGGCGAGGCCACTGCAGAATTGCAGACAACTTGACAGGATCCATGGAGAACCCTGCAATGGAGATAACATAACCTAGGAAGGTTACTTGAGTCTGAAATCACATTTCTCGAGTTTACAAAACAGGCCATTCTCACGTAGTCTCTGAAGAACCCGTGTAACATCAGAAGAACCCGTGTAACATCAGAACGATGAGCCTCAAGCATGGGTGAGTGTATGAGGATGTCGTCTAAATACACCACAACACACTGTTGCAACATATCTCATAGGACATCATTAATAAATTCCTGGAAAACAGCAGGAGCATTACATAGGCCAAAGGGAATTACAAGATACTCATAATGCCCGCTCCTGGTGTTAAATGCTGTTTTCCATTCGTGGCCCTCCTTGATCCTAACAAGATTATACGCTCCTCTCAAATCAAGTTTAGAAAAGACCGTAGATCCCTTGAGGCGGTCAAAGAGTTCTGTAATGAGCGGAATAGGGTAAGATGATTAAGACCCCTATAATCGATGCATGGTCTTAACTCGCCACCCTTTTTCTTCACAAAGAAGAAGCCAGCCCCTGCAGGAGAGCAGGATTTGTGGATTATCCCCAACTACAGAGCATCGGCAACATACTCCTCCATAGCACAATTCTCTGCAACAGACAGAGGGTAAACCCGGCCATCAATGGCCTCAATAGCAAGCGGAACGGACTGAGGCAAACAGGAATGGAGTGCTTTGATGCAAAAGCACTGTCAATGAAATATCCCGCAGCACTGGAAGTCAACAAGAGCCTGGGTGACTATGGAGGAGTCCACCCAGGAAAAGACAACTGTGACCAAAGGTTTCTCCTTTAGCAGTTCCGGGGATGAGGATGAACCACCCAAGGTCTGCCCCCAAAAGGACCTTAGGTGTGAGTGTTTTTTCGGCCATGTAGGACAAGACTTCAAAAGGTGGCCCTGTAACCCACAATAGAGGCAGAGCCCCTCCCTCCTCCTAAAGGCCCTCTCCGCCGCGTAGAGATGCGTGAATCCAAACTGCATCGGCTTAGCAGTACCTGGTGACTCGGGACCAGGAAGCATAAGAGGAGAGGGAGTCATGGGTGGAAACGAACACGTAGGAGACAATGGAACAGGAGGCTTCCGCAAGCGCTCCTTGAAAGAGGGCCTCTCTCTGAGTCTGATGTCAATTAGGATAAAAAAAGACATCAAAGCCTCGAGATCCTCTGGTAAATCTCTGGCAGCAACTTAGTCTTTAATCACACCAGAGAGCCCATGAAAGAAGGCGACACAACAAGGGCTTCATTGTTCCAATCTACTTCTGCGGCAAGTGTACGGAACTTAATGGCATACTGAGCAACAGATCTCATACCTTGCTGAATGGACATGAATAGTTTAGCAGCAGAGGAGGAGCGAGCCGGAACATCAAATACCATTCGAAAGTAGGCCACAAATTCAGGGTAATTTGAAATCACAGGTTTATTAGTCTCCCACAAGGGATTAGCCCAGGAAAGAGCTGTGTCAGAGAGTAACGAGATGATAAATCCCACCTTAGCTCTGTCAGAGGGAAATGCCTGAGGTAACATCTCAAAGTAAATGCCCACCTGGTTCAAAAACCCTCTGCACTGAATTGGATCACCTCCATATCGCTGAGGTAGAGATGCAGAACCGGACATGCTCCTGGTAGGACTAAGTGCAGCAGCGGAAACAGGAGCAGCCATAACTTGCGGAACACTTTGGTACAAATATGCAGTGCTAGTCAGCAGGGTTTGCAGGGCTAGTGCAAATTGATCCAAGCAATGATCCTGTTCATCCATCCTGGAAATAATGGTAGGTATTGGTGGATTATTAGCACCATCAGGATTCATGGCCCTTGCGTAATATCAGGGTGCCAGGAATCAGACTGAGACGAAAAGTGCAAAAATAATCACACCTTTATTAATAGCAAAAAATAATAAAAAAGTCCACAGGTCAAATAACAAGCCAGGAGTCAAAACCAGAGCTGGTAGTCAGATGAGCCGAGTCAGGAGCCAAAGCGAATAGTCAGACGAGCCGAGTCAGGAGCCAAAGCGAATAGTCAGACGAGCCGAGTCAGTAGCCAAAGCGAGTAGTCAGACGAGCCAGAATCAGGAACAAGGAGAACAGCAGAGTCAGGAACAAGCCAAGGATCAGGAACCAGGAAGGACGTCAGACAGCCAGGTAATACACAGGAACAGGAACTCTAACAAACAGGTCTGAGACAACGCAAGGGCAAAGCATACTGAACAGAGGCCCTTTAAATAATAAGTGATGACATAACAATTCTGAGACTGCAACCTGTCTCACATGGCCATAAAAGGGCATGCAGGAAATGAGCAGCACCACACACTATGCACCGGAGTCAGCAAGAGAGGTGAGCAAAATGGCTGCCAGCAGCACATGGCAAACAAAGCAGGGGAAAAAAAAACCTGACAGTTTAATGTCCCTTTAATGCAATACGTTCATAATAAACACTGGAAAAACAAACTAACAGTGCTTTGTAAAGTGCAATAAACTTGTGTGGGATCAAGTGAATAAATCCAATACAAAAAAGTAAACTGGATGATATTATGGTTAAAAAGAGGACCAAATTAGAAAGGGATATTGGTGATTATAATGAAAATAGGAAGAAAAATTGGAAAAGAGATTATTATAACAATAAACCAAAACAAAGATATCCACAACAACAAGGAGATAGAAATAGGATGGGAAATACTCCACATATGAGAGAAGCTAAAAATAGAGAGAAGTCCAATACCAGATTCTATACCCTATACCATTCCACAAACAAAATATACTTCACACTCATATAATACGAGAGAACCTAAATAAATAGGTAGCAAGGAAAGGGCTGATAAAATAGATACATATAAATAATCCCAAAAAACCCTCATAGAACTATATCTACCGATTTAGGGCTAATTTCCACTGAGGTGGTTAACTTTGAAAACTGGTGGTAACATATAAAATATTCATAGGCTTTAACGGAGATAAATGTTTTTACCACCAGTTTCCACAATTTACCACCTCAATAGAAACTACACCATATAGTCTGATAGTGAAAGGGAATTAGTATATCAAAAGAAAAACCATAAGAAAAATCGGGATAAGCCAAATATGTTGATATTTCCAAGCACATCAGGAGATAAGAACATTAGGATTAGAAAAGTAGAGGACACACAGTCACCATAATTTAGAGATACCACACAAACTAATCATTTTAGAATTCTAGAAGATATATCTCCCAATAATTTTATTGTCTTAGATATGGAAGACAACAAAAAGACACCACCCCGAATGATAATACAAATGATCATTAACTAAATGGATGAAAACACTGGCTTGGGAACCTTGGAAAAACAAAAAGGAAAAGAACAGAGATCACATATCAAAAAGATCAAGGGAAATTTACTCTAGAAGAGGTAACAGAGTCAGAGATAAGTGGGGAGGAAGAAAGGAATCTATCAGAAAATGTAATAGAATAATTAGTGATTTAAGTACTGAAGATCTTAAGCAATTTGGTATCTTTAACTTATCTGCCATCTGTCAGTCAGATTAACCTCTTAAGAAAAGGTTTAAACTTTGCACCTACATCCTATTCCAACAATGTAAACCTCCAAATAGACTTTCAGAAATGTATTAGTAAATTATCTATTGATAGACATTTTGAAATTCAAAAGAAAAAGACACCAGATACCCCCATGAAAATATGGGCTATGAATAATACAACTAGGATATATATTTTGGACTTATATACACTAGAACAACTAAATAAAGAAAATATAGATCCACAAAGAGAAATATTTGCATACACAAATTTGAAACCCCCCTTCAAAATTCAATCCTCTACATAACAGGGGAGGCTTTCTTAAATCCTTCAATATCTTGCCTTCACATGATTTGAGACATTTAGAACATCTAAAAAAAGATGGAAAGGATAATATCTATCATAATCTAAATCTCTATAAAAGAAAGAAATTAAGAGAACTGAAGAATAATGACAGCATTGTGATCAGACAAGCTGATAAGGGATGGGGGGTTGTTATACAGGACACCGATACCTATAGAGAAGAGGCCCTTAGATTTCTGTCAGATATAGAGAGTGACCAACAAATTAGATTAGATCCAACTAAATTATTTATTAGAAAACTAGAGGAGTTGCTAATATTGGGCATACAGACCAAAGCAATCTGTATGGATGAATATGATTTTCTTATGATAAAAGAACCAAGGATTCCGATTTTCTAACATCTCCTGAAAATCCATAAGAGCATAATAACACCCCCCCCCCCCCGGTAGACCTATTATTTTGGGAATAGGAAGTATATCCTTTCATTATATGTTGATCTCTTCCTCCAAGTGCTAGTTCCAAATACCATGTCATATTTAGAAGACAGTACAGAACTTATAAAAATCTTAGAAAAAACAACATGGGAACACAATTGGCATTTTATAACGGCAGATGTAAGATCACTGTATACAGTTATTAATAACGAGGAAGGTATAGAAAGAATAAAAATAAATTTCTGTGAATATAATTTCCCGACATATACTCAGAGAGACTTTCTAATTAAAAGTATCAAAATCATACTTGAAAATAACTACTTCTCCTTTAATGGTAAATTCTACAAACAGATACAAGGCACAGATATGGGAACAGGATTTGACCCTACCTATGTCAGCTTAGTATTAGCCAATTGGGAAAACAAATTTATTTGGTCCCAACTACAATACCTTAAAGATATGGAGATATATAGGAGATACATTGATGATGTCTTCATAATTTGGAAAGGAGACATCACATCTCTTTACATGTTTTTAGAACATCTAAATAATAATAGTTTGGGGTTAGTTTTTGAACATAAAATAGAAAAAAAACATATGTGAATTTCTAGATCTAGACATTGCAGTCCAAAAGAACAGAATTATAACCAAAACTTATTTTAAAACAGTAGATCAAAACACATATCTCAATATGAACAGCTGTCACAATAAAAAAAAATTATTAAAAAATATACCCAAAGGACAGTTCATTAGAATTAGAAAAACTGTACCGATCTGATTTCTATTTCCAGGCTGAAATTATAAAAAAGAGATTCATAGAAAAAGGTTTCAAGATATCCCTATTGGAAGAAAGTATATGTGAGGTACTTTAAATGGACCGTAATAAACTGATAGTAGGTAAATCAGAAGTATAAAAAAGAAATATTGTATAAAAACTATTGATGGAAATCCGATTGTTGGAACCAACTCAAAAAATAGATTCACGAACAGATTGATAACTGCATATTACCATAATAAAAATAAAATAGAACATATTATAAATAATCATTGGCATCTATTAAAGAAAGATCCGCTATTGGGAGTGAATTTATCAGACAGAAACCATATGATCTATAAGAAAGGAAGTTATTTTTAAACTATCCTTTCCCCCTCCGATATGAGCCAAAAGTTTTGTCAGAAGGGATCAAACTAAGAAAGAAATAACAAATACAAATATACCCAATAACTTTGTAACTAGCGAACCACCAAAAGAGTGGCATAGATGTGGTCGTTGTGTTTACTGTAAATATTCACCAAAAAAGATCTTGACTTATACATATGAAAATATAAGGTTAGAGGGGGCGGAGCCTGACCACGCAGGAAGATGGTCACACATTGACAGGGCTCCTGCAACCAAGCTGACATAATAGCTTAAAATAGCATCAAAAGCTCTTTTTTTTTTAGGCTAGGCGACTGGGACATATGCTTGACAGACTCCCAGGACACAGGATATATAACAATCAACATTGCCTCCTGTTGAGAAGGGAACGGAACGGACAGTGCATATAGCCTCCCACGTGGAGAGCTATTAATGGCCGCCGCTACATCACTTGGACTACAGGAGAGGAGCCGCAGCATTAACAGATTGGGGGCAACAACATGAAAGCGTGAACTGGGTCCGCACAAATACTCCCTTACCTCCGCATAACTCCGGCCACAATAAGAGAAGGAGCAGTGTTTGCTATCGCGGCAACTACCGTGAGACAGTGAGCCAGGCCTAGATCAAGCCTGCGCGTGGTATAATACCGGAGGGGAGACGAGTCACAACAGGGCTAAGTAAGGGCTGAGGGGAGCGGAGCCCGGTAAACCAGTATAAGGGTAAGCAGTCCCAGACATGTGAAACCAGGCTAACACAGGCCCGGCAAGAGAGTGTCATTGATTACAGTCGCCATTAGACACACACATTGAGGGCGCTACTCCTGCCTTGAAAGCTACAGAACTCTTCCACAGCAAGAAGTAGCACCGCACATAGTGAAAGTTATTTATTAGAGGGGGCATCCTATTATATACAACAGTGGTTACCATCACACTTTGCCCTTGTTTCAAATCTTGTTACCCATCTATCTTACAAGGGGTGACAGCCTGACTAATACAGGCAGAAAGGAGCTGTTTTACACTATTGATCAGAAAGGACCTTCTTGTGCAACTTATTTCTGACAACTGCAACTTCATCTAAAAGACTACCTTAGCTATTAATATAATATCCCCAATCTGATAAGGGCTCTGCAGATCCTGCACTATATTTGAGAGAGATTGCTTTTCCCTTGGTTTTTCTTTTTTGTTGTACCCAACTGCATAGCAACCAGACCTGGGGCTTCTACACACTAAGATAATACACATTACAGCCACGTATGTTTAAGCCTTTACCAGCAGAAGGGCATGCCTAATAAGAGAATTTCTAAAGGGGAAAAGCCTGGGAGCACCAAACCCATGAGCCAATATTTAAAACCACTGGACCCTCCTAAGGAAGTTTCAGAGGGCTCAATGGCGGAAGAGAATGAAAATCGGGGCTTAGGCCCATCAACAGGTACCCCTAATCATCCAACATTTGTCACAAAGGAGGATATTCTACATCTTTCTTCCAAAGAGGATATACAAGGGGTTCTTACTGAAATGAGGAGTTTATTTGGAGACCTGAGCAAGGATATGTCAGCTCTGGAGTCGAGAGTTGTGTCCGTGGAAAAAGCCTCAGGTGAGACAGCATCTACCATTCGACAGCATACATCAGACATCCAGAACCATGCGGATAACCTGCAATACTTGAACGACAAGCTAGAAGACATCGACAATCGGGGCTGCAGGAACAATCTGCATTTTAGAGGGGTCTCTGAGTCTGTAGCCCCCCAGAACATAGAAGGATACCTTCAGGCCTTGTTCAGAATTATAAAAGACTCCCCCTCATCCCCTGATATATTAATAGAGAGGGCGCACAGAGCTCTAAGGCCCAAGCCACCAAACAAAGCCCCCCCAAGAGACATTATTGTGAGATTTCTTAGTTTCAAGGACAAGGAAGATATCTTACAATGTGCTAGGAAAAAACACCCTATTACACACGTGGGTGAGGAGATACAGATTTTTACAGACTTGTCTCCAATAACCCTCCAAAAAAGAAGAGAGCTGGGACACATCACATCGGTCTTGCGGAACTGCAATATCCAATACAAATGGGGATTCCCGGTGTCGATCATCGCCTCAAACAATAATAAAACTGCCATCTACAGGCCAGGCATGGACGAGAACATTTTCTTTGAGAATCTATCACTCCGGCTTCCCCCACCTAACAGCACCTCAAGGGAGGACAGATCCTTTTCCCAGCAACCCTTGAGCGCTCATCAATCTGAAAAAGATAATGGGTAAAGTATTGAATTGACTTTTTTGGTTCTCTAGAGTGTTGCTCCTATAATGCTCCTGAAGAATAGGCTAACAGCTCATAGACTCTTTATGGACAATAGACTGTTGATTGATTTGTTACAGTTATATTTCTATCTTGTGGGTAAAAGCTCAGTATACTAGATGTGAAGCTAATAGGTAAAGTACCATACTGTATTTCTGCTTCCCTAAAGGGGTGATCCTATGATGCTCGAAAAATCCAGGTTAATTGCTCACTGACTCCTTATGGATAACTGATTTTTGAATGTTACTTAATCTACTGCAGCACTGTTCTCACCCTATGTTTAAAAGTTCGGCACGTTGAATATACAATAGTCACTTCCTTTCCTAGGGGTAGCGCACTATTTCCTCTAATTTAGATGTAAATAATAGGGGTTTAGCACTTTCAAGTAAAAATGTCCACCATGATATGTCTGCCCCACGATGTAACGAAAGGTATAGACTAGAGTTTGTGACTCAGTTGTACGGTGGTGTAGGAATGCAGGCCATATGCTAATGTATCTACAAATGACCTTTGTTAACAACTTCTAAAGCAGGTCCATGAGAGTTGCCCTAAAGACCTATAGATTGCAGGCTATAGAACTCCACAACTACTGCTTCTAGGTCTTAGATGCTCATCGCTAAGGATGACAGTAAGTAAGGGGGATAGCCTCCTTTGATCAATAAGATAATGCCACAAACAATGGGTTTTAATTTCATGGCTTTTCCAATACCATTGCAGGAAGCTAAAGGACTTATATATTGTATATTAAGGATTTACATGTTATGGATCTTACAATTTACCTGACCTAACATTAGGCCATTGAGCTTCACCGAATAGGGTTTATCCCAGTCGCCTCACTATGTTCTCATGTTTTATGTTTGAATTATTCTATCAGAATATATTTGTTTTTATAATCCACGTCAGCATTGGGGCTTTTCCCCAACTGTTTGTGTTTGTTTCCCTAATTGTGAAAAGCAGTAATTAAAAGGTATTTTTTGAAACTACTTAAAATCTTTTGATACTGGTTCTGCTATACTATTACTTATCTGATCCCTAGATAGATTCTATCTTGGTAAATACTTTCCTTCTTTTCTCTTCCATTTCACACCTCATCTTCTGACACCTTCTCTGCTATCTAACATTAACTAAACCCCCAACTTAACTTTCCTTTTTTTTTTTTTTGTGTGCATTGTATTGCTTATTGCGATGGCCGCGCAACATAGGCCTAGCAGATTAAAAGATCATTCAATTAACTTCACTACCATAAACACAAAGGGATTGAATGATCCAGGAAAACGCTCAATAGCCTTTAAGGAACTTAAATTAAACAGCCATGTAATTTTTGCTCAGGAAACTCATTTTAAAAAAGGTAGGGAACCCAGATGGCATAATCCTTTGTTCCCCGCAGCGTACTTCGCTTCTGGACAGGGCAAAAAAAGGGGGGGTGGGTATAATATTTCATCGTACAATCCCCTTTACACCGACTCACATAGAAAGGGACCCGGATGGACGCTACTTGATACTGGTAGGGACTCTTTTTGGTAACAACATCACTCTAGCCTTGATATATTCCCCCAGTGTTGGACAGGAGACCTTTGTAAAAAGGATATCCAATCTACTACTGGAACATTCCAGAGGGACCACATTCCTAGCTGGGGACCTTAACCTTGTTTCAGACCCAGTCATGGATACCTCAAAGGGAGTTACTTGTACACCTGCCTCCACAATCAATCAGGTTAATGCTACACTCAAAAACACTGCCTTACACGACGTATGGCGCACACTCCATCCCGCATCAAGAGATTACTCGTTTTACTCCATACCTCACAATAGTTACTCAAGGATTGACTACATATACACTGACTCATGCGGCCTTTCAATCACACATCAGAGCAGTATAGGCCACATAACGTGGTCCGACCATGCCCCAGTCTCCTGCTCGGTATTATGGCCGGATGTTCCAATAACTCAGCACATATGGAGATTAGATGAGACTTTATTAGACAATCCAATTATCCTTAGTGATATACAAAAAACTTTGAAAGAATACTTTCAAAATAACACATTTCCCTCATCGTCAAGGGCAATGATCTGGGAGGCCCACAAAAGTGTGCTAAGAGGGGCTTTAATTAAACATAAAGCACTACTTAATAAGCAGTACAGAGTTAAATATCAGGATCTACAATCTAAAATTTGTGAACTGGAAACTACACATAAGAAGGACCCTTCTAATAATGACATTAAGACTCAGTTGAGAGACACAATGTCTGAATTTCATAAACATCTAACGGAAGTTCACCAAAAAAAGGCCCTCCTATTAAGACAATACTACTATGAGGGAGGAAATAAACCGGGCAAAATTTTGGCCAGATCCCTTAAAAAAAGACAGATTCGGTCTTACATTCATTCCATTAAAACCACAGACGGTCGTTCAGAACATAGTAGCACTCAAATAGCTGCAGAATTCCACAAATTTTACCATTCCCTGTATAATATTCAGGCATATACACCTGACTCCCCCCAGGAGGCCATTAAAAGTCAACAAGAACTAGCTGTGGACTCTTATTTGAGGGATATAATTCTTCCCTCATTAACAAGGGAGGAAGCAGAGCTGTTAGACGCCCCAATCACAACAGAGGAATTTTACACAGCAATCAAAGACTGCCCAAAAGGTAAAAGTTCAGGACCTGACGGGTTTTCATCTACATATTATAAAAAATGTGTGTATATTCTGGCGGGCCCGATCCTGGCCTTGTTCAATGAGATTAGAAATAACCCTAATTTGTCTCAAGTACTCCTAGAGGCTCATATCACAGTTCTCCCCAAACCAGGGAAGACAGGAGACAGGAGACTCCCGGGGCACTACAGACCCATTTCCCTAATTAACTCAGATATGAAGATTTTAGCAAAAATCCTCGCAACTCATCTCAACAAATTCTTACCGAACCTGATTAATAAAGACCAGGTGGGTTTTGTTCCGGGCCGCGAGGCTAGGGACAATACCGTCAAAGTCGCACAACTGATTACACATGCCCGGGCTCTCACACCCCATTAGTGCTCTTTTCTACCGACGCGGAGAAGGCCTTCGATAGGGTAGGCTGGTCTTTTCTGCGCGTGTACTAGAGAAAATGTCTTTCGGAAGGGCTTTCATAGACACCGTCTTCGCGTTATACTCACACCCCAATGCTAAAATTAGAATTAATGGAACCCTATCGAAACCTCTAGATATTAGTAATGGAACTAGGCAGGGATGTCCCTTGTCTCCATTGCTATTTGCTCTATCAATCAAGGTTCTGGCTCAAAAGATAAGATCTAATAACAAAATATCAGGAGTCAGGGTAGACGGCACGGAGTACAAACAAGCGTTATACGCAGACGATGTCCTTTAAACGATAACCAACCCATTAGACTTGATCCCTGAATTACTGTCAGAACTTAGAGCTTACGGGGAAACCTCGAACTGCCTTCTTAATCTAAATAAATCCGAACTTCTGAACGTTAATTCCGACCCAAACACAATACACACCATACAGAGAAACTATGGCCTTACTATAGCAAAAAACACACTGAAGTACCTCGGTATCGATTTAACATCTGACCCCGCCGATCTTTACAAATATAACTATTTACCTCTTAAAAACGACATTGCAGCAGACCTTTCTTCCTGGAAGAGGGAGTATATTTACTGGCTAGGAAGAATAGGTGTCATTAAAATGAACATCTTGCCCCGCATACTGTATCTTTTCCAAACATTACCTATCGCACTTCCAAAAGGATATATAGCTCAATTACAAAATTTATTGGACCAATTTATATGGTCCAACACTAAACCTAGAGTGTCAAGGCGGATCATGCACCTCCCAAGATAGAGGGGGGGGGTTGGGATTGCATGATATCTCTCTATACAGACAGGCGGTAGGGCTACAAAGAATAGTGGAATGGTCACAAAATCATGAGCACAAAGCCTGGATTCTCTTAGATAGACAGATTCTTAAGGTGCACAACGTCGGGTCACTGGCGTGGTTGCCTCCCAGGTCCCGTCCTAAGGCCTTATACAACTATCACCTACTAGAGGAAACATTTAATATCTGACACTCATCTGTAGCGACCTCTACTCACATCTCCTCTAGACACTCACCTCTGACACCGGTATTTGAAAATCCTGAACTACCGTATCATCAATTAGGCTATCGAAAGATTGTACCCTATAAACTGACAGTGGGCTCTGTATGTGGAGTAGTAGATAAAGGCAAAATAATCTCACAAAACGAGTTAAAAAATCGTCAACCCTTACTATTCAACTCATGGTTACATCACAATCAACTAATAAACTACATATCTAGACATAACCATAAACAGGAGTTGGGAAGGGAGCTCACTTCTTTCGAGAAGCTCTGTGTCAGTGAGGGAGTTTTGAGACATTTGATTTCTTTGCTATATAGAATGTTACTACTCCGTGAGAACAATACACTTCCAACCTATAGCTGGATGATGGACTTAGGCTCCGAGGTAGACTTCGAAGCCTGGTCAGCAGCCTTTAGACTCACAAAGAGATCATCAGTGTCCTCGAACATACAGGAAACACATATAAAATTTCTCAGCAGATGGTACACGACACCCATTAGATTGCATAGGATATTCCCCACACTGAGCATTCGAGGGACGCCATCTTGGATGACGTCCCTTAAAGGAACAGTCATTCGTCGTTCAGTCGTCGGGCCGGATGGATGTTCCGCGCTGGAGGTCTTCAGGATCCTGCCGCTTCGCTCCGGATGGATGCTGCTTGGATGAAGACTTCAATCGGATGGAAGATCCTCTTCTGCCCCGCTTGGATGAAGACTTTGACCGGATCATGGACCTCTTCAGCCCCCCGCTTGGGCTTGGATCAGGACATCGGAGGAGCTCTTCAGGACGGATCGGTGAACCTGGATGGTGAAGACAAGGTAGGAAGATCTTCAGGGGCTTAGTGTTAGGTTTATTTAAGGGGGGTTTGGGTTAGATTAGGGGTATGTGGGTGGTGGGTTGTAATGTTGGGGGGGGGGTATTGTATGTTTTTTTTTACAGGCAAAAGAGCTGAAATTCTTGGGGCATGCCCCGCAAAGGGCCCTGTTCAGGGCTGGTAAGGTAAAAGAGCTTTTACCTTTTTTAATTTAGAATAGGGTAGGGAATTTTTTATTTTGGGGGTCTTTGTTATTTTATTAGGGGGCTTAGAGTAGGTGTAATTAGTTTAAAATTGTTGTAATATTTTTCTTATGTTTGTAAATATTTTTTTATTTTTTGTAACTTAGTTCTTTTTTATTTTTTGTACTTTAGCTAGTTTATGTAATTGTATTTATTTGTAGCAATTGTGTTTAATTAATTTATTGATAGTGTAGTGTTAGGTTAATTGTAGGTAATTGTAGGTAGTTTATTTAATTAATTTATTGATAGGGTAGTGTTAGGTTTAATTATATCTTAGGTTAGGATTTATTTTACAGGTAAATTTGTTATTATTTTAACTAGGTAACTATTAAATAGCTATTGTACCTGGTTAAAATAATTACCAAGTTGCCTGTAAAATAAATATAAATCCTAAAATAGCTATAATATAATTATAATTTATATTGTAGCTATATTAGGATGTATTTTACAGGTAAGTATTTAGCTTTAAATAGGAATAATTTATTTAATAAGAGTTAATTTATTTCGTTAGATTTAAATTATATTTAACTTAGGGGGGTGTTAGAGTTAGGGTTAGACTTAGCTTTAGGGGTTAATCCATTTATTATAGTAGCGGTGAGCTCCGGTCGTCAGATTAGGGGTTAATAATTGAAGTTAGGTGTCGACGATGTTAGGGAGGGCAGATTAGGGGTTAATACTATTTATTATAGGGTTAGTGAGGCGGATTAGGGGTTAATACATTTATTATAGTAGCGCTCAGGTCCGCTCGGCAGATTAGGGGTTAATAAGTGTAGGCAGGTGTCGGCAACGTTGAGGGGGCAGATTAGGGGTTAATAAATATAATATAGGGGTCGGCAGTGTTAGGGGCAGCAGATTAGGGGTACATAGGGATAACGTAGGTGGCGGCGCTTTGCGGTCGGAAGATTAGGGGTTAATTATTTTAAGTAGCTGGCGGCGACGTTGTGGGGGTCAGGTTAGGGGTTAATAAATGTAATACAGGGGTCGGCGGGGTTAGGGGCAGCAGATTAGGGGTACATAAGTATGACGTAGGTGGCGGTCGGCAGATTAGGGGTTAAAAATTTTTAATCGAGTGGCGGCGATGTGGGGGGACCTCGGTTTAGGGGTACATAGGTAGTTTATGGGTGTTAGTGTACTTTAGGGTACAGTAGTTAAGAGCTTTATGAACCGGCGTTAGCCCAGAAAGCTCTTAACTACTGCTATTTTCCTGCGGCTGGAGTTTTGTCGTTAGAGCTCTAACGCTCACTTCAGAAACGACTCTAAATACCGGCGTTAGGAAGATCCCATTGAAAAGATAGGATACGCAATTGACGTAAGGGGATCTGCGGTATGGAAAAGTCGCGGCTGAAAAGTGAGCGTTAGACCCTTTAATCACTGACTCCAAATACCAGCGGGCGGCCAAAACCAGCGTTAGGAGCCTCTAACGCTGGTTTTCACGGCTAACGCCAAACTCCAAATCTAGGCCTTAGTTACTACTTTATCCCCTTTTCCTTTTTCCTTAGGTAGCACTCCTGGATCAAAATGTATTGCTACTATCTGTAATGCTTACAAAATTTACTGAAAATTACAAATATTCTGATTTCTCGCTCTTGACGTGGGTCATTCGAGTGGGATTATAAACATTTAGAAGTGTATAACATTCTTTGTGCCTGTTATTGTATTGCTGTTTTGATATTCTTGACGAGAAGTATTATGTGAATACTTTCAGCAAGACCCTGTACATCTATTTCACTTCAATAAAGCTTTTTGAAAAAAAAAAAAATATATATATAAGGTTAGAAATAATTTTTTTTATAAATTGTGATTCTACGTATGTTATATACTTATTGAAATGCAGTTGTAATTTGTTTTATATAAGTCGTACCACACGTCCTTAACATAAGAAGATATATGAACACCTATATAATATCGAAACAGGCTTAGTTAGTAAAACATTCCGTCTCTCGCCACTTCAATCGAAGGAACAAGAAAGATCTATCATTCTTTGGACTTGAGCATATATCTAATGTCAGACGCAAGGGTGACCGTGAGAAAAAACTAAATCAAAGAGAAACATATTGGATTTTTCAACTATAGACTTTACAACCAAAAGGACTAAATGACCATTTTGACATTGTATCTTTTCTGTAAATAGTATCCAATGTGTTTAGATGAATCGTCTGAAAACGTAAAGTATACATATCTGTCAAATATGTGTTTCTGTATATTTTTTCCCAAAGCGTTTTCCAAAAATATGTTCACAAAAATATGTTGAAGTATGGAATATATATATATATATATATATATATATATATTTATTTAAATCAGATACTGACCAGAACTCTCCAAATAGTAATGCAATTTCGAGGGTGCTCTTGAGCAAAAGTATGTAACATCCAAAGAAATCAGGCACTCTCCGGTATTAAGATCCACAGTTTCTTTAATGTGACGTTTCCGGGTCTTTAGCCCCTTCCTCAGACATAAAAAACATATGATTTTTATGTCCGAGGAAGGGGCTAAAGACCCCTAAACGTCATATTAAAGAAACTGTTGCCTAGATTACGAGTTTTGCAGTAAAAGAGGTGCGTTGCTAGCGAGCCTTTTTTTTTTTTAACGCTACCTTAAGACAACGCTGGTATTACAGGTTTTTTTCAACCCGGTGTTGCCGCAAAAAGGTGAGCGTAGAGCAAAATTTAGCTCCACATCTTACCTCAATACCAGCGTTGTTTACGGTAGCGGTAAGCAGGTAAAACATGCTTGTGCACGATTCCCCCATAGGAAACAATGGGGCTGAGCCGGCTGAAAAAACACCTGCAAAAAAGCAGCGTTTAGCTCCTAACGCAGCCCCATTGTTTCCTATGGGGAAAGGAATTCTATGTCTACACCTAACACCCTAACATGAATCCCGAGTCTAAACACCCCTAATCTTACACTTACTAACCCCTAATCTGCCATCCCCGACATCGCCTCCATCTACATTATAATTATTAACCCCTACTCTGCCGCTCCGGACACCGCCGCCACCTACATTATATTTATTAACCCCTAATCTGCCCCCCCCAATGTTGCCGCAACCTAACTACATTTATTAACCCCTAATCTGCCGACGCCAACGTCGCCGCCACTATAATAAAGTTATTAACCCCTAAACCCTAGCACCCCCTAACTTAAAAATAATTTAAATAAATCTAAATAAAATAACTACAATTAAATAAATAATTCCTATTTAAAACTAAATACTTACCTATAAAATAAACCCTACGATATCTACAATATAACTAATAATTACATTGTATCTATCTTAGGGTTTATAGTTATTTTACAGGCAACTTTGTATTTATTTTAACTAGGTACAATAGTTATTAAATAGTTATTAACTATTTAATAACTTCCTAGTTAAAATAAGTACAAATTTACCTGTAAAATAAATCCTAACCTAAGTTACAATAACACCTAACACTACACTATCATTAAATTAATTACCTAAACTACCTACAATTAAATACAATTAAATTAAATAAACTAAAGTACAAAAAACAACAAACACTAAATTGCAGAAAATAAAAAAAGAATTACAACATTTTTAAACTAATTACACCTAATCTAATCCCCCTAATAAAATAAAAAAGCCCCCCAAAATAAAAAAAAATCCCTACCCTATATTAAATTACAAATAGCCCTTAAAAGGGCCTTTTGCGGGGCATTGCCCCAAAGTAATCAGCTCTTTTACCTGTGAAAAGAAATACAATAGCCCCCCAACATTAAAACCCACCACCCACACACCCAACCATACTCTAAAACAAACCCAATCCCCCCTTAACACTACCCCCTTGAAGATCTCCCTACCTTGAGACCTCTTCACCCAGCCGGGCACAAGTCGACCTCCAGAGGGGCACAAGTCTTCATCCAATCCGGCCAGAAGAGGACATCCAGACCAGCAGAAGTCTTCATCCAGGCGGCATCTTCTATCTTCTTCCATCCGGAGCTGGTCCATCTTGAAGACATCCGACGCTGAGCATCCTCTTCCATCCGATGGCGACTGAAGAATGAAAGTTCCTTTAAGTGACGTCATCCAAGATGGCGTCCCTTCAATTCCGATTGGCTGATAGAATCCTATCAGCCAATCGGAATTAAGGTAGGAAAAATCCTATTGGCTGATGCAATCAGCCAATAGAATTGAGCTTGCATTCTATTGGCTGATTGGAACAGCCAATAGAATGCAAGCTCAATCCTATTGGCTGATTGAATCAGCCTATAGGATTGAACTTCAATTCTATTGGCTGATTGCATCAGCCAATAGGATTTTTCCTACCTTAATTCCGATTGGCTGACAGGATTCTATCAGCCAATCGGAATTGAAGGGACGCCATCTTGGATGACGTCACTTAAAGGAACCTTCATTCTTCAGTCACCGCCGGATGGAAGAGGATGCTCCGCGTCGGATGTCTTCAAGATGGACCCGCTCCGCTCCGGATGGAAGAAGATAGAAGATGCCGCCTGGATGAAGACTTCTGCTGGTCTGGATGTCCTCTTCTGGCCGGATCGGATGAAGACTTCTGCCCCTCTGGAGGTCCACTTGTGCCCGGCTGGATGAAGACGTCTCAAGGTAGGGAGATCTTCAAGGGGGTTGTGTTAGGTTTTATTAAGGGGGTATTGGGTGGGTTTTAGAGTAGGGTTGGGTGTGTGGGTGGTGGGTTGTAATGGTATTGTATTTTTTTATAGGTAAAAGAGCTGATTACTTTGGGGCAATGCCCCACAAAAAAGCCCTTTTAAGGGCTATTTTTAATTTATTATTGGGTAGAGATTTTTTTTTGGGGGGGGCTTTTTTTATTTTATTAGGGGGATTAGATTAGGTGTAATTAGTTTAAAAATTTTGTAATTATTTTTTTATTTTCTGTAATTTAGTGTTTGTTGTTTTTTGTACTTTAGTTTATTTAATTTAATTGTAGGTAGTTTAGGTAATTAATTTAATTATAGTGTAGTGTTAGGTGTAATTGTAACTTAGGTTAGGATTTATTTGACAGGTAAATTTGTCTTTATTTTAACTAGGTAATTATTAAATAGTTAATAACTATTTAATAACTATTGTACCTAGTTAAAATAAATACAAACTTGCCTGTAAAATAAATATAAACCCTAAGCTAGATGCAATGTAATTATTAGTTATATTATATCTAGCTTAGGGTTTATTTTATAGGTAAGTATTTAGTTTTAAATAGGAATAATTTATTTAATTGTAGTAATTTTATTTTGTTTGAAGTAAATTATATTTAAGTTGGGGGGTTAGACTTAGGGTTAGACTTAGGTTTAGGGGTTAATAAATTTAATATAGTAGCGGCGATGTTGGGGGCGGCAGATAAGGGGTTAATAAATGTAGATAGGCATTGGCGATGTCAGGGACGGCAGATTAGGCGTTAATAAAATGTAACTAGTGTTTGCGAGGCGGGAGTGCGGCGGTTTAGGGGTCAATATATTTATTAAAATGGCGGCGATGTCCAGTCGGCAGATTAGGGGTTAAATAATTTATTTAAGTGTTTGCGATGTGTGGAGGGGCCTCGGTTTAGGGGTTAATAGGTAGTTTATGGTTTAGTGTACTTTTTAGCACTTTCGTTATGAGTTTTATGTTACGGCGTTAGCCCATAAAACTCGTAACTACTGACTTTTAAATGCGGTATCAGTCTTGACAGGAGAGGGTCTACCGCTCACTTCTTCCAAGACTCGTAATACCGGCGTTAGGCAAATCCCATTAAAAAGATAGGATACGCAATTGACGTAAGGGGATTTGCAGTATGCTCGAGTCGTGGAAGAAAAGTGAGCGGTACACCTGTACCTGCCAGACTCGTAATACCAGCGGGCGTTAAAAAGCAGCGTTGGGACCTCTCAACGCTGCTTTTTAAGGCAAACGCAAGACTTGTAATCTAGCCGTGTGGATCTTAATACCGGAGAGTGCCTGATCTCTTTGGATGTTATATACATACATATATATATATATATATATATATATTTTAGTAAACATACTAGTAATTTTTAAGAACCATGTTGGAATTCATCTGTGGCCCCTAGCCTAATCACTGCATAGGATCTTTCTCAAATAAAAATGTATATATAAAATATGCACACACATTTCTCCAATATCATTCCTAAGTTTAAATATTACCACAACATATTCCATACGTTCATATATTCTTCTTATATTTTTCTTATTTTTTTATTTTGTTAATTTTAGTTTTAGTTTTTCTTCTTCTGTTTGAATTTTTTTTCCATCTGGTTAATTTATTTAATATATTTTTTTTTATGTGGCAAATTTATTTAATTCAATTCATTTTTTTATCTACATATATATGTAGAAAAATATTTAGTTTTTAGTTTTTATTAGTTCATTTGGTTATTCTAGATGGCTAGAGAAAAAATATTGTTTTTTTATTGGGACCTTTTTTTGCAACAGGTAATATACTGTATTCAAAATAAAATAGCAAACTTGACCATCGATACTTATCACATTTATATAGTCAAACATTTTGATAATGCTAACACTGTGGTTTGAAATATTTCACATTTTTATGCTACCATAATATGCTTATATACCGTAGTTTTGTTTAAGAGGTTTTTTCACACATAGTAGAGATACAAATTAACAATCTGTAATAGACAGGTCAAACGTTATTGCCATAGCAAACACACAATGGCCTCTATTTATCAAGCTGTCAACCGCAAATACGCTGGAATTCCACAGCGTATTTGTGGCGAGCCTGATTCGCCGTAGTTATCAAACCCTACAGACCGGCAAAAGTAGAATATAGTGACGTAACATACGATCCGCCGGACTCAGTCTGACACAGACCGATGGTTACGTCACTACAGATGTTACGAACGCAAGTTCGGCACAATCTAACTACTTTTGCTAGTTATCAAAAAGCTAGCAGGTACGCTCGCCACTATTCCGGCCCAGCGTACCTGGTTTTCAATCCGCCGCCCTGGAGGCGGCGGATGCCATAGGAATCAATGGGAATCTGACAGCAGCGAAAGTTTATGTTCGCTGCTGCCCGATATCCCATTGATTCCTATGAGAACGTCTACACCTAACACCCTAACATGTACCCCGAGTCTAAACACCCCTAATCTGCCCCCCTACACCGCTGCCACCTACATTATACTTATTAACCCCTAATCTGCCCCCCCCTACACCGCCGCCAGCTACATTATACTTATTAACCCCTAATCTGCCCTCCCTACACCGCTGCCACCTACATTATACTTATTAACCCCTAAACCGCCGCTCCCGGAGCCCGCCACAACTAAATAAAGTGTTTAACCCCTAAACCGCCACTCCTGGACCCCGCCGCCCCTTACATTATATTTATTAACCCCTAATCTGACCCCCCTACACGGCCGCCACCTACATTAAATTTATTAACCCCTAAACCTAAGTCTAACCCTAACCCCCCTAACTTAAATATAATTTAAATATAAATAAATTATTCCTATTTAAAACTAAATACTTACCTATAAAATAAACCCTAAGCTAGCTACAATATAACTAATAGTTACATTGTAGCTAGCTTAGGATTTATTTTTATTTTACAGGCAAGTTTGTATTTATTTAACTAGGTAGAATAGTTATTAAATAGTTATTGTAAAATAAAAACTAACCTAAGTTACACTAACACCTAACAGTAAACTATAATTAAATAAATTAACTAAATTAAATACAATTACCTAAATTAAATTAGCTAAAGTACAAAAAAACACTAAATTACAGAAAATAATAAACATAACTATTTAATAACTACCTAGCTAAAATAAGTACACATTTACCTGTAAAATAAAACCTAACCTAAGTTACAATTACACCTAACACTACACTATAATTAAATTAATTACCAAAATTAACTACTATTAATTACAATTAAATAAAAGTAACTAAAGTACAACCCCCCCACTAAATTACAGAAAATAATAAAATAATTACAAGAATTTTAAACTAATTACACCTAATCTAATCCCCCTAATAAAATAAAAAAGTCCCCCAAAATAATAAAAATCCCTACCCTATACTAAATTACAAATAGCCCTTAAAAGGGCCTTTTGTGGGGCATTGCCCCAAAGTAATCAGCTCTTTTACCTGTAAAAAAAAATACAATACCCCCCCAACATTTCAACCCACCACCCACACACCCAACCCTACTTTAAAACCCACCCAATTCCCCCCTTAATAAAACCTAACACTAACCCCTTGAAGATCACCCTACCTTGAGACTTCTTCACCCAACCGGGCAGAAGTGGTCCTCTAGATGGCCAGAAGTCTTCATCCTATCTGGGCAGAAGAGGATCTCCAGACGGGCAGAAGTCTTCATCCAGGCGGCATCTTCGATCTTCATCCATCCGGAGCGGGTCCATCTTCAAGACATCCGACGCGGAGCATCCTTTCAGGTCGACGACTACCCGATGAATGAATATTCCTTTTAATGACATCATCCAAGATGGCGTCCCTTGAGTTCCGATTGGCTGATAGAATTCTATCAGCCAATCGGAATTAAGGTAGGAAAAATTCTATTGGCTGATGCAATCAGCCAATTGGATTGAGCTTGCATTCTATTGGCTGTTCCAATCAGCCAATAGAATGCGAGCTCAATCCTATTGGCTGATTGGATCAGCCAATAGGATTGAACTTCAATCTTGTTGGCTGATTGCATTAGCCAATAGGATTGAACTTCAATCCTGTTGGCTGATTGCATCAGCCAATAGGATGTTTCCTACCTTAATTCCGATTGGCTGATAGAATTCTTTCAGCCAATCGGAATTCAAGGGACACCATCTTGGATGACGTCATTTAAAGGAATATTCATTCGTCGGGTAGTCGTCGGCCTGGAAGGGTGCTCTGCGTCGGATGTCTTGAAGATGGACCCGCTCCGCTCCGGATGGATGAAGACAGAAGATGCCATCTGGATGAAGACTTCTGCCCGTCTGGAGGTCCTCTTCTGCCCGGATAGGATAAAGACATCTGGCTGTCTGGAGGACCACTTCTGCCCGGTTTGGTGAAGACGGCTCAAGGTAGGGTGATCTTCAAGCGGGTAGTGTTAGGTTTTATTAAGGGGGGATTGGGTGGGCTTTAGAGTAGGGTTGGGTGTGTGGGGGTGGGTTGTAATGTTGGGGGGGTATTGTTTTTTTTTACAGGTAAAAGAGCTGATTACTTTGGATCAATGCCCCGCAAAAGGCCCTTTTAAGAGCTTTATTTTAAGGTTTATTTTATAGGTAAGTATTTTATTTTTAAATAGGAATAATTTATTTAATAATAGGAATATTTATTTAGATTAATTTAAATTATATTTAAGTTAGGGGGTGTTAGGGTTAGATTTAGGATTAGGGGTTAAAAAATTTAATATAGTGGCGGCGGTGTAGGGGGGCAGATTAGGGGTTAATAAATATAATGTAGGTGGCGGCGGGTTCCGTGAGCGGTGGTTTAGAGGTTAAACATTTTATTTAGTTGTGGCGGGGTCGGGGAGTGGTGGTTTAGGGGTTAATAAATATAATGTAGGTGGCGGTGGGCTCAGGGAGTGGCGGTTTAAGGGTTAAACACTTTATTAGAGTTGCGGTGGGCTCCGGGAGCAGCGGTATAGGGGGGTAAAACAGTATAGTATAGTGTGGGTGCTTAGTGACAGGGTACTAAGAAAGCTGCGAATAAGCCGAAGAGCAGCGAGATCAATGACTGTTAGTTAACAACAGTCCGCTGCTCATCGTTCTGTACTTGGTGCGCAGCGTTTTCACAGCTTTCTTGATAATTTTGGAGAGCGTATTCATGTCTGCGGCAGCGATGTTAGGCGATCATAGGCGAGCGAATTGGTGACGTTGAATGCAAGAAAGTCGACGGCTTGATAACTAGAGGCCAATGGCCTCTATTTATCAAGGTCTGTCGGACCTGATGCGACAGTGCGGATCAGGTCCGACAGACCTCGCTGAATACGGCGAGCAATACGCTCGCCGTATTCAGCATTGCACCAGTAGCTCACAAGAGCTGCTGGTGCAATGCCGCCCCCTGCAGATTCGCGGCCAATGGGCCGCCAGCAGGGGGGTGTCAATCAACCCGATCAGGTTGATTTCCGGCAATGTCTGTCCGCCTGCTCAGAGCAGGCAGACAGGTTATGTAGCAGCGGTCTTTGTGACCGCTGCTTCATAATTGCTGTTGCTGGCGAGCCTGCAGGCTCGCCAGAAACACGGTGCATCAAGCTCTGTTCGGAGCTTGATAAATATGCCCCAATGTGTCAATCAGACAGGTGCGTTGATCCTATTCGCTATCCCTCAACAGGAAGTGATATACAGTATGATATATCAATCAATCAAACAAGTATTGCTATTGCCTAAAAGGAAGTGACACAATCAGGGTATTTAGAGACAAGCCGCATCACACTTTCATTACACCTGAGGAAGGGGCGTGACCCAGAAACGAGTTGTGAACACAAAGGTATTGTCTTTAATAAAAGATACCAAGAGAACAAAGCAAATTTGCAAACAGAAGTAAATTGGAAAGTTGTTTTTAAATTGCTTGACTTATCTGAAACATGAAAGTTTAATTTTGACTTTACTGTCCCTTTAAACTTTGAAATTTTTCCCACTAAAGGCTAGAGTATATACTGCAAACTTCAGAACCTCAGCCATAAATCATTTTCTTCACAGTTTTTGCTGGATCTTTGGAGGCGCTCATTTATATACGTCCTTTACTGGTCACAGCAAATTAGATAATATAAATATACTGGAGTCTTTTCTAAAACTATATTTAAGAGAGTTCTTGTACACTTACATACTGTATTGCCAGCTGATGCTGCCTCACCAGTGGTGATTGCAGGCTGACAGATTCCCTGTCTGGGAACTTGTCTTAGTATACCTTCTTTAAGGGATATTAAACAGTGCTCCTTTAGTAGAAAAATATATGTTAATTCAACATAAACATAAAAACAATAAGTTTGTGTTGAAAAACAGTAAACAAATTACTTGCTTTCTTGCAAAATAAGCACTTAGAAATTTTCATTGCAGCCACTGTTTACAGCTAGATAATAGGGCAAAGATTACAGAAATTTACGCCTAGATTACGAGTTTTGTCGGTAAGGCTGTGCAATGTTAACGAGCAGTTTATGCTCACCGCTCAACGCTGGTATTACGGGTTTTTAGAAACCCGGCGTTAGCCACAAAAAAATGAGCGTAGAACAAAATTCGGCTCCACATCTCACCTCAATACCAGAGCTGCTTACGTTAGCGGTAAGCAGGTAAAACATGCTTGTGCATGATTTCCCCATAGGAATCATTGGTGGAGAGCTGGAAAAAAACCTAACCCCTGCAAAAAAGCTGCGTAAAGCTCCTAACGCAGCCCCATTGATTCCTATGGGGAAATACTTTTTATGTCTACACCTAACACCCTAACATGAACCCCGAGTCTAAACACCCCATATCTTACACTTATTAACCCCTAATCTGCCACCCCGACATCGCCGACACCTGCATTATATTATTAACCCCTAATCTGCCGCTCCGGACACCACCGCCACCTACATTAGACTTATGAACCCCTAATCTGCTGCCCCCAACATCGCCGAACCCTACATTATATTTATTAACCCCTAATATGCCACCCCCAATGTTGCCGCAACCTACCTACACTAATTAACCCCTAATCTGCCGCCCACAAAGTCGCCACCACTATATTATAGTTATTAACCCCTAAACCTAAGTGTAACCCTAACCCCCCTAACTTGAATATAATTTAAATACATCTAAATAAAATAACTATCATTAATTAAATTATTGATATTTAAAACTAAATACTTACCTATAAAATAAACCCTAAGATAGCTACAATATAACTAATAGTTACAGTGTAGCTAGTTTAGGATTTATTTTTATTTTACAGGCAACTTTGTATTTATTTTAACTAGGTACAATAAGATATTAAATAGTTAAAAAACAAAATAAGAAAAAACAGTTCACAGAGTGAAACAGAAAGACTAGGGGGAGCTGTTACCATGCGCAACTGGCAGGGAGTGTATGAGAAATAAACACTGTTCATTCAGGATTTCAACTGCCAAGCCAAAATAAAATAAAACCGTTATGTCCCACACAATAATAATGGCACACTGGTCCTAATACGGTAAAACTCTGAAGTAAGGATGATATTGCAAGTCACAATGGAGACACAACATGCATGAAAGTGATAATAGCCACACTTCAGTGACTTATATGATTGCATGTATACCGCTTTAAATATCCAGGCTGTATCAGCTAAAGTTGCTGCATGACGTATCCAAAGTCAGCTGTCAGCAAAAAGCACAGTCTGCAGGTAATTCACAGCCTTAAACACAACGTTGACAATAATTCAAAAGAATGCATGAGAAATTGCTGTGTTAAACGTTACCGTATGATTTCAGTGCCTCTTCTCTTGTGTGGGTGTAGTCCGGTGTAAGCAGTTCATAATTGGCTGGAGTCACAATAATTATTCATATACTCACTCTGCGCGGCTCCTCACTAACAGTCCAATGTCTAACAAGGAAGTAGTGATGTGTCAGGCATCCTGAGCTCCCAAACAATCCTGTAGTGCTAGGAAAGGAAGGAATCCCTGATTTCCTTATGTAATGAAACAAGAAAAAAAGAACCCAGCACATAAAAGGTAGGATCCAAATGATGAATAAAAGTTCCAGTGAAAAAAGGATAATAAAACGTAGCCTTTATTCAAGTCAGTAAGACTTATACATAAAACCTGCAAAAACACATCTGACCGGTTTCGGCATGGATAGCCGTAATCCTAGATGTACAATTAGTCACACCTGAGCACCTTTTTATGCACAGGAGTACCTCCCTTTGGGAGTGGTTAAAAACAGCAGAAACAGAAGAAGGTGTAAAATTTTTTTACATATGCATACATATAGCCAGAATAATAGTGTAGCCAATGAGTACGGTTGCAAAAACAGTTAAACCTTAATACTATTTGGCTGACTAAACTATGTATGTATAAACTTTGAAACAGATCTGGATAAACCATGAATGAAAAAATATGTATTAAACAACTATGAACAGCTATATTCTTATTAATTAAAGCTGAGCAATGGATTCAATAAATATATAAATATGAATATAAAGTGAGCAAATTAATGGCAGGCTAGGAGTAATGCATAGCAGACTGAGGGTATATATACATATTCTCAAAATTTGGCTGCTAAAAAGATGTCTAGATAATAGTGAATACAAAATTGCTTTGTATACAAACGCAATCTTTCATTAGGCAACATGCTTTCACCAAGCTTGTTGCCCAAATCAGAAAGTGGCAGTTCTTGGCTTACTGTCAAGGATACCTACAGATGTGGCAAAAGATGTTGTGCATCATGTGACCATATTCAAGTGTCAAAAACATTTATTTCAGCTACCACATAGGAAAAATTTGAAACAAGAGGCTGTATCAAATGCGGCAGTAAATATGTTGTTTATCTAATTGAGTGCACACAATGCCTTAGACAGTATGTTGGTCAGACCTCACGTAAAGTTGGAAAACGTATTAGACAACATCTGTCCTATGTATCTCAAGACAGAGAAGTATTGGCATTAGCTAGACATTTTCTTGAAGTTCATGAGGGAAGAGTTGACACCTTCAGGTGGCAGGCTATCGAGCAAATTATCACACCACGTCGTGGTGGTGATAAGTCACAAATACTCCAAAGACAAGAAATATATTGGATACACAAGCTCGGTAGCCTGCTACCTGGGGGTTTCAACTCAGAGTTCGATATAATCAATTACTGGCATAGATGAACTTATGATCGTTCAATATATATATTTCATACCAATATACATTTCACACCTATGTCCCCTCATATAGTCTGATTTTATTTAATATGTAATAGATGTATTGGGACCTTAACACATTTTGGCTCCCATATATCTTTTTTTACTATGCGCTTATAATCTCTCTTTATGCATACACTGAAAATGATCGATATACTGTTAACATGTAAATATATATAGTCATTGCTTTCATGGTAGTTTCATTTAACATGTGGCTCCTTTGTTATGATCCTACTATGTGTTTAACAAAATAATTTATTTTTATTTTTTTAACGTGATTATAATCTCTTTAATTGTATGCACTGAACAAGATTGTTATATTGTTAACATGTAATCATATATAGTTATTGCCTTCATGGTAGTTTCATTTAACATGTGGCTCCTGTGTTATGATCCTACCATGTGTTTAACAAAAATTGAATTTTTGAATAAGTTTTGAATAAGACCGTTATACTGTTAACATGTAATCATATATAGTCATTGCCTTCATGGTAGTTTCATTTAACACGTGGCTCCTTTGTTATGATCCTACCATGTGTTTAACACAAATATCTTTTTCTATTGTGTGTATGCATTGAATAAGATCGCTATATTGTCAACATGTAATCATATATAGTTATTGCCTCCATGGTAGTTTCATTTAACATGTGGCTCCTTTGTTATGATCCTACCATGTGTTTAACACAAACATCTTTTTCTATTGTGTGTATGCATTGAATAAGATTGCTATATTGTTAACATGTAATCATATATAGTTATTGCCTCCATGGTAGTTTCATGTTTGTGGCTCCTTTGATATGATCCTACTATGTGTTTAACTTAAATTGCAATTTTGTATTCACTACTATCTAGACATCTTTTTAGCAGCCAAATTTTGAGAATATGTATATATACCCTCAGTCTGCTATGCATTACTCCTAGCCTGCCATTAATTTGCTCACTTTATATTCATATTTATATATTTATTGAATCCATTGCTCAGCTTTAATTAATAAGAATATAGCTGTTCATAGTTGTTTAATACATATTTTTTCATTCATGGTTTATCCAGATCTGTTTCAAAGTTTGTACATACATAGTTTAGTCAGCCAAATAGTATTAAGGTTTAACTGTTTTTGCAACCGTACTCATTGGCTACACTATTATTCTGGCTATATGTATGCATATGTAAATGACTTGAATAAAGGCTATGTTTTATTATCCTTTTTTCACTGGAACTTTTATTCATCATTTGGATCCTACCTTTTATGTGCTGGGTTCTTTTTTTCTTGTTATATTAAATAGTTATTAACTATTTAATAACTACCTAGTTAAAATAAAGACAAGTTTACCTGTAAAATAAATCCTAACCTAAATTAAAATTACACCTAAAACTACACTATAATTAAATTAATTACCTAAACTAAATACAATTAAATACAATTAAAAAAATTATCTAAAGTACGAAAAACAAACAAAAACTAAATTACAGTAAATAATAAAATAATTACAAGTTTTTTAAAATAATTACACCTAATCTAATCCCCCTAATAAAATAAAAAAGCCCCCCAAAATAATAAAAAGCTCTACCCTATACTAAATTACAAATAGCCCTTAATAGGGCCTTTTGTGGGGCATTGCCCCTAAGTAATCAGCTCTATTACCTGTAAAAAAAAGTACAATACCCCCCAACATTAAAACCCACCACCCACACACCGAACCCTACTCTAAGTCCTCAACGAAGCCAGGCGAAGTGGTCCTCCAGACGGGCAGAGGTCTGCATCCAAGCCGGCCAGAAGAGGTCCTCCAGACAGGCAGAAGTCTTCATCCAGGCGGCATCTTCTATCTTCATCCGTCCGGCGCGGAGCGGCTCCATCTTTAAGACATTCGACCTGGAGCATCCTCTTTCAATGAAGTCCAACTGAAGAATTGTCAGGGTTTCAGGAATCAGACTGAGACAAGAAGTGCAAAAATAATCACAACTTTATTAATAGCAAAAAATAATTAAACGTCCACAAGTCAAATAACAAGCCAGGAATCAAAACCAGAGCTGGTAGTCAGACGAGCCGTGTCAAGAGCCAAAGTGAATAGTCAGACGAGCCGGAATCAGGAACAAGGAGAACAGCAGAGTCAGGAACAAGCCAGGGATCAGGAACCAGGAAGCACGTCAGGCAGCCAGGTAATACACAGGAACTTTCACAAACAGGTCTGAGACAACGCAAAGGCAAAGCATACTGAACAGAGGCCCTTTAAATAATAAGTGATGACATCACAATTCTGAGACTGCATCCTGTTTCACATGGATGATGCACACCAGTCTGGCCATAAAAGGAAGTGCAGGAATTGAGCAGCATCCCCCACAATGCACCATAGTCAGGAAGAGAGGTGAGTAAAATGGCTGCCAGCAGCACATGGCAAACACAACAGGGAAAAACCCTGACAAGAATGAAGGTTCCTTTAAATGACATCATCCAAGATGGCGTCCCTTGAATTCTAATTGGCTGATAGAATTCTATCAGCCAATCGGAATTAAGGTAGAAAAAATCCTATTGGTTGATGCAATCAGCCAATAGGATTGAGCTTGCATTCTATTGGTTGATCCAATCAGCAAATAGAATGCCAGTTCAATCCTATTGGCTGATTGGATCAGCCAATAGGATTGAACTTCAATCCTATTGGCTGATTGCATCAGCCAATAGGATTTTTTCTACCTTAATTCCGATTGGCTTATAGAATTCTATCAGCCAATCGGAATTCAAGGGACGCCATCTTGGATGACATCATTCAAAGGATCCTTCATTCTTCAGTTGGACTTCGTTGGAAGAGGATGCTCCGCGTCGGAGCCGTTCCGCGCCGGATGGATGAAGATAGAAGATGCCGTCCGTCTGGAAGATGCTGCCTCTTCTGGCCGGCTTGGATAAAGACTTCTGCCCATCTGGAGGATCACTTCGCCTGGCTTCGTTGAGGACTTCGGCCCGGCTGGGTGAAGGCTTCTCAAGGTAGGGTGATCTTCAAGGGGTTAGTGTTAGGTTTTATTATGGGGGTATTGGGTGGGTTTTAGAGTAGGGTTGGGTGTGTGGGTGGTGGGTTTTAATGTTGGGGGGGTATTGTACTTTTTTTACAGGTAATAGAGCTGATTACTTTGGGGCAATGCCCCGCAAAAGGCCCTTTTAAGGGCTATTTGTAATTTAGTATAGGGTAGGGCTTTTTATTATTTTGGGGGGCTTTTTATTTTATTAGGGGGATTAGATTAGGTGTAATTAGTTTAAAAATCTTGTAATTATTTTATTATTTTCTGTTATTTAATGTTTTTTTCGCACTTTAGATAATTTTTTTTAATTGTATTTAGTTTAGGTAATTAATTTATAGTGTAGGTGTAATTGTAACTAAGGTTAGGAATAGGATTTATATTACAGGTAAATTTGTCTTTATTTTAGCAAGGTAGTTATTAAATAATTAATAACTATTTAATAACTATTGTACCTAGTTAAAATAAATACAAAGCTGCCTGTAAAATAAAAATAACTCCTAAGCTATTAGTTATATTGTAGCTAGTTTAGGGTTTATTTTATAGGTAAGTATTTAGTTTTAAATAGGAATTATTAAGGTAATTGTAGTAATTTTATTTTGATTTATTGTAATTATATTTAAGTTAGGGGGCTTAGGGTTAGGGTTAGACTTAGGTTTAGGGGTTAATACATTTAATATAGTGGCGGCGACATTGGGGGCGGCAGATTAGGGGTTAATAAATGTAGGTAGGTGTCGGCGATGTTAGGGACGGCAGATTAGGGGTTAATAAAATTTAAGTAGTGTTTGCGATGAGGGAGGACGGCGGTTTAGGGGATAATATATTTGTTATAGTGGCGGCGATGTCCAGTTCGGCAGATTAGGGGTTAATTTTTTTTTTTATTGTTTGCGATGTGGGGGGGGGGGGTGGTGGTCTCGGTTTAGGGGTTAATAAGTAGTTTATGGGTGTTAGTGTACTTTTTAGCACTTTAGCTAAGAGTTTTATGTTACGGCGTTAGCCCATAAAACTCTTAACTACTGACTTTTTAATGCGGTATCAGTCTTGACAGGAGAGGCTGTACTGCTCACTTTTATTACCGAGTCTGGCCAAAAAATTGAGCGGTACACCTGTCATGTCAAGACTCGTAATACCAGCGTTAGGAAAAAAGCAGCGTTGGGACCTCTCAACGCTGCTTTTTAAGGCTAACGCAAGACTCGTAATCTAGGTGTTAGATTCTACTATCACTTGATTTTGTTTAGCAAAAGTCCTCTACCGAACATGAGCAATAAACGGATTGCATCTCGATTAGGAGGTCCATTTATCAAGCTCCGTATGTATTTTATGTGCCCCTGTGTCTGGCGAGTCTTCAGACTCACCAGAAACGCAAATTATGGACCAGCGGTCTAAAGACCGTTGCTCCATAACCCTGTCAGCCTGCTCCTCACTGCTGGCGGCCAATTGGCCGCGAGTCTGCAGGGGGCGGCGTTGCACCAGCATCTCACAAGAGCTGGTGCAATGCTGAATACGGACAGTGTATTTCTTTCTGCATTCAGCGATGTCTGTCGGACCTGATCCACACAGTCTTATCAGGTCCGACAGACAGTTAGTAAGTAGGCCTCTAGATGTTTCCTAGCAACACTTCAAAGAAAAACTGCTACTTTGCCTTCCTGTAGAGTCCCTAGCCCCCTTGTTGGGTGTGGCAGGTAGCAATGGACCCTGTACAAATGAAGTTTTAAAAAAAAAAGTAATACAATGTAAAATCCTTTCCAAATGTTTAATAATACATATTGCCAAGATTTCAATTAAGTACAACCCACTGTTTAGTGCTTTTTTATTACAACAATGAAACAGACAGCTTTATATCTCTTTAAATATACTTGTATACCTAGTCCCTAAATAAATATATATAATTGCTCTGATCCCTGCAGCATTAATAATATAATATACTCATTCCCTGAAATTATTATACACTCTCTCCCTGAAAATACTCTCTCCCTTGATGTGCAGTCACTAGAGGCAAGTGAGGCAGTGCTTCACCTCTCATATGGACAAAAATATATATTTTTTTATTGGCTTTAAAAAAAAAAAAAAATTGTTATTTTTCCCCCCCAGCATTTTTCCCCCCCAGCATTTTTCCCCCCCACAGCTACATGTTGTGCAATAGAGAGGCACAAGCAGGTCTGCCCACCATTACACAACATGCTGCACCACCTACTGGATGAAAGTGGTTAAGATCATTGCATGGCCCATTAACTGCTTATTTGAGGCAGTCCTATTTGGGCTGAACCAATCCAGTGAGAGGCATTAGTAAGTGGAACGTAGGGTTGGGGCTGGATGTTAAATCATATAAAACAAAACAAAAATGGGAAAAAACAAAATTCATATATTTTGTTGCTGTCCTGTGAAGCTGCTAGCTTTGCTAAAGTGAAAAAGAGAGTTCTGTTCTTCCCCTCTAAGTGCAGTGGAATGTGCCACTGTCACTTCCTGAATCCTTACAGAGCAGGAAGAGAGGCAGAGAGAGCAGTGTTTTAGCCACATCTTATTAAAGTAAGATTTTACTGAAAGGGATAATTTAATGAATGTGGTTTAGTATTTTTTTTACTCTTTTACAGCAGTTTAAGGATCGTTTTTGTATTTTGTTTACTCAAAATTTACACTCACTAAATTAACAGCTTGCCTCAGTACTTCACACTAATGTATAGTCTCACTTTATGAACTCTCTGTAGCTCTGCTGTTTTATTATTTAAAAATGCAGTGGTCCCTCTCCCCCCCTTGTCTCTCTCTCTCTCTCTCTCTCTCTCTATCCATCTCTCTCCTTATGTGTTGTTCTCCCCCATGGTCTATTTCTCTCTCTGTCTCTCTTCCTCCCCCTCCGACTCTCTGTTCTCTTATGTGTCTCTCTAACCCTCTGTGTGTGATTGTGTCTCTCTCTCTTTCTCTCTCTCTAACCCTCTGTGTGTGATTGTGTCTCTCTCTCTCTCTCTTTCTCTCTCTAACCATCTGTGTGTGATTGTGTCTCTCTCTCTTTCTCTCTCTCTAACCCTCTGTGTGTGATTGTGTGTATCTTTCTCTAACCCTCTCTGTGTAATTGTGTCTCTCTCTCTAACCCTCTGTGTGTGATTGTGTTTCTCTCTCTTTCTCTCTCTATCTATCCACCTCTCTCCTTATGTGTTGTTCTCCCCCATGGTCTCTTTCTCTCTCTGTCTCTCTTCCTCCCCCTCTGACTCTCTGATCTCTTATGTGTCTCTCTAACCCTCTGTGTGTGATTGTGTCTCTCTCTCTTTCTCTCTCTCTAAACCTCTGTGTGTGATTATGTCTCTCTCTCTCTCTCTTTCTCTCTCTAACCCTCTGTTATGATTGTGTCTCTCTCTCTCTTTCTCTCTCTAACCCTCTGTGTGTGATTGTGTCTCTTTCTCTCTCTCTAACCCTCTGTGTGTGATTGTGTCTCTCTCTCTTTCTCTAACCCTCTGTGTGTGATTGTGTCTCTCTCTCTCTTTCTCTCTCTCTAACCCTCTGTGTGTGATTGTGTCGCTCTTTCTCTCTCTCTAACCCTCTGTGTATGATTGTGTCTCTCTCTCTTTCTCTCTCTCTCTAACCCTCTGTGTGTGATTGTGTCTCTCTTTCTCTCTCTCTAACCCTCTGTGTGTGATTGTGTGTGTGTCTCTCTCTCTCTTTCTCTCTCTCTGTAACCCTCTGTGTGTGATTGTGTCTCTCTTTCTCTCTCTCTCTAACCCTCTGTATGTGATTGTGTCTCTCTCTCTTTCTCTCTCTCTAACCCTCTGTGTGTGATTGTGTGTCTCTCTCTCTAACCCTCTGTGTGTGATTGTGTCTCTCTCTCTTTCTCTCTCTCTCTAACCCTCTGTGTGTGATTGTGTCTCTCTCTCTTTCTCTTTCTCTCTCTCTCTCTCTCTCTCTCTCTAACCCTCTGTGTGTGATTGTGTCTCTCTTTCTCTCTCTCTAACACTGTGTGTGATTCTCTCTCTCTCTCTCTCTCTCTCTCTCTCTAACCCTCTGTGTGTGATTGTGTCTCTCTCTCTTTCTCTCTCTCTCTAACCATCTGTGTATGATTGTGTCTTTCTCTCTCTCTCTCTCTCTCTCTCTCTCTCTCTCTCTCTCTCTCTCTCTCTAACCCTCTGTGTGTGATTGTGTCTCTCTTTCTCTCTCTCTAACCCTCTGTGTGTGATTGTGTCTCTCTTTCTCTAACCCTCTGTATGTGATTGTATCTCTTTCTCTTTCTCACTCTCTAACCCTCTGTGTGTGATTGTGTCTCTCTCTCTGCTCTTTATTTCTCTCTCCCTAGCCCTCTGTGTGTGATTGTGTCTCTCTCTCTTTCTCTCTCTCTAACCCTCTGTGTGTGATTGTGTCTCTCTTTCTCTCTCTCTCTAACCCTCTGTGTATGATTGTGTGTCTCTCACTCTCTTTCTCTCTCTCTAACCCTCTGTGTGTGATTGTGTCTCTCTCTCTTTCTCTCTAACCCTCTGTGTCTCTCCCCCCCCGTCTGTCTCTCCCTCTCCCCCCGAGTGCTTTTCTGTGTTTCTGTCTACCTTTTATTTATTTAATTAATGAATTGGTAATGCCATCTGATGGTGTGGCTTTATTTAAAGGGGTGGGGTCAAGTGCCCCACCATCTTTAAATTTCACCACCCGCCACTGGATCAAGACATTTTTATGTTTACTGAATAATGAAAGAATCTATAAGCATAATTTGCAGCATTAAAGTAAAAAGTATGTTTTAAACATATTTTAATGGGCATGGATTTCTAAATCTCATAATCAGAGCAAGCATTGTGTTATCTGGCAAGAGTTTCTGTTACATTCCTTTTAGACTATAATCAGATGTTTACTAAGTTGACCAGTTTGCCAAGACACCATTTAAAGGGACATGAAACCCATATGAAACCCATATGCAATTTTAAATAACTTTCCAATTTACATATAATATCTAATTTTATTCATTATTTTGATATCCTAAATAGCTGCTGATTGGTGACTGCACATAGATACCTCATGTGATTGGCTCACCCATGTGCATTGCTATTTCTTCAACAAAGGATATCTAAAGAATGAAGGCGTATCCTAGCCACTGCCTCACCAGCCTCTGACGTCACAACACGTCACTGCTTGAGACATATTTAATTCACAGGCATTAAATAAATATTTAGTATAACTAGTACAAACAAATATATAAAAGCTTGCTTATATGTATGCCAACAAACAAAGGGCTAGATTACAAATGGAGCACTAATGTTAGCATGCTCAATATTGAAATATTGCACCTGCGCTAACTTGTGTTCATATTACAAGTTGAAAGTAAAGGTGACTGCACAAGTGCAAACTAAATTTGCGCTTATTGGTTTAGCGTGACTGAATACCTAGCGCAAAGAGTACAGAGGGTCCTGTGTCACCTCTGATAAATGATAAAAGATAAATGACAAGTGGCGCCTAAAAAGGTTTTTTCTTCTATTCCAAAAAGTCAATTTATTAGAACCATAAGAAATGTACAGGATAAAGATTTACAAGAAGTTAGACTTGAGGAAATGGCTGCCAGGTTTAGGGAGAGAGGATATCCCCCCTCTATGATAACCAAGTGCAAAAGTGAAGCTCTGAGTGACACAAAAGTAAAAACTAAACGTGTCATCTTCACTTCTGAATTTAATACACATAGTGATAACCGCTAAAATTATAAAAAAACACTGGTATCTTTTAAGTAAATTTAATCCCCACATAACAGAATTTAAAATCCCCCCTATGCATTCCTATAGAAGGGTTAAAAATATCAGGGACACTTTGGTTAAAGCTGACATAGGTGGATCAAACACTAATAGAATTACCTATCTTACAACCCCCCAAAAAGGCTCATACCCCTGCCTTCATTGTGCACAATGCAATGCCATTATAAAAGGCAAACATGTAGCACAAGTGTATGATAGGAAAACTTAATGGTTACTATACCTGTGATACAGATTTTGTAGTAGATGACACGCACCATTAGAGATAGGATTAGTGGTCACAAATCTTCAATTAGATGTGAAGATAGAACCCTTCTGGTTTCTTCTCATTTTTTAGAAATGGGACACACCGTCAGCCAACTTAGGTTTCAAATAATCGATCACATCCCAATACTTAGGAGAGGAGGCAATAGGGAATTGGAATTAAAAAAGAGAGAGGTATGGTGGATCCAACATCTCAAAACTCTACATCCTATAGGTCTGAACAGGGATTATGATCTCCATTTGTTTTTATAATAGTATTGTGTGTATTCTATCGGCTAGATTACGAGTTATGCGTTAGGTTAAAAAAGCAGCGTTAAGAGGTCCGCTGGTATTACGAGTCTTGAAGGTACAGGCTCACCGCTCACTTTTTTGGCCAGACTTGGAAATACTGCAAATACACTTACGGAAATTGCGTATCCTATCAGCCAATAGAATGCAAGCTCAATCCTATTGGCTGATTGCATCAGCCAATAGGATTTTTTCTACCTTAATTCCGATTGGCTGATAGAATTCTATCAGCCAATCGGAATTGAAGGGACGCCATCTTGGGTAACGTCATTTAAAGGAACCTTCATTCCAGAAGAGCCGTCGGATGAAGAGGTTGCTCCGCGTCGGATGTCTTGAAGATGAACCCGCTCCATGCCGGATGGATGAAGATAGAAGATGCCATCTGGATGAAGACTTCCGCCCGTCTGGAGGACCACTTCGCCCGGCTTGGATGAAGACTTCTCCTGGCTTCGTTGAGGACTTCGGCCCGGTTGGATGAAGACTTCTCCCGGTAAGGTGATCTTCAAGGAGTTAGTGTTAGGTTTTTTTGAGGGGGTATTGGGTGGGTTTTACAGTAGGGTTGGTTGTGTGTGTGGTGGGTTCTAATTTTGGGGGATTTGTAATTTTTTTTTACAGGTAAATGATTACTTTGGGGCAATGCCCCGCAAAAGGCCCTTTTAAGGGCTATTTGTAATTTAGTGTAGGGTAGGGCTTTTTTTATTTGGGGGGGCTTTTTTATTTTGTTAGGGGGATTAGGTGTAATTAGCTTAAAAATCTTGTAATTTGTTTATTATTTTCTGTAATTTAGTGTTTTTTTTGTACTTTAGATAATTTAATTGTATTTAATTGTATTTAATTTATGGAAATAATTTCATTACAGTGTAGTGTTAGGTGTAATTGTAACTTAGGGTAGGTTTTATTTTACAGGTAAATTTGTCTTTATTTTATCTAGGTAGTTATTAAATAGTTAACAACTATTTAATAACTATTGTACCTAGTTAAAATAAATAAAAACTTGCCTGTAAAATAAAAATAAACCCTAAACTAGCTGCAATGTGACTATTAGTTATATTGTAGCTAGCTTAGGGTTTATTTTATAGGTAAGTATTTAGTTTTAAATAGGAATAATTTAGTTAATGATAGGAATTTTTATTTCGATTTCTTTTTATTATATTTAAGTTAGGGGGTGTTAGGTTTAGGGTTAGACATAGGTTTAGGGGTTAATAACTTTAATATAGTGGCAGCGACGTTGGGGACGGCAGATTAGGGGTTAATAAATGTAGGTAGGTGTCGGCGATGTTAGGGCCGGCAGATTAGGGGTTATTAATATTTAACTAATGTTTACAAGGCGGGAGTGCAGCGGTTTAGGGGTTAATATGTTTATTATAGTGGCGGCGGGGGCGGCAGATTAGGGGTTCATAAGTATAATATAGGAGGCGGCGGTGTCCGGAGCGGCAGATTAGGGGTTAATAATTATAATGTAGGTGTTGGCAATGTCAGGGGTGGCAGATTAGGGGTTAATAAGTGTAAGATTAGGGGTGTTTAGACTCAGGGTTCATGTTAGGGTGTTAGGTGTAGACACAAAATGTATTTCCCCATAGGAATCAATGGGGCTGCGTTTCTGAGTTTAACGCTGCTTTTTTGCAGGTGTTAGACTTTTTTTCAGCCGGCTCTCCCCGTTGATTCCTATGGAAAAATCGTGCACGAGCATGTTACAACACCTCACCGCTAACGTAAGCAGTGCTGGTATTGGAGTGCGGTAATGAGCAAAATTTTGCTCAACGCTCACTTCTTGTCTGGTTTGTAAAAACCTGTAATACCAGTGCTGTCTGTAAGTGAGCTGTGAGCAAAAACTGCTCGTTAGCACCGCACAGCCTCTAACGTAAAACTCGTAATCTAGGTGTATATTAGCTATGTATATTTATGTAATTATTTTTAAGGTTTGGATCTCATGATCTAAGTATGCACCACTTTTTGTATGTTTAAAATTTTCTATTATGGGTACAATACATTGTATAAATTTGACTAGGAATAATATATAACTCTGACCTGCAGATGACAGTAGAAGCATCTGTGCTCTGATATTAATGTTTAGCACCTATAGAGTTAATATGTTTGTAATTAAGGTACTTACCCTATTTAAGGCCGTGTTGAATAGCATTCCATAGCATGATTAAGGGTCTGTGTGACCCGAAATGTTGCTGTCCTTCTATGATGACACCCCAATAAAGGTTTTCAACTTTTAAAGAAACAGTGCTGGCGCCACTTGTCATTTATCTTTAGGATATATATATATATATATACATGTCTAAATATGTATATGTATGTATATATGTGTGTACATATTTATTTATGTGTTTATAAAAACATATAAATACTACAAACTGGAAACTCTGTGACTATGTGTCACAGATAACCTATAGGAGGCGCTTACTTAACAGGTGGTGTGGGTGGCCCTAGTGTAAATATATAATAATAATGAACCCATATAAAAATAAAAGCATAACTAAAATACAAAATTGCTATAGAATTAATATATAAATTGTTGAAATCAAATATAAACTTAATTAAAAAATTATTATGATATGAAAATAAAAAAATATAAAAATACAAATACAAATGTATATATGTGAAAATACACACGTTACACTGGAAGATGTCCAATATAAACGGTGCAAATGAAAAGTCCCAAAATAAGTCCGTCTGAGAAAGGGAAAAGTGGAAAAGGCAGCTCTCGGTCTTCACTTCACAAGTGATGTAATTTTCTTATATGGACAACTGTAAAAAACAGAAACAGAGGCGCCACATGTGTAGATCAATAGATACCAAGACGTGAATCTGGACAAGACACAGGATACTCACAAACGTGAAGGCACTCTCTTGTGCCTGTTAGAGGCAGGCTGGTATTCTAAACAGCAAACCAGCTGGCTGTGTATACGAATCCCCGTCGTGATGTCCTGGAGAGGTGGATGTCCTGCAAGGCAGTCCTTGCCTGGATAGTATCCAGCAAGAAAGGTTTCTCTGATTACTGCATTCCCCTCTGCATAACACATAGAAAAAAAAATGTCCTAAGATATCAGGACATTTTTTTTTCTATGTGTTATGCAGAGGGGAATGCAGTAATCAGAGAAACCTTTCTTGCTGGATACTATCCAGGCAAGGACTGCCTTGCAGGACATCCACCTCTCCAGGACATCACGACGGGGATTCGTATACACAGCCAGCTGGTTTGCTGTTTAGAATACCAGCCTGCCTCTAACAGGCACAAGAGAGTGCCTTCACGTTTGTGAGTATCCTGTGTCTTGTCCAGATTCACGTCTTGGTATCTATTGATCTACACATGTGGCGCCTCTGTTTCTGTTTTTTACAGTTGTCCATATAATAAAAACATATAAACACATATTTATACATGCGTCCGTTGGTTAGCACTGTTGGTTTAACTTCTGTTGGGTTAGTGCGCAAGCGATAAGTGTTTTTTCCAGTTTGCACTCTCCATTGAAGTCTGTGGGGAGAAGTTAGTGTGGTCGGGATATTTGAAGTCCTGAAGTTAGTGCACGTCAGCTTTTGCTTGCTTGGAGACATTTTACTTTCAAATTGTGATACACATGCTAACCTAACTTTTAACCTAAATAGCATGGTAAAATAGCATGGTAAAATTAAAGGGACATAAAACCCAAAATTGTTTTTGCATGATTCAGATATAGTATGTAATTTTAAACAACATTCTAACAATTCTATTAGTACATTTTCTTCATTCTCTTGTTATCTTTTGTTGAAAAAAAGCTCAGGAGCGAGCATGCATCAGCAGTTTTGCAAAAATGTTATCCATGTATAAAAGCACTAATTTGATGTGCACTGTCTGAATCACAAAATAAAAACAATTGGGGTTCGTTTCCCTTTAAAAAGCCCCAAAGTGTTCCCCCCGCCCCCCCCCCCCGGGTTTTTAAATTCATTAAACATAATCTTTTTGACCTTGTACCAGGAAAGCTACTTTGTTTTAAACTGCGACTGATATCCCATTGATCTGCCTGCCTGTCCATGCTTTACATTAATCCCTGACAACATTAATATGACAACGTATAGCATTAGAAATGACATCAATGAGCACAAGATGTAAAGCATTACCAACTGCAGAACTTATAAGTTTATATCTATTATACTGACACTGCATAATATTCCCTAGCACTGAGATAGTAGCCCAAACATTTCTACTTATGTAGCACATCAACAGACTCAAATGCTCTGTACTTCCTCATCATGCACCAGTATAGCAATAACTGCCCTACTCGCTGCATATTTTACACATGTAAAGAAGATCATGGTGAAACAATTTGCCATAAATTGCTAATCTGCATTCTTCTCTGCATGCACTGCAGTTCGGTGTCTGTACCAACTGTGATGATAGCAGGATGTGATGTCACTAGCATGTGGGCGGGGCTTAGGTCCGGTGTCTGTGTCGCAGTTAGTTTAGTACAATCAACCTGTCTGGATGTGTATTGCTATGCTCTGTAATAAAATAGAGTTGTACCATCATTGCTGTGTCCTGCATATGTCCTTCATCTCATGACATGGTGTCAGAAGTTCTGGACTACGCTTCTGTTTCTGATGATGACGATGTCAAAGTTTACCCCACCTGAGCCTTTTGACTTCTCTCAGCCTGCAGCTTGGCCCACATGGCGTCAGCGGTTTCAGCGCTTCAGGATTGCATCCAAACTGAACAAGGAGAGTGGTGAAGTACAAGTTAATTCTCTTTTATATTCTATGGGGAAAGATGTAGAGCCAGTGTTCAATGCTTTTACTTTCCAAGAAGGGGACGAAGTTAACTTTGATATAGTTATGGATAAACTCAGTGCCCACTTTGTGCCCAAAAGAAATGTGATTCATGAGAGAGCTTGTTTTCACAAACGTAATCAGCATGTGGGAGAATCTGTGGAGTCATTTGTGCGCAGCCTGTATGAATTAGCTGAATTCTGTGAGTTTGGTGTTGCTAAAGAAGAGCAAATCAGAGACAGAATAGTTATTGGAATTGCAGATGCTGAAGTCTCCCTGAAGCTGCAGTTAGAGCCTGATTTAACGTTAGACGGGGCTATTAGAATGGCCCGCCAGAGTGAACTGGTGAAAAAGCAAAGTGCTGATCTGAGGTCTGAGAGTATTGTGGATGAAGTGCAACAGTCTAGGAAAATTACTAGTGAAAGGCACAGTGTGAGCGGTAGATCGAAAGTACTGGAAAGGCCTAGAAGTGGATGGGCGCAACATGGCCGATGCACACGGTGCTACCGGGCTCATGATCAGAGTGCTATATGCCCGGCCAGAGATAAAAGATGCAGAAAATGTAACAGAATAGGCCATTTTGAAGTGGTGTGTAAAACTGAATACATTAAGGAGATGCAGGTGGACAGTGACCAGGAGGGTCAGGAAGTGTCTTTTGTGGGGTCTGTTGTGGAACGGACAAGCTCAGAGGAAGATTGGAAAGTTACCTTTACTGTAATGGGAGCCAATGTTGATTTTAAGATTGACACAGGAGCTGATATCACTGTAATGTCTTTTGCTGAATTTATGAAACTGCCTCGACAGCCCCAGCTGGCGAAGGTTACTACAAATGTTCATAGTCCTGGTGGCCGCATTGATTGTGTGGGGAAATTTCTTGCCAGCTGTGAGTACAAACAAAGGAAGTTCACCATGTGGGTGCATGTGATCCGAGGTCAGTGTGTTAACAGTTTATTGAGCAGAAAAGCAGCCTGTGACTTGGGCCTCGTGGCCAGAGTGAATGAGATCTCTGAAGATATGTTTGGCGAGTTGGGCCTACTGAGCTGCAAACCTGTCCGTATAGCACTTAAAAGTGACGCAGTCCCGTACAGTATTTCTACTCCTCGTAGAATTCCGTTCCCGCTCATGCCTCAAGTGGAGAAAGAGCTCATGCGCATGAAGTCTATGGGGGTTATTGAAGAGGTTGTTGAAGCAACTGATTGGTGTGCCCCCATTGTTCCAGTTGCAAAGAAAAACGGAAAGGTGCGCATCTGTGTGGACCTGAAAAGGTTGAATGAGGCAGTGAAGAGGGAGAGATTTGTGCTGCCGACACTGGAAGATATAGCCCCGAAGTTGGCTGGGGCGAAGTTCTTTTCCACATTAGACGCTTCTAGCGGCTTTTGGCAGATCCCCCTGGATCCAAAGTGCCGCAAACTGACTACCTTTATCACTCCGGTAGGTCGGTTCTGTTTCTGCAGACTTCCCTTTGGGATATCCTCCGCTCCTGAGATCTTTCAGAGGGAAATGAGTTCTCTCCTGAGTGGCCACGTGGGCACAGCAGTCGTCATGGACGACATTCTAGTGTATGGGTCTACAGTGGAGGAGCATGATCAGCGTTTGAGTTGTGTGCTGCAGGCTATCAAAGAGTCTGGGCTGAAGCTGAATAAAGAAAAATGTCATTTTAGGAAAACTGAATTATGCTACTTTGGGCATATCATCAACGGGGATGGCATCAAGCCGGACCCCGAGAAAATTCGGGCTATCGAACAGATGAAAAGCCCTTCTGATGTACATGAGCTGAGACAGATATTGGGCCTTGTAAATTACGTGGGCAAGTTTCTTCCAGATTTATCTACAGTTTTGCACCCTATCACGGAGTTGCTTAAGAAAGATGTTGCCTGGGTCTGGGGACCCTCACAAGAAAAAGCGTTCCTGCATGCTAAGTCCCTGCTGGGGTCTGCCCCAGTGCTGGGGTTCTACGACCCTTCAAAAAAAACTGTGGTTAGTGCTGATGCAAGCAGTTATGGGTTGGGGGCTGCACTCCTGCAGCTGAATGACAACAAACTACAGCCCATCGCCTACTGTTCCCGCACACTGACGGCTGCGGAGTCGAAATACGCTCAAATTGAGAAAGAGTGCCTGGCTGCAGTTTGGGCCTGTGAGCGCTTTCAGCGTTATCTAGTGGGTTTGGAGAAATTTAGTCTGGAAACTGACCACAAACCGCTAGTCCCTCTTATCAATTCTTATGACATCGACAAAACACCCTTGAGATGCCAGAGACTTTTAATGAGACTACTCAGGTTCAATGTTCAGGCAGTGCATATGCCGGGGAAGCAGCTGGTTGTGGCAGATACACTGTCCAGGCTCCCGCTGGCTGCTGCTGAAGAATCCTCCACAGAGTCGGATGTAAAAGTGTATGTTGATTCAGTTCTGGCCTCTAAGTCCATTTCTTCAAGGAAACTGGAAGAGATAAAGAAAGAGACATATTTGGACACAGATCTGCAAGAAGTTATAAGGTACATAAGAGATGGCTGGCCCGAGAGCCGGGCAGCCTGGATGTCTTTAAATGCTTACCAGCCAGAGAGGTCGCAGCTCACAGAGCTGGAGGGGTTGGTGCTGTTCCAAGACCGTATTGTAATTCCTGTCAGCATGAGGAAGGAGATGTTAAACAGGATTCACGATGGCCACTTAGGCATTACAAAGTGCAGAGAAAGAGCAGCTACAGCTGTGTGGTGGCCTGGGATCAGCTCCGACATTGCAAATCACGTGTCTAAATGTGCCTTTTGCCGGGAACGCCGGCCTACTCAGAGAAGGGAGCCCTTAATGTCTACTCCGCTGCCTGCGGGGCCGTGGCAGAAAATAGCTGCTGATTTGTGCGAACTGCACGGGAAAAAGTTTCTTGTTGTTATTGACTACTATTCCAGGTATTTGGAAATAGCACCCCTGAATGATATCACAAGTCAGGCCGTTATCATTCGCCTGAAGAGCTTGTTCGCCCGCTGGGGCATTCCAATGGAGCTGGTGAGTGATAATGGCATGCAGTTCGCTTCTACAGAGTTCAGTGCTTTCAGCAGGGAATATGATTTTGTACATTCCACGTCAAGTCCACATTATCCGCAGGCCAACGGAATGGCTGAAAGGGCAGTTCAAACAACAAAATTCATTCTAAAGCAATCTGAACCGTACCTAGCCCTCTTGTCATACAGGGCGACGCCCATTCAAGCCACCGGGTTTAGCCCGGCACAGCTGATGCTAGGACGCCAGATTCGCACCACTTTACCCTCAGTGGGTGTCTTCAAGCCGCCTGGCCCTGTTCCTCGGGACGAAGTCCTTAGGAGGGATGAAGAGGCCAAAAAGGGTTATCGTTTCTTCTACGACAGGAGACATTCTGTCAGGCCTTTACAGGAACTGAAAGCGGGCCAAAGTGTCAGAATTAAACTGGATGATGAGAAGAAATGGAAGACGCCTGCTACGGTAGTGGGCCACTCTCCAGAACCAAGGTCTTATACAGTCCTTACAGAGGGAGGGACGGTTACACGCCGTAACCGAAGACATCTTCAGCCTGTACCTGAGAGTCTGGAACCGGATACCTCAGTACCACCGCCGGTGGGATCCCCTGTTCTAAGAGAGGTGCCTTCCCCTCAGCAAGATCATAGCGGGGATATATCTTTGCCTCCAGCAGACTCTTGTTCACCATCTTCTGTATCAGAGGACAGTTCATGCAAAGTTACATCAAGCGGAAGAGTGGTGAGGCTTCCGGCCCGATACAGGGACTGACTTTAGCTAGAACAGTGACCGGAAGTATGGGCAGAATAATCCCATGGTCACTGTGGACTAGGGTAGTCTACCCCGATGTCCAAGTCAGGATGTAATTTATTTGTTCATGTTTTCTAATCTATCTGTTTTTATAATGTTCTAAAACAAAATGTTGTTGTATACCCTGTTGGTGTACCTTGTTATTTAATATATGCGAATGTATGCTTTGTCTTTGAAAAAGGGGAAGATGTGATGATAGCAGGATGTGATGTCACTAGCATGTGGGCGGGGCTTAGGTCCGGTGTCTGTGTCGCAGTTAGTTTAGTACAATCAACCTGTCTGGATGTGTATTGCTATGCTCTGTAATAAAATAGAGTTGTACCATCATTGCTGTGTCCTGCATATGTCCTGCATCTCATGACACCAACACTGCAGCCAAATACTTCCTGTATCAACCTTCTTTATTTAGCATCTATCAAAAATGTACCAAGCTATTAGCAATACTTTAAAATGGCTAATTACTTGTATCCAGATCATCAGATGACAATGTCATTCATACAGCTGACAATGTCATTCATAATTGACATGCAAATTAGTAGTGACAACTGTAGCCAAACACTAATTATCTTGCAATGTTCCTTGCCATCAAGCAGATGGATTAGAAAGCATGCTCTGGAAAGTGCTAATATATATATATATAAACGATATTTATGGGTAGAGAATTTCCTTCTCTTTCACTAAGTATGTGAACAGTTCTTTAATAAGCTTGCTCAGATGTCTGACAAGGTTAAGAGGATATCTGTCATGAAAAAGAAATTGTATGTCTATCGCTTTTATTACGTAATGCAATAAGAATGGGTTTGCTTTTTGTGTTGTATTTTAATCTTAAGGGTAGATTTATTAAATGTTGGGCAGCGGATCATGTGCGCCCGACATCGCTATATGCTGACAGCCACACAACTGCAGCCATGCACACAAATGCAAACTAATAATCAAACCAGTTTGTTTGATTATTAGTTTGCATTTGTGTGCATGGCTGCAGTTGTGTGGCTGTATTAGGGACCCAGCCCCTTTCAGTGGATGTCCCAGACTACCTCATCAACAGTACTAAACTGGAAGCTTATAAACTCTACTGAGACATTCTACTACCCAACCATATTCTGGGAGACATAAAGATACAAGTCTGCAGAGAGAATAGGAAGTTTCTACCAGACAAAGCGTGCCCAGTGGCTACAAGTGGTCCAACCAACAAAAATATCATAAGAAGGGAATTGAACGGATCAGAGATTCTCTACACCTGGGGTCCATCCTGTGCATTTACATTACCTCATACGATTGAGGGTACTTCCGGTAAGAAGGCAATCACTTACTTTTGTCCAATTGTGGTATCCAAAAAATGAAAAAAATATATTTTTGGAACTCTAAAGACTCTTTGTGAAAAGAACTATAATTTCTGTGCGCTGATTTATTTTCTGATTATTTTCTGTTGTCTATTATATACATATATATATATATATATATATATATATATATATATACATACAGTATATATATATATATATATATATATATATATATATATATATATCCTATATTATAAAAGACAAGAGTTTGTCTGAAGCCGTCATGCGCAGTTCAGACAAACACTTGCAGCTGATCGCACGCGCACCCACCCGACAGCAGCGCGAGGACCGGGCAGCACAGCTGATCGCACGCGCAGGGGTGAAACAAAGCAGCGCGAGGACGAGAGAGAGAGAGAGAGAGAGAGAGAGAGAGAGAGAATTTAAATTAAATATAACACAACACGGCCCGTGTGAACGGGCTTTAGGACTAGTATATATATAATTTAATAAACATGTTTAGTATTTTAAGCGTATACACAATTTTTTGATAATATAGCAAATAGCTTTTAAAGTGATTATTTTATTTGGATTTTTAATGTAGCAAGACTCCTTTTTGTTTTTTTTTGCCAAAGGGGTGTTTAATTTTCATGATGTGATTATTAGTATGTTAAAGGAAACAGTCTCTGTTTTGAGAAAGTAATATGCAACATTATGTAATTAAAGTGATGGTAAACTCTCCTCTTTTGATAAAGGGATCCGGAATGTAAGTGATATTTTAGATGGAGTTTAATTAATCAATTGTAATGAAGAGGGGCTATAAATTCCTTTTTAGTTTAGATATGAAATTCAAATATCACTCACTCGGCTTGAACTGTTCTCCAATTAGCGCTGTAGCTACAACAAAAGTGCCATAAGGGGAGAGTGCTGATTGGACAACAATTCAAACCTTTAGTTCACAGAAAAATTGACTTTTGCAGTGGGTGGCGGAGCGCAGAATATTTGAATTTCATATCTATATTAAAAAGTAAGTTATAGGGCAGCTTCATTACAACGGATGAATTAAATTCAATCTAAAATATCGCTAATATTCAGGATGTGTTTTTATAAAGGGGAGACTTTACCATCATTTTCACATATAAATATATTAAACAATTATATTTGAGATATGGGGGCCTAGTTATCAAGCCGTCAACCTCAAATACGGCTGGAATTCCGCAGCGTATTTGTGGTGAGGCTGATTCGCCTTAGTTATCAAGCCCTAGATACCGGCAAAAGTAGAATTTTGTGATGTAAGCTTCGATCCGCCGGACTCAGTCCGACACAGATCGATTCTTACGTCACTCCAGATGTTCCGCACACAAGTGCGGCACTATCTTACTACTTTTGGTAGTTATAAAAAAAACTAGCAGGTACGCTCAGCACTTTTTCGGCCCAGCACACCTGGTTTTCAAACCGCCGCCCTGGAGGCAGCGGATCCCATAGGAATCAATGGGAGTCTGACCATAGCGAAAGTTCATGTTCGCTGCTGCCAGATATCCCATTGATTCCTATGGGAGATGTCTACACCTAACACCCTAACATGTACCCCGAGTCTAAACACCCCTAATCTGCCCCCCCTACACCGCCGCAACTAAATAAAGTTATTACCCCCTAAACCGTCACTCCCGGAGCCCACCGCAAGCTATACTAAATAGTTTAACCCCTAAACCGCTGCTCCCGGACCCTGCCGCAACCTATATTAAACTTATTAACCCCTAATCTGCCCCCCCTACACCGTCGCCACCTATAATAAGCTTATTAACCCCTAATCTGCCCCCCACTACACCGTCGCCACCTATAATAAATGTATTAACCCCTATCCTGCCCCCCCTACACCGCCGCCACTGTAATAAAATTATTAACCCCTAAACCTAAGTCTAACACTAACCCTAACACCCCCCTATCTTAAATATTAATTAAATAAATCTAAATAATATTTCTCGTATTAACTAAATGAATCCTATTTAAAACTAAATACTTACCTTTAAAATAAACCCTAATATAGCTACAATATAAATAATAATTATATTGTAGCTATCTTAGGATTTATATTTATTTTACAGGCATCTTTCAATTTATTTTAACTAGGTACAATAGCTATTAAATAGTTAATAACTATTTAATAGCTACCTAGCTGAAATAAAGAGAAATTTACCTGTAAAATAAAAACTAACCTAAGTTACAATTACACCTAACACTACACTATCATTAAATAAATTATTCCTATTTAAAACTAAATACTTACCTGTAAAATAAACCCTAAAATAGCTACAATGTAATAATTACATTGTAGCTATTTTAGGATTTATATTTATTTTACAGGTAACTTTGTATTTATTTTAGCTAGTTAGAATAGTTATTAAATAGTTATTAACTATTTAATAACTACCTAGCTAAAAGAAATACAAAATTACCTGTAAAATAAATCCTAACCTAAGTTACAATTAAACCTAACACTACACTATCATTAAATTAATTAAATAAATTACCTACAAATAACTACAATTAAATACAATTACATAAACTAACTAAAGTACAAAAAATAAAAAAAGCTAAGTTACAAAAATTAAAAAAAATAAGTTACAAAAATTAAAAAAAATAAGTTACAAACATTTTAAAAATATTACAACAATTTTAAGCTACTTACACCTAATCTAAGCCCCCTAATAAAATAACAAAGCCCCCGAAAATAAAAAAAATGCCCTACCCTATTCTAAATTAAAAAAGTACTTAGCTCTTTTACCTTTCCAGCCCTTAAAAGGGCCTTTTGCGGGGCATGCCCCAAAGAAAACAGCTCTTTTGCCTGTAAAAGAAAAATACAACCCCCCCAACATTAAAACCCACCACCCACATACCCCTAATCTAACCCAAACCCCCCTTAAATAAACCTAACACTACCCCCCTGAAGATCATCCTACCTTGAGTCGTCTTCAGCCAGCCGACCCACCGATGGAACCGAAGAGGAGATCCGGAGCGGCAGAAGTCATCATCCAAGGCGCGCTGAAGAATTCTTCCATCCAATGAAGTCATCATCCAGGCGGCGCTGAAGAAGTCTTCCATCCGGGCGATGTCATCTTCCATGCGGCGTCTTCAATCTTCTTTCTTCCGGATCCATCTTCATCCCGCCGACGCGGAACATACTTCTTCCCCGACGGCCGACGACTGAATGAAGGTTCCTTTAAGGGACGTCATCCAAGATGGCGTCCCTTCAATTCCGATTGGCTGATAGGATTCTATTAGCCAATCGGAATTAAGGTAGGAAAAATCTGATTGGCTGATTCAATCAGCCAATCAGATTGAAGTTCAATCCCATTGGCTGATCCAATCAGCCAATCAGATTGAGCTTGCATTCTATTGGCTGTTCCGATCAGCCAATAGATTGCGAGCTCAATCTGATTGGCTGATTGAATCAGCCAATCAGATTTTTCCTACCTTAATTCCGATTGGCTGATAGAATCCTATCAGCCATTCGGAATTGAAGGGACGCCATCTTGGATGACGTCCCTTAAAGGAACCTTCATTCAGTCGTCGGCCGTCGGGGAAGAACGATGTTCCGCGTCGGCGGGATGAAGATGGATCCGGAAGAAAGAAGATTGAAGACGCCGCATGGAAGATGACATCGCCCGGATGGAAGACTTCTTCAGCGCCGCCTGGATGATGACTTCATCGGATGGAAGACTTCTTCAGCGCGCCTTGGATGATGACTTCTGCCGCTCCGGATCTCCTCTTCGGTTCCATCGGTGGGTCGGCTGGCTGAAGACGACTCAAGGTAGGATGATCTTCAGGGGGGTAGTGTTAGGTTTATTTAAGGGGGGTTTGGGTTAGATTAGGGGTATGTGGGTGGTGGGTTTTAATGTTGGGGGGGGGGTTGTATTTTTTTTTTACAGGCAAAAGAGCTGTTTTCTTTGGGGCATGCCCCGCAAAAGGCCCTTTTAAGGGCTGGTAAGGTAAAAGAGCTTTGAACTTTTTTAATTTAGAATAGGGTAGGGCATTTTTTTTGTATTTTGGGGGGCTTTGTTATTTTATAAGGGGGCTTAGATTAGGTGTAAGTAGCTTAAAATTGTTGTAATATTTTTTTAAATGTTTGTAACTTATTTTTTTTATTTTTTGTAACTTAGCTTTTTTATTTTTTTGTACTTTAGTTAGTTTATGTAATTGTATTTAATTGTAGTTATTTGTAGGTAATTTATTTAATTAATTTAATGATAGTGTAGTATTAGGTTTAATTGTAACTTAGGTTAGGATTTATTTTACAGGTAATTTTGTATTTCTTTTAGCTAGGTAGTTATTAAATAGTTAATAACTATTTAATAACTATTCTAACTAGCTAAAATAAATACAAAGTTACCTGTAAAATAAATATAAATCCTAAAATAGCTACAATGTAATTATTAATTACATTGTAGCTATCTTAGGGTTTATTTTACAGGTAAGTATTTAGTTTTAAATAGGAATAATTTATTAAAGTATAGTGTAGTGTTAGGTGTAATTGTAACTTAGGTTACTTTTTATTTTACTGGTTAATTTCTCTTTATTTTAGCTAGGTAGCTATTAAATAGTTATTAACTATTTAATAGCTATTGTACCTAGTTAAAATAAATTGAAAGATGCCTGCAAAATAAAAATAAATCCTAAGATAGCTACAATATAATTATTATTTATATTGTAGCTATATTAGGGTTTATTTTAAAGGTAAGTATTTAGTTTTAAATAGGATTAATTTACGGCTAGATTTGGAGTTTTGTCGGTAACGACCCGAAAAACTAACGCCGGCTTTTTTCTGGCCGCACCATAAAAATAACTCTGGTATTGAGAGTCCACATAAAGGCTGCGTTAGGCTCCAAAAAAGGAGCGTAGAGCATTTTTAACGCAGCTTCAACTCTCGATACCAGAGTTGCTTACGCAAGCGGCCAGCCTCAAAAACGTGCTCGTGCATGATTCTCCCATAGGAAACAATGGGGCTGTTTGAGCTGAAAAAAAACCTAACACCTGCAAAAAAGCCGCGTTCAGCTCCTAACGCAGCCCCATTGTTTGCTATGCGGAAACACTTCCTACGTCTGCACCTAACACTCTAACATGTACCCCGAGTCTAAACACCCCTAACCTTACACTTATTAACCCCTAATCTGCCGCCCCCGCTATCGCTGACCCCTGCATATTATTATTAACCCCTAATATGCCGCTCCGTAAACCGCCGCTACTTACATTATCCCTATGTACCCCTAATCTGCTGCCCTAACATCGCCGACCCCTATATTATATTTATTAACCCCTAATCTGCCCCCCACAACGTCACCCCCACCTGCCTACACTTATTAACCCCTAATCTGCCGACCGGACCTGAGCGCTACTATAATAAAGTTATTAACCCCTAATCCGCCTCACTAACCCTATAATAAATAGTATTAACCCCTAATCTGCCCTCCCTAACATCGCCGACACCTAACTTCAATTATTAACCCCTAATCTGCCGACTGGAGCTCACCGCTATTCTAATAAATGTATTAACCCCTAAAGCTAAGTCTAACCCTAACACTAACACCCCCCTAAGTTAAATATAATTTACATCTAACGAAATTAATTATCTCTTATTAAATAAATTATTCCTATTTAAAGCTAAATACTTACCTGTAAAATAAATCCTAATATAGCTACAATATAAATTATTATTATATTATAGCTATTTTAGGATTAATATTTATTTGACAGGCAACTTTGTAATTATTTTAACCAGGTACAATAGCTATTAAATAGTTAAGAACTATTTAATAGCTACCTAGTTAAAATAATTACAAAATTACCTATAAAATAAATCCTAACCTAAGTTACAATTAAACCTAACACTATACTATCATTAAATTAATTAAATACAATACCTACAATTACCTACAATTAAACCTAACACTACACTATCAATAAATAAATTAAATACAATTCCTACAAATAACTACAATGAAATAAACTAACTAAAGTACAAAAAATAAAAAAGAACTAAGTTACAAAAAATAAAAAAATATTTACAAACATAAGAAAAATATTACAATTTTAAACTAATTACACCTACTCTAAGCCCCCTAATAAAATAACAAAGACCCCCAAAATAAAAAATGCCCTACCCTATTCTAAATTACTACAGTTCAAAGCTCTTTTACCTTACCAGCCCTGAACAGGGCCCTTTGCGGGGCATGCCCCAAAAAATTCAGCTCTTTTGCCTGTAAAAAAAAAAACATACAATACCCCCCCCAACATTACAACCCACCACCCACATACCCCTAATCTAACCCAAACCCCCCTTAAATAAACCTAACACTAAGCCCCTGAAGATCTTCCTACCTTATCTTCACCATACCAGGTTCACCGATCCGTCCTGAAGAGCTCCTCCGATGTCCTGATCCAAGCCCAAGCGGGGGGCTGAAGAGGTCCATGATCCGGCTGAAGTCTTCATCCAAGCGGGAGCTGAAGAGGTCCATGATCCGGATGAAGTCTTCATCCAAGCGGGAGCTGAAGAGGTCCATGATCCGGATGAAGTCTTCATCCAAGCGGGAGCTGAAGAGGTCCATGATCCGGATGAAGTCTTCTATCAACGGCATCTTCAATCTTCTTTCTTCCGGATCCATCTTGCAGACCTCCGAAGCGGAACATCCTCTTCTCCCGACGCCTACTAGCCGAATGACGGTTCCTTTAAGGGACGTCATCCAAGATGGCGTCCCTCGAATTCCGATTGGCTGATAGGATTCTATCAGCCAATCGGAATTAAGGTAGGAATATTCTGATTGGCTGATGGAATCAGCCAATCAGAATCAAGTTCAATCCGATTGGCTGATCCAATCAGCCAATCAGATTGAGCTCGCATTCTATTGGCTGTTCCGATCAGCCAATAGAATGCGAGCTCAATCTGATTGGCTGATTGGATCAGCCAATCGGATTGAACTTGATTCTGATTGGCTGATTCCATCAGCCAATCTGAATATTCCTACCTTAATTCTGATTGGCTGATAGAATCCTATCAGCCAATCGGAATTCGAGGGACGCCATCTTGGATGACGTGCCTTAAAGGAACCGTCATTCGGCTACTAGGCGTCGGGAGAAGAGGATGTTCCGCGTCGGAGGTCTGCAAGATGGATCTGGAAGAAAGAAGATTGAAGATGCCGTTGATAGAAGACTTCATCCGGATCATGGACCTCTTCAGCTCCCGCTTGGATGAAGACTTCATCCGGATCATGGACCTCTTCAGCTCCCGCTTGGATGAAGACTTCATACGGATCATGGACCTCTTCAGCCCCCCGCTTGGGCTTGGATCAGGACATCGGAGGAGCTCTTCAGGATGGATCGGTGAACCTGGTATGGTGAAGATAAGGTAGGAAGATCTTCAGGGGCTTAGTGTTAGGTTTATTTAAGGGGGGTTTGGGTTAGATTAGGGGTATGTGGGTGGTGGGTTGTAATGTTGGGGGGGGGTATTGTATTTTTTTTTTACAGGCAAAAGAGCTGAACTTCTTGGGGCATGCCCCGCAAAGGGCCCTGTTCAGGGCTGGTAAGGTAAAAGAGCTTTGAACTTTAGTAATTTAGAATAGGGTAGGGCATTTTTTATTTTGGGGGTCTTTGTTGTTTTATTAGGGGGCTTAGAGTAGGTGTAATTAGTTTAAAATTGTTGTAATATTTTTCTTATGTTTGTAAATATTTTTTTATTTTTTGTAACTTAGTTCTTTTTTATTTTTTGTACTTTAGTTAGTTTATTTCATTGTAGTTATTTGTAGGAATTGTATTTAATTTATTTATTGATAGTGTAGTGTTAGGTTTAATTGTAGGTATTTTATTTAATTAATTTAATGATAGTATAGTGTTAGGTTTAATTGTAATTTAGGTTAGGCTTTATTTTAAATTTTTTAATTATTTTAACTAGGTAACTATTAAATAGTTCTTAACTATTTAATAGCTATTGTACCAGGTTAAAATAAATACAAAGTTACCTGTAAAATAAATATTAATCCTAAAATAGCTATAATATAATTATAATTTATATTTTAGCTATATTAGGATTTATTTTACAGGTAAGTATTTAGCTTTAAATAGGAATAATTTATTTAATAAGAGATAATTAATTTCGTTAGATGTAAATTCTATTTAACTTAGGGGGGTGTTAGTGTTAGGGTTAGACTTAGCTTTAGGGGTTAATACATTTATTAGAATAGCGGTGAGCTCCAGTCGGCAGATTAGGGGTTAATAAGTGTAGGCAGGTGGAGGCGACGTTGAGGGGGGCAGATTAGGGGTTAATAAATATAATATAGGGTCGGCGGTGTTAGGGGCAGCAGATTAGGGGTACATAAGGATAACGTAGGTGGCGGCGCTTTGCGGTCGGCAGATTAGGGGTTAATTATTGTAGGTAGCTGGCTGCGACGTTGTGGGGGGCAGATTAGGGGTTAATAAATATAATATAGGGGTCGGCGGTGTTTGGGGCAGCAGATTAGGAGTACATAAGGATAACGTACGTGGCGGCGCTTTGCGGTCGGCAGATTAGGGGTTAATAAGTGTAGGTAGGTGGAGGCAACGTTGTGGGGGGCAGGTTAGGGGTTAATAAATATAATATAGGGGTCGGCGGTGTTAGGGGCAGCAGATTAGGGGTACATAAGGATAACGTAGGTGGCGGTCGGCAGATTAGGGGTTAAAAAAATTTATTCGAGTGTCGGCGATGTGGGAGGACCTCGGTTTAGGGGTACATAGGTAGTTTATGGGTGTTAGTGTACTTTAGAGTACAGTAGTTAAGAGCTTTATAAACCGGCGTTAGCCCAGAAAGCTCTTAACTACTGACTTTTTTCCTGCAGCTGGAGTTTTGTCGTTAGATGTCTAACGCTCACTTCAGACACGACTCTAAATACCGGAGTTAGAAAGATCCCATTGAAAAGATAGGATACGCAATTTACGTAAGGGGATCTGCGGTATGGAAAAGTCGCGGCTGAAAAGTGAGCGTTAGACCCTATTTTGAGTGACTCCAAATACCGGCGGTAGCCTAAAACCAGCGTTAGGAGCCTCTAACGCTGGTTTTCACGGCTAACGCCAAACTCCAAATCTAGGCCTTAGTTAATAAGAGAAATATTATTTAGATTTATTTAATTAATATTTAAGTTAGGGGGTGTTAGGGTTAGTGTTAGACTTAGGTTTAGGGGTTAATAATTTTATTACAGTGGCGGCAGTGTAGTGGGGGGCAGGATAGGGGTTAATAAATTTATTATAGGTGGCGACGGTGTAGGGGGGCAGGATAGGGGTTAATAAACTTATTGTAGGTGGCGACGGTGTAGGGGGGGGCAGATTAGGGGTTAATAAGTTTAATATAGGTTGCGGCGGGGTCCGGGAGCGGCGGTTTAGGGGTTAAACTATTTATTTGCGGCGAGGTCCAAGATCAGCAGGATAGGGGTTAATAACTTTATTATAGAGGGCGGCGGTATAGGGGGGGCAGGATAGGGGTTACTAGGTATAATGTAGGTGGCGGCGGTGTCCGGGAGCAGCGGTTTAGGGGTTAATACATTTATAAGAGTTGCAGCGGGGTCTAGGAGCGGCGGTTTAGGGGTTAATAACTTTATTGAGTTGCGGGGGGCTCCGGGGGCGCCGGTATAGGGGGTAGAACAGTGTAGTTTAGTGTGGGTGCTTAGTGACAGGCTAGCAATAAAGCTGTCAAAAAGCCGAAGAGCAGCGAGATCGGATGAGTGATAACTCTCACAGTCGGCTGCTCATCGCCCCTACTTGGTGCGTGGCTTTTTGACAGCTTTTTTGATAACTTAGGCGAAATTTTGCAGGTCCGCGGCGGCGATGGTAGGTGAGCTTAGGCGGGCTTATTGAACCGGCGAAGGCAGGTAAAGTAGACGGCTTGATAACTACCCCCCATGATGTTTTCAACATTATTTTTTATACATTTTAGTAGTTGCTATATATTATGCTAAGTCATTTGATAAGCTATAACCCCCCCATTCTAAGACAGCTGTATTTAATACAAAAAAAACGTCTTTTTTTCTTCTCCTATATATACAGAGATAGGATGTCCTTAGAGTAAGAGCATGAAAAAGGGGCTTTTACCAAAATGTGTTGCTCCAATCCAGCATCCAAAGTTGGAGTACCATAGCGGACACAAGTAGCTGCGAACAATGGGGGTATAACGGCATGAGGGAACTCTTTACAGTAAAGCATCTGCTGCTTCTAGTGTGAGTACTGATTTTTTTTTCTTAAGAAACTTACGGCTAGATTTAGAGTTCTGCGGCCAAAGGGGTGCGTTAGCTATGCGTGCTTTTTCCCCCCGCACCTTTTAAATACCGCTGGTATTTAGAGTTCACAGAATGGCTGCGTTAGGCTCCAAAAAAGGGAACGTAGAGCATATTTACCGCCACTGCAACTCTAAATACCAGCGTTGCTTACGGACGCGGCCAGCTTCAAAAACGTGCTTGTGCACGATTCCCCCATAGAAAACAATGGGGCATTTTGAGCTGAAAAAAAACCTAACACCTGCAAAAAAGCAGCGTTCAGCTCCTAACGCAGCCCCATTGTTTACTATGGGGAAACACTTCCTACGTCTGCACCTAACACTCTAACATGTACCCCGAGTCTAAACACCCCTAACCTTACACTTATTAACACCTAATCTGCCGCCCCCGCTATCGCTGACACCTGCATATTTTTTTTAACCCCTAATCTGCCGCTCCGTATACCGCCGCAACCTACATTATACCTATGTACCCCTAATCTGCTGCCCCTAACACCGCCGACCCCTATATTATATTTATTAACCCCTAATCTGCCCCCCACAACGTCGCCGCCAGCTACCTACAATAATTAACCCCTAATCTGCCGATCGGATCTCGCCGCTAGTCTAATAAATGGATTAACCCCTAAAGCTAAGTCTAACACTAACACCCCCCTAAATTAAATATAATTTAAATCTAACGAAATAAATGGCCCTTTTCAGGGCTGGTAAGGTAAAAGAGCTTTGAACTTTTTTAATTTAGAATAGGGTAGGGCATTTTTTTATTTTGGGGGTCTTTGTTATTTTATTAGGGGGCTTAGAGTAGGTGTAATTAGTTTAAAATTGTTGTAATATTTTTCTAATGTTTGTAAATATTTTTTTATTTTTTGTAACTTAGTTCTTTTTTATTTTTTGTACTTTAGTTAGTTTATTTAATTGTAGTTATTTGTAGGTATTTTATTTAATTAATTTATTGATAGTGTAGTGTTAGGTATAATTGTAGGTATTTTATTTAATTAATTTATTGATAGTGTAGTGTTAGGTTTAATTGTAACTTAGGTTAGGATTTATTTTACAGGTAATTTTGTAATTATTTTAACTAGGTAACTATGAAATAGTTATTAACTATTTAATAGCTATTGTACCAGGTTAAAATAAATACAAAGTTGCCTGTAAAATAAATATTAATCCTAAAATAGCTACAATATGATTATAATTTATATTGTAGCTATATTAGGGTTTATTTTACAGGTAAGTATTTAGTTTTAAATAGGATTAATTTATTTAATAAGAGTTAATTTATTTCGTTAGATAAAAATTATATTTAATTTAGGAGGGTGTTAGTGTTAGGGTTAGACTTAGCTTTAGGGGTTAAAACATTTATTAGAATAGCGGTGAGCTCCGGTCGGCAGATTAAGGGTTAATGTTTGAAGTTAGGTGTCGGCGATGTTTGGGAGGGCAGATTAGGGGTTAATACTATTTATTATAGGGTTATTGAGGCGGGAGTGAGGCGGATTAGGGGTTAATACATTTATTATAGTAGCGGTGAGCTCCGGTCTGCGGTCTTGCAAGAAGAAGAGGTAAATATTTTAACAAAAACATGAATGAAAGTGCCCCTGTTTTTAATATTATGTTTAAAAACTGGGCCCTCATTCGTGAGAGATTAACTTCACTTTAAGGACTAAGCTGAGAAATTGTTACATTGTATTTTTTATAATTTTACATTGTATTTTATGTTGCAATTTGCTTATTTATGTAGATTAATAAACTTTTTTTTAAATAGTTGCTACTCCCCTCTGTTAGGTATAAAGTTAGAATATTTATTTTTTTAATCTTTTGCATTTTCTAAATTCTATAGTTTGGATATCCTCAGTTGAAGAGCTTCAGTATATACCCATTAGCGCATTGTGTTTGAAGCAAAGTGCTAAGAGTGAGTGCTAATCTTTGTGTAAAAGCCCAAAGCAGAGGAGTCATGATTAATTCCTCATTAAAGAGCATTCATGTGTAAAAGAGAAAAACATATATTTATAGAAAGGCAACTATGCTGGGTGGGTATCCTGTCATAATTCCATCAAGAAGATGTCAACACTGTAAACTGTAAAAGTAACATATCCTTAACATCTTACTTTGTGGTGGTAGGAGAAAGTTAGATTGTTTTTACCCACATTACTTAAAGGGCCATAACACCCAAATGTTTAAACACTTGAAAGTGATGCAGTATAGCTGTAAAAAGCTGACTAGAAAATATCACCTGAACATCTCTATGTAAAAAAGAAAGATATTTTACCTCAAAAGTTCCTCAATAGCCACCTCCCATTGTAAAGGATTTCTAAGCAGCATTTTAGTGTGTCTGTCCTAGGACAGCTTAGGGGATGAGCCTCGTGAACTCTCATATTATTTCACCAATCAGGTTAAGGAAGCTTACTATGAAATCTCATGAGAGTTAAGTTAAATCTCATGAGATCACAGTAAGAGTTCATGACCTCAGCACTACTGATGCTGATTGGCTGCTGTTCATTTCTTCATTTTTTTTTTTTTTTTACCTGCAGCTGGGAGCATGTGAAGTATAACTTTTTTACACAGAACTTACTCTGCTGAGCTGAGGAGATTGTGAGGTAAAATATCTTCCTTTTTTACATAGAGATGCTCAGGTGATATTTTCCTGTCAGCTTTTTACAGTTATACTGCATCAGTTTCAAATGATTTAGCAAATGAGTATTATGTCCCTTTAAAGGAAACGTCTTATGGTAAAGAAGAATGCATTAATAGTTCATTTCATATCTCATGGTAACTAAATAACAATAATCAAACAAACAAAAAAACAAACATATTGAACTATATATTTTACACATGAACTTAATAGATATGGAGACAAATACATTGGGCTCCCTTCCATTGAGTCGTTAAAAATTGAGCCGTAAGCTACCGAAGTGGCCGACAGCTAAAAGTAATTTACGGCTCCATTTTAGTACCAGGTTTCAATGGAAATATTTTGCGCATTGCGTGCAGTCGCTCTTTTCATGTAGCTGTAAGGTAATATTGTCTTAAAGGGACACTGTACCCAAATTTTTTCTTTTGTGATTCAGATAGAGCATGCAATTCGAAGCAACTTTCTAATGTACTCCTATTATCAAATTTTCTTCATTCTCTTGGTATGTTTATTTGAAAAGCAAGAATATAAGTTTAGATGCCGGCCCATTTTTGATGAACAACCTGGGTTGTCCTTGCTGATTGGGCAGCACCAATAAACAATTGCTGTCCATGGTTCTGAACCACAAATTTGCTGGCTCCTCAGCTTAGATGCCTTCTTTTTCAAATAAAGATATCAAGAGAACGAAGAAAATTTGATAATAGAAGTAAATTAGAAAGTTGCTTAAAATTGCATGCTCTTTCTGAATCAATCAAAGAAAAAAATTGGGTACAGTATCCCTTTAACACTTCAATCTGACATTGGATGTCTTGAAAATCAATCAGTTGCTAAGGTAACCCGACCTTACACTATAGAATTTACGTTTAACGTCCGTGCTCCTTACCTGTGATCACCTCTCAAGAAAAATAAAGATACACTTATTTATAATACATATTTTTAACAATAATCAAATACTATTTTTTAATATAATTATATTTACCACTTCATAAATATAAGTAATATGTATTGCTGCCCTAGGCATAGGTCTAGTTTGAATTCTGTAGATATGTTCTTGCATATATTCTTATATTTAAATATATACTGATATTTCTATTAGAATATAAGTTCAACTATTCCTATACATGAGACAACAATAAATATTATTTATAACAATTTATTTCTACATTAAAACATTGGAACAGCCAATAGAATGCAAGCTCAGTCCTATTGGCTGATTGGATCAGCCAATAGGATTGAACTTCAATCCTATTCGCTGATTGCATCAGCCAATAGAATTTTTTCTACCTTAATTCCGATTGGCTGATAGAATTCTATCAGCCAATCGGAATCTAAGGGACGCCATCTTGGATGACGTCACTTAAAGGTACCTTCATTCTGTTTTAGTCGTCGATAGAAGAGGATGCTCCGCGTCGGATGTCTTGAAGATGGACCCGCTCCACGCCGGACGGATGAAGATAGAAGATGCCGTCTGGGTGAAGACTTCTGCCCGTCTGGAAGACTGCTTATGCCTGGCTTGGATGAAGACTTCTGCCCGTCTGTAGGACCACTTCTGCCCGGCTTGGATGAAGACTTCTGCTCGTCTGGAGGACCACTTCGCCCGGCTTGGATGAAGACGTCGATCTTCAGGGGGTTAGTGTTAGGTTTCTTAAGGGTGTATTGGGTGGGTTTTATTTTTTAGATTTGGGTTTGGGCGGCAAAAGAGCTAACTGCCTTTTTAAGGGCAATGCCCATCCAAATGCCCTTTTCAGGGCAATGGGGAGCTTAGATTTATTTAGATAGTATCCTATTTGGGGGGTTGGTTGTGTGGGTGGTGGGCTTTACTGTTGGGGGGGTTGTTTGTATTTTTGTTTACAGGTAAAAGAGCTGATTACTTTGGGGCAATGCGACGCAAAAGGCCCTTTTAAGAGCCATTGGTAGTTTAGTTTAGGCTAGGGTTTTTTTTATTTTGGGGGGGGGGGGCTTTTTTATTTTAATAGGGCTATTAGATTAGGTGTAATTAGTTTAAATTTCTGTAATTTGTTTATTATTTTCTGTAATTTAGTGTTTTTTTGTACTTTAGCTAATTTAATTTAATTTAGGTAATTGTATTTAATTTAGTTAATTTATTTAATTATAGTTTACTGTTAGGTGTTAGTGTAACTTAGGTTAGGTTTTATTTTACAATAACTATTTAATAACTATTCTACCTAGTTAAAATAAATACAAACTTGCCTGTAAAATAAAAATAATTTCTAAAATAGCTACAATGTAATGTTATATTGTAGCTATCTTAGGGTTTATTTTATAGGTAAGTATTTAGTTTTAAATAGGAATAATTTAGTTAATGATAGGAATATTTATTTAGATTTATTTAAATTATATTTAAGTTAGTGGGTGTTAGGTTTAGGGTTAGACTTAGGTTTAGGGGTTAATAACTTTAATATAGTGGCGGCGACGTTGGGGGTGGCAGATTAGGGGTTAATAAATGTAGGTAGGTGGCGGCGATGTTAGGGACAGCAGATTAGGGGTTAATAATATTTAACTAATGTTTGCGAGGCGGGAGTGCAGCATTTTAGGGGTTAATATGTTTATTATAGTGGCGACGACGTTGGGGGCGACAGATTAGGGGTTAATAAGTGTAGGTAGGTGGCGGCAACATTGGGGGCGGCAGATTAGGGGTTAATAAATATAATGTAGGTGGCGGCGATGTTGGGGTCAGCAGATTAGGGGTTCATAAGTATAATGTAGGTGGCGGCGGTGTCCGGAGCAGCAGATTAGGGGTTAATAAGTATAATATAGGTGTCGGCGATGTCGGGGGCGGCAGATTAGGGGTTAATAAGTGTAAGTTTAGGGGTGTTTAGACTCAGGGTTCATGTTAGGGTGTTAGGTGTAAACATAAATTTTATTTCCCCATAGGAATCAATGGGGCTGCGTTAGTGAGTTTTACGATGCTTTTTTGCAGGTGTTAGACTTTTTTTCAGCCGGCTCTCTTCGTTGATTCCTAGGGGAAATCGTGCACGAGCAAGTTACACCAGCTCACCACTGACTTAAGCAGCGCTGGTATTGGAGTGCGGTAATGAGCAAAATTTTGCTCAGCGCTCACTTCTTGTCTTTTAACAACGGGTTTGTAAAAACTCGTAATACCAGCGCTGTCTGTAAGTGAGCGGTGAGATAAAACTGCTCATTAGCACCGCATAGCCTCTAACACAAAACTCGTAATCTAGGTGTAAGAAATGTGTAAATGATTTACATTCATTATCTTAAGAGTTTTAAATCACCACTTTGGACATCTGTTTGGGACCCCTCAAATTATCTCTGCTTAATGTTTATTTTCAGTTTTGTCTTGGATAAGCCCCAATAATTAAATGCATTATGTTTATACTATATTGATAATTCATAGGTCGACTGCAAAGATAAAGTTAAACATTCAATATAGCCACAGATTGTTAAAGATGACCTTAATGAAAAGTTACGTTCAATCAATGTTGTCCAACAGTAATTCAATCATTTGTATTTATTATTGGTTTCTGCAATCCTCAAATGTGTTATTTATAAGTCTGTAAGCAATACCTATAATTGCTCCACTTAGGGTAATAAATGACATAAAATCATTTTGCAAAGTAATAGGTAATCCATTACGTCTTCATAATTCATTAATGTAGTAGGATGTCTTCCAAGTACAATGTTATTCAAACCTCAAATAACATCATACATATAGATAGATAAATAGATATATATAGATAGAGATAGATAGATAGATATAGATGGATGGATAGATAATAAGATGATATGAAAGAGCTTTGGAAGTGCACTATCAATTTTAGCATTTATAATTCCTTGTGAACTTTTGAATGCCAAGCATGTAATAGCTGCATACTTAAAGGGACATTAAACCCAGATATTTTCTTTCGTGATTTAGATAGAGAATGCAAATTTAAACAACTTTCTAATTTACTTCTATTATCTATTTTGCTTCATTCTCTTGATATTCTTTGCTGAAAAGCATATCTAGATAGGCACAGAACCTGCTGATTGGTGGATGCACACAGATGCCTCGTGTGATTGGCTCACCCATGTGCATTGCTATTTCTTAAACAAAGGATATCTAAAGAATGAAGCAAATTAGATAATAGAAGTAAATTGGAATGCTGTTTAAAATTGTATTTTCTATCTGAATCATGAAAGAAAAAAATTGGGTTTAATGTTCCTTTAACTGAGCTCAATGTATGTGGCAAAAATTAGACATGTGCGCTGCTAAAAAATTTGTTTAGTTTTGATTAGTTAAATAAGTAATTTCATTTCAGCAAATTAGTTTAGTTAAGTTTTTAAAAAAAATTGTTTCCGCAAATGAGTTAAGTCAATCGTTTGTTCAGATCCGTTTCTTTTTTTGGATCCATTCTTTATTCATATACATTATTCTATTCTGAAGTTTAGAATAGAATAATGCATATGAATAAAGAATGAATCTGAAAAAATTAAAGGATCCGAAAAAACTATTTAACTTAACTAATATGCTGGCGATTGCCGAAACAAAATGATCTAAAACTGCCGCCGCCACCCACATCGCCAACACTAAATAAATCCCTAAATAAAGCTATTAGCCCCTAAACCACCGTTCCCCGACATCGCCGACACTAACTAAACCTATTAACCCCTAAACCGCTGTCCCCCCACATCGCCAACACTACCTAAACCTATTAACCCCTAAACCACACCCCCCACATCGCCGACACTAACTAAATCAATAAATAAAGCTATTAACCCCTAAACTGCCGTTCCCCGACATCGCCAACACTACCTTAACCTATTAACCCCTAAACCCCCCCACATCGTCAACAGTAACTAAACCTATTAACCCCTAAACTGCAGTCCCCAGACATTGCCAAAACAAAATAAATCTATTAACCCCTTAACCACCATTCCCAAACATCACCAACACTAACTAAACCTATTAACCCCTAAACCTCAGTTCCCAAACATCGCCAAAACACTAACTAAAACTATTAACCCCTAAACCACCGCCCCACATCACAACAACCTAAATTAAACTATATTAACCCCTAAATCTAACACCTCCTAACTTTAACATAATTAAAATAGACCTAAATTAAAGTTACAATTATTAACTACCTATTTAAAAATAAATACAAACTTAGCTGTAAAATAGAAATAAAACCTAAGCTAGCTACAATATAACTATACTTACTAACTACCTAGTTAAAATAAATACAAACTTACCTGTGAAATAAAAATAAAACCTAAGCTTACACTAATAAAACCTAACATTATTAAAAATAAAAAAAACTAACATTACTAAAAAAATGTAACTACAATTACAAAAAATAATAAACACTAAAATTACAAAAAATAAAAAAACTACCATTATAATAAATAACAAACAAAATTATCTAAAGCAATAAAAATTATTCCTATTCTAATAAAGAAAAAGAAAACACCCCAAATTAAAAAAAAACCTAAAACATTACAACGAACACCTCCTAACATTACAAACCCCCACCCCCCAAACCCACAAAATAAAAAAAAAATAACTTAAAAAACCTTATCTACCCATTGCCCTAAAAAGGGCATTTGTATGGGAATTGCCCTTAAAAGGGCATTCAGCTCTTTTACTGCCCTTAAAACAGCATTCAGCTCTTTTTCTGCCCAGCCCTAACATAAAAAAAAAATAACCCCCAAAAAACTAAAAACACCCCCAAAAAAACCCTAACACTAACCCCAAAATAGGTCCATTTTCATCCTTTGCGGGACTGGCATCTTCTTCATCCCTGCAGAGGCGGATCGGTCAATTTGTAGAGGCAGAGGTTTAGGCAGAAGTCCAGACAAAGAACCATTTATTATTATTATTATCAGGTATTTGTAGAGCGCCAACAGATTCCGCAGCGCTATAAACATAGTCGGTGTACAGGATAGCTTTTGTAGGGGTCAAGTGGGTAGAGGGCCCTGCTGAGAGTTTCACTGTTGTAGTCAGCTCTTATGAAGCGATCTGTAAACAGCTGGGCCCATAGGCTTACATTCTAAGGGGTTCAATGGGGAAAGCAATGGAGTTAGGAAAGGTTAGTGTTGGTTGTATGCATCCCTGAATAGTAGAGTTTTTAGGGAGTACTTGAAGCTGTTAAAACTAGGGGAGAGTCTTATGGAGTGAGGCAGGGAATTCCACAAGATGGGGGCCAGTCTGGAGAAGTCCTGTAAACGGGAATGTGAGGAAGTAACAAGAGAGGAGGAGAGGAGGAGATCCTGAGCTGATCGAAGGGGACGGGAGGGAGAGTATCTAGAGACAAGTTCTGAGATGTAGGGGGGAGCAGTGCAGTTGAGAGCTTTATATGTCAGTGTGAGGATTTTATGTTTAATCCTAGAGGCAAGAGGAAGCCAGTGAAGAGATTGGCAGAGAGGTACAGCAGATGAAGAGCGACGAGTAAGGAAGATGAGCCTGGCAGAGGCATTCATAATGGATTGTAAAGGAGCTATGCGGCAGCTAGGTAGACCAGAGAGCACAGAGTTGCAATAGTCGAGGCGGGAAAGGATGAGAGAGTGGATTAAAATCTTGGTTGTATCTTGTGTAAGAAAATGTCTAATTTTAGCAATGTTTTTAAGGTGGAAGCGGCAGGCTTTAGCCAAGGACTGAATGTGAGGAGTGAAGGAAAGATCTGAGTCAAGTGTGACCCCAAGACATCGGGTATGCGGGATAGGGGTAATGATGGAATTATCAATAGTTATAGAAATTTTGAGGGTGGAGACATTGGAAGAAGGGGGGAAAATAAGAAGTTCAGTTTTGGAGAGATTTAGCTTAAGGTAGTGAGAGGACATCCAAGATGAGATGTGAGAAAGACAGTTAGTGACATGGGTTAGCAAGGAAGGAGGTAGGTCTGGTACAGAGAGGTAGATTTGGGTGTCATCGGCATACAAATGGTATTGAAACCCATGGGACTTTATTAAGGAACCTAGTGATGACGTGTAGATTGAAAAGAGAAGGGGACCAAGGACAGAGCCTTGAGGTACCCCAACAGAATGTGGTAATGTGGCAGAGGATGCTCCGGAGAAGGCTACACTAAATGTACGGTTAGTCAGGTAGGAAAAGAACCACGAGAGAGCTGTGTCACAGATGCCGAAGGATTGGAGGGTTTGGAGCAGAAGAGGGTGGTCAACAGTGTCAAAGGCTGCAGACAGGTCAAGGAGGATAAGCAGAGAGAAGTGGCCTTTGGATTTTGCTGTAAGTAGGTCATTGGTAACCTTGACAATTGCTGTCTTTGTAGAGTGATGGGAACGAAATCCAGATTGCAGTGGGTCAAGAAGAGAGTTTAGTGTAAGGAAATGGGATAGTCGTGCATAAACTAGCTTTTCGAGGAGCTTAGAGGCAAGAGGGAGTAGGGAAATAGGGCGGTAGTTGGAAGGGGAGGTTGGATCGAGGGAAGGTTTTTTGAGGATAGGTGTGACCAGTGCATGTTTTAGAGATGAGGGAAATATACCAGTGCTGAGGGAGAGGTTGAAAATGTGTGTGAGTATGGGGGTGAGGGTAGAAGAGAGGGAGGGGAGTAGCTGTGAGGGGATGGGGTCGAGGGGACAGGTAGTGAGGTGGGAGGACAGTATAAGGGCAGAAACTTCATCCTCGTTAACAGGGGCAAAAGAGCTGCATTTTTGGATATTTGGGTTTTGGGTGATCGTGAGCTTTTGAGGGGGTGGGAGATTGGAAGTATGTTGAGAGATGATTTCACATCTGATGGAGTCAATTTTGTTGTTGAAGTGGCTGGCAAAATTTTGAGCTGAGAGAGAGGTTGTGTTAGGAGGTGGGGGTGGGCGGAGAAGAGTGTTGAACGTGGAGAACAGACGTTTAGGGTTAGAGGAAAGAGTAGAGATAAGATTAGAAAAATATTGTTGCTTATAAAGATTATGGGCAGAATAGTAGGAGTTCAGGATGAACTTGTAGTGAAGACCATTAGTTGGATGAGGAGGTCCTCTTCATGCGATCGTCCGCCGCACACTGAGGATTCAATGCAAGGTACCCCTTTTATATTGGGGGTACCGTTGCATTCCTATTGGTTAAAAAATGTAAATCAGCCATTAGGAATTTGAGCTGCTTAAATCTTATTGGCTGATTTGAATCAGCCAATAGGAATGAAAGCTGCTTAAATCCTATTGGCTGTTAAAATCAGCCAATAGGATTTAAGCAGCTCTAATTCCTATTGGCTGATTTAAATTTTTCAGCCAATAGGAATGCAACGGTACCCCAATATAAAAGGGGTACCTTGCTTTGAATCCTCAGTGTGCGACGGACGATCGCATGAAGAGAACCTCCACGTCGGACCGATAGACCTCCGCCTTCGCGCATCGACAGCTCCGCCTCCGCAGAGGTGAAGAAGATGCCGGTCCCGCGATGAATGAAGTTGGAGCTGCCTGGATGAAGATGCTTCGTCGCTGGTTAGGGCAGGGCAGAAATAGAGCTGAATACCCATACAAATGCCCTTTTCAGAGCAATGGGTAGATTCGTTTTTTTTAGTTAGGTTTTTATTTTATTTTATGGGTTTGGGGGGTGGGGGTTTGTAATGTTAGGGGGTGTTGGTTGTAATGTTTTAGAAAAAGAGCTGTTAACTTTAGGGCAATGCCCTACAAAAGTCCCTTTTAAGGGCTATTGGTAGTTTATTATAGATTGGGTTTTTTTTTTTTTTTTTTTTTTTTAAACGGGGTATTAGATAAGGAATCATTTTTATTATTTTGGATAATTTTCGCCTAGATTACAGGTTGTGCGGTAACAGTCGTGCGATGCTAACTTGCAGTTTATTTTCACCGCTCACTTACCTGGTATTACGGGTTTTTATCAACCCAGCGTTAACAGGCAAGAAGTGAGCGTAGAGCAAAATTGCGCTCCACACTGCACTCCAATACCAGCGCTGCTTAAGTGAGCGGTGAGCTGGTTATACATACTTGTGCACGATTTCCCCATAGACATCAATGGGGAGAGCCGGCTGAAAAAAAGTCTAACACCTGCAAAAAGCAGCGTAAAACTCAGTAACGCAACTTCATTGATTCCTATAGGGAAATACATTTTATGTTTACACCTAACACCCTAAAATGAACCCTGAGTCTTACCACCCATAACCTTACACTTATTAACCCCTAATCTGCCGCCCCCAACATCGCCGACACCTACATTATATTTATTAACCCCTAATCTGCTGCCCACAACATCGCCGACACCTACATAATGTTATTACCCCTAATCCGCCGCCCCCAACGTCACCACCACTATAATGAACATATTAACCCCTAAACTGCCTTACTCCCGCATCGCAAACACTAGTTAAATATTTTTAACTCCTAATCTGCCGTCCCTAACATCGCCACCACATACCTACATTTATTAACCCCTAATCTGCTGCCCCAAGTCGCCACCACTATATTATATTTATTAACCCCTAAATCTAAGTCTAACCCTAACCCTAACACCCCCTAACTTAAATATAATTAAAATAAATATAAATATAAATTCCTATCATTAACTATATAATTCCTATTTAAAACTAAATACTTACCTATAAAATAAACCCTAAGATAGCTACAATATAACTAATAGTTACATTGTATCTAGCTTAGGGTTTATTTTTATTTTACAGGCAAGTTTGTATTTATTTTAACTAGGTAGAATAGTTATTATAACTATTTAATAACTACCTAGCTAAAATAAATATAAATTTACCTGTAAAATAAAACCTAACCTAAGTTACAATAACACCTAACACTACACTACAATTAAATAAATTCCCTACATTAAATACAATTAAATAAATTAAATAAAATTAGCTAAATTACCAAAAACAAACAAACACTAAATTACAGAAAATAAAAAACAAATTACAAGATATTTAAACTAATTACACCTAATCTAATAGCCCTGTCAAAATAAAAAAAGCCCACCCAAAATAAAAAAAACCCCTAGCCTACAATAAACTACCAATAGCCCTTAAAAGGGCCTTTTGCAGGGCATTGCCCCAAAGAAATCAGCTCTTTTACCTGTAAATTTTTTTACAAACAACCCCCCCAACAGTAAAACCCACCACCCACACAACCAACCCCCCAAATAAAAGCCTAACTAAAAAAACTAAGCTCCTCATTGCCCTGAAAAGGGCATTTGGATGGGCATTGCCCTTAAAAGGGCATTTAGCTCTATTGCAGCCCAAAGCCTTAACCTAAAAAATAAACCCACCCAATACACCCTTAAAAAATCCTAACCCCCGAAGATTCACTTACCGGGAGAAGTCTTCATCCAAGCGGCAAGATACCCTCAACGAAGCCGGCAGAAGTGGAAAAAGCCTTTACGAAATTTACGTAAGTCTCAGGGTTTTTTCCCTGTTGTTTGCCATGTGCTGCTGGCAGCCATTTTATTCACCTCTCTTCCTGACTATGGTGCATTGTGGGGGATGCTGCTCATTTGCTACACTTCCTTTTATGGCCAGACTGGTGTGCATCATCCATGTGAGACAGGATGCCGTCTCAGAATTGTGATGTCATCACTTATTATTTAAAGGGCCTCTGTTCAGTATGCTTTGCCTTTGCGTTGTCTCAGACCTGTTTGTGAGAGTTCCTGTGTATTACCTAGCTGCCTGATGTCCTTCCTGGTTCCTGATCCCTGGCTTGTTCCTGACTCTGCTGTTTTCCTTGTTCCTGATTCCGGCTCGTAAGACTATTCGCTTTGGCTCCTGACTCGGCTCGTCCTGGCTTGTTATTTGACTTGTGGACTTTTTATTATTTTTTGCTATTAATAAAGGTGTGATTATTTTTGCACTTCTCGTCTCAGTCTGATTCCTGGCACCCTGACATTACGCAAAGGCCATGAATCATGATGGTGCTAATAATCCACCTTTACCAGGATGGATGAACAGGATCACCGCTTGGATCAATTTGCACTAGCCCTGCAAACCCTCCTGACTTGCACTGCACATTTGGACCAAAGTGTCCCGCAAGTTATGGCTGCTCCTGTTTCTGCTGCTGCACCTATACCTACCAGGAGCATGTCCTGTTCTGCACCTCTACCTCAGCGATATGGAGGTGATCCTATTCAGTGCAGAGGGTTTTTGAACCAGGTGGGCATTTACTTTGAGATGTTACCTCAGGCGTTTCCCTCTGACAGAGCTAAGGTGGGATTTCTCATCTCGTTACTCTCTGACACAGCTCTTGCCTGGGCTAATCCCTTGTGGGTGACTAATAAACCTGTGATTTCAAATTACCCTGAATTTGTGGCCTCCTTTCGAAGGATATTTGATGTTCTGGCTCGCTCCTCCTCTGCTGCTAAACGACTCATGTCCATTCAGCAAGGTACAAGATCTGTTGCGCAGTATGCTATTGAGTTCCGTACGCTTGCCGCAGAGGTAGGTTGGAACAATGAAGCCCTTGTTGCCGCCTTCTTTCATGGATTCTCTGATGCAATTAAAGACGAAGTTGCTGCCAGAGATTTACCAGAGGATCTCGAGGCATTGGTGTCTTTTTTGATCCTAATTGACATCAGACTCAGAGAGAGGCCCTCTTTCAAGGAGCGCTTGCGGAAGCCTCCTGTTCCATTGTCTCCTACATGTTCGTTCTCACCCATGCCGCCCTCTCCTCCCATGCCTCCTGGTCCCGAGTCACCAGGTACTGCTGAGCCAATGCAGTTGGGATCCACGCGTCTCTCCACGGCGGAGAGGGCCTTTAGGAGGACGGAGGGGCTCTGCCTCTATTGTGGGTTACAGGGACACCTTTTGAAGTCTTGTCCTACACGGCCGGGAAAAGCTCACACCTAAGGTCCTGTCTGGGGCAGACCTTGGGTGGTTTATCCTCGTCCCCAGAACCGCTTAAGGAGAAACCTTTTGTCACGGTTGTCCTTTCCTGGGTGGTCTCCTCCATAGTCACTCAGCCTCTTGTTGACTCCGGTGCTGCGGGCTATTTCATTGACAGTGCTTTTGTATCAAAGCACTCCATTCCTGTTTTGCCTCGGCCCGTTCTGCTTGCTATTGAGGCCATTGATGGCAGGCCCCTTCAGCCCGCACTCGTTACTCATGAAACTGCTCCCTTGTCCATGGCTGTTGGGGCTCTCCATTTTGAAACCCTCCAGTTTCAGGTGATAAACTCTCCGCATTTTCCGGTTGTTCTTGGTTATCCCTGGCTCCAAAAGCACAATCCCAGTCTCGACTGGCGCAGGTCCGAAATTTTGTCGTGGTCCCCGCAATGTATTTCCACTTGTCTTCGGAAACCAGTTAAAGTCTTGTGCACTTCTTCAGTATCTCAATTGCCAGAGGAGTACCGAGAGTTCCTAGACGTGTTTGACAAGGTGCGTGCCGGTACGTTGCCTCCTCACCGGTCTTTGATTGTGCCATAAACCTGCAACCCGGAGCCATTCCTCCTCGGGGGGGGGGGGGTGTACCCTCTGTCTGTTGCAGAGAATTGTGCTATGGAGGAGTATGTTGCCGATGCTCTGTTGTGGGGAATCATCCGCAAATCCTGCTCTCCTGCAGGGGCTGGCTTCTTCTTTGTGAAGAAAAAGGGTGGCGAGTTAAGACCATGTATCGATTATAGGGGTCTTAATTGTCTTACCATTAAGAATGCTTACCCTATTCTGCTCATTACGGAACTCTTTGACCGCCTCAAGGGAGCTACAGTCTTTACTAAACTTGATTTGAGAGGAGCGTACAATCTCGTTAGGATTAAGGAGGGTCACAAATGGAAAACAGCATTTAACACCAGGAGCGGGCATTATGAGTATCTTGTAATGCCCTTTGGCCTATGTAATGCTCCTGCTGTTTTTCAGGAATTTATTAATGATGTCCTACGAGATATGTTGCAACAGTGTGTTGTGGTGTACTTAGACAATATTCTCATACACTCACCCACACTTGAGGCTCATCATTCTGATGTTACACAGGTTCTTCAGAGACTACGTGAGAACGGCCTGTTTTGTAAATTCGAGAAATGTGAGTTCCATCAGACTCAAGTAACCTTCCTAGGTTATGTTATCTTCGTTGCAGGGTTCTCCATGGATCCTGACAAGTTATCTGCAGTTCTGCAGTGGCCTCGCCCAGTTAGTCTTTGGTCTATTCAACGTTTTTTGGGGTTCGCCAATTAATATAGAAAGTTTATTAAAAAAATTTCTTCCTTGGTCAAACCTATCACAGACATCACCCGTAAAGAGAATGATCCACTCCATTGGTCACCTACTGCCATTAAGGCCTTTAGTTAGTTAGTCTTAAGACTGCCTTTGCTGCCACTTCTAGCTCATCCTAATCCTGTCCTGCCTTTCGTTCTTGAGGTCGATGCGTCTGAGACTGGAGTAGGTGCCCTCTTGTCTCAACGTCCTATGCCTGACGGTTCCTTACATCCGTGTGGTTTCTTCTCTAAGAAATTGTCTCCAGCGGAGTGCAATTATGAAATTGGCAACAGGGAATTACTGGGAATTACTGGCCATAATTTTGGCACTCAAGGAATGGAGGCATCTTCTCGAGGGTACTAGCGTGCCAGTGCTCATTCTTACTGACCACAAGACTTTAAATTATCTATCTGAAGCAAAACGATTTTTTTTGTCTCGGTTTAATTATGTGGTCTACTACCTGCCTGGTAGTAAGAATGTTAGGGCTGATGCCCTCTCTCGACAATTTTCGCATTTGTCCAAGCAGGAATCTGTACCTACTCCTGTTATACCTCCTGACCATATTTTGGCCACCATACGTACTAATTTGACTTTTTCCTTGGGGGTGGAGATCCTGGCTGCACAAACCAATGCACCTCTTGAGAAACCTAGTGGTTAGTGTTTTGTTCCTGAGAATCTTCAAACTAAACTTTTGCACACTTACCACTATCCTAAAGCCACAGGTCACCCAGGCAAGAACCAAATGATTTGGTCTGTCACTGGACAATTCTGGTGGCCAGGTCTTCGTTCTGATATTGCTGCGTATGTTGCCTCCTGCTCAGTTTGTGCACAGAATAAGACTCCTCGACGTCTTCCTGTGGGTCTTCTTCAACCTATTGCTAATGGTAAGCATCCTTGGACACATCTTTCCATGGACTTCATTGTCGAGCTCCCTGTTTCCAATGGCAATACTGTTATCCTTATGGTGGTTGACCGTTTTTCAAAAATGTCACATTGCATTCCCTTGATGAAGCTGCCTACCGCTCAGGAGCTTGCTTCGATTTTTGCCCGGGAGGTCTTCCGTTTACATGGGTTACCCAAGGAGATAGTGTCGGACCGGGGTAGCCAGTTTGTCTCCAGATTTTGGTATTTCTTTTGTGCTCAAATGGGGATCCAACTTTCCCTCTCCTCTGCATATCACCCTCCATCCAATGGGGCTGCGGAACGGTCTCATCAAGCACTGGAACAGTTCCTCCGTTGCTATGTCTCAGATCACCACAATAATTGGTCTGAACTGTTACCCTGGGCAGAGTTTGCTCGTAATAGTGCTATTAATGCTTCCTCCAAGTTATCCCCGTTCATGGCGAATTCTGGGTTTCAACCATCCTTGTTGCCCGATTTTATTCATGTCTCAGGGTATTCCGGCTTTGGAGGAGCATCTCCGGCAACTCCGTTCCACGTGGGTGCAGATTCAGGATTGCCTTCATCGTTCTATGCAGCGCCAAAAGTTCCAGGCTGATCGTAGGCAACTGCCCGCACCTTCCTACCAGGTTGGTGAGAGAGTTTGGCTGTCCTCCCGCAACTTGGACCTTTGTGTGCCTTCCAATAAATTGGCTCCCCGTTATGTTGGTCCTTTTCGAATACTCCGACGGGTTAATCCTGTGGCCTACGCTCTTCACCTTCCTCCTGCTATGCGCATCTTCAATGTTTTTCATGTCTCCCTCTTGAAACCATTGGTTTGTAATCGGTTTACCACTGTGTTGCCTCATCCCCGTTCTATCTTTGTTGACAACCATGAGGAGTATGAAGTCGGCAGCATTATTGACTCTCGTATGTCCAGGGGCCGTGTACAGTATTTGGTTCACTGGAGGGGCTACGATCCGGAGGAGCGTTCTTGGGTTCCCTCCTCTGATGTTCATGCTCCCGCCCTCCTCCGTGCCTTCCATGCCCCTTTCCCCAATAAGCCTTTTGTCCTCCCGCAGGGGAGGGGTCGTTGAGGGGAGGGTACTGTCAGGGTTTTTTCCCTGTTGTTTGCCATGTGCTGCTGGCAGCCATTTTACTCACCTCTGTTCCTGACTATGGTGCATTGTGGGGGATGCTGCTCATTTCCTGCACTTCCTTTTATGGCCAGACTGGTGTGCATCATCCATGTGAGACAGGATGCAGTCTCAGAATTGTGATGTCATCACTTATTTTTTAAAGGGCCTCTGTTCAGTATGCTTTGCCTTTGCGTTGTCTCAGACCTGTTTGTCAGAGTTCCTGTGTATTACCTGGCTGCCTGACGTCCTCCCTGGTTCCTGATCCCTGGCTTGTTCCTGACTCTGCTCTTTTCCCTTTTCCTGATTCCGGCTCATCTGACTATTTGCTTTGGCTCCTGACTCGGCTCGTCTGACTACCAACCCTGGTTTTGACTCCTGGCTTGTTATTTGACTTGTGGACTTTTTATTATTTTTTGCTATTAATAAAGGTGTGATTATTTTTGCACTTCTCGTCTCAGTCTGATTCCTGGCCCCCTGACAGTAAGTTGATTTGCAGTAAGGCAAAAAAGTGTGCGGTACACCTATACCTGCAAGACTCGTAATAGCAGCGGGCGTTAAAAAGCAGCGTTAGGACCTGTTAACGCTGCTTTTTTACCTTAATGCACAACTCGTAATCTAGCCGTTTGTTTGTTATTTTTTGTAATGGGATTTTTTTTTTGGGGGGGTGTCTTTTTTTTTTTTATATTAGGCATTTTTTTTTTTTAATGGGCCGAAAAAGAGCTGAATGCCCTTTTAAGGGCAATGTCCATACAATTGCCCTTTTTGGGGCAATGGGTAGATTAGGTTTATTTTTATTTTGTGGGTTTGTGGGGTGGGGGTTTGTAATGTTAGTGGGTGTTTTTTTTTTAGTAAAAGAGCTGTTGCCCTACAAAAGACCCTTTTAAGGTTTTTTTTTATTTTATGGTGTTTTTTTTAATTTAAAACAGGGTATTAGAATAGGAATCATTTTTATTGTTTTGGATTATTTTGTTTGTTATTTTTCGTAATGGTAGTTTTTTTATTTTTTTGTAATTTTAGTGTTTATTATTTTTTGTAATTGTAGTTATAATTTTTTAGTAATCTTAGTTTTTTTAATTTTTTAGTAATGTTAGGTTTTTTATTTTTAGTAATGTTATGTTTTATTAGTGTAAACATAGGTTTTATTTTTATTTCACAGGTAAGTTTGTATTTATTTTAACTAGGTAGTTAGTAAATAGTTATATTGTAGCTAGCTTAGGTTTTATTTTTATTTCCCAGGTAAGTTTGCATTTATTTTTAAATAGGTAGTTAGTTAATAATTGTAACTTTAATTTAGGTCTAATTTAATTATGTTAAAGTTAGGGGGTGTTAGGTTTAGGGGTTAATATAGTTTAATTCAGGTTGTTGCAATGTGGGTGCCGGCGGTTTAGAGTTTAGTAGGTTTAGTTAGTGTTGGCAATGCTTGGGAACTGTGGTTTAGGGGTTAATAGGTTTAGTTAGTTTTGGCAATGTTTGGGAATGGCGATTTCGAGGTTTATAGGTTTAGGTAGTGTCGACAATGTTTGGGAACGGTAGTTTAGGGGTTAATAGGTTTTAGTTAGTGTCTGCGATGTTTGGGAACTGCAGTTTAGGGGTTAATAGGTTTAGTTTGTGTTGGCGATGTTTGGGAACTGCGGTTTAGTGATTAATAGTTTTAGTTAGTGTCGGCGATGTCAGGGAACGGCGGCTTAGGAGATAATAGCTTTATTTAGTGATTTAGTTAGTGTCGGCAATGTCGAGGAACTGCGGTTTAGGGGTTAATAGGTTTAGTTTGTGTCAGCTAAACTTTAATTTAGGTCTAATTTAATTATGTTAAAGTTAGGGGGTGTTAGGTTTAGGGGTTAATATAGTTTAATTCAGGTTGTTGCAATGTGGGTGCCGGCGGTTTAGAGTTTAGTAGGTTTAGTTAGTGTTGGCAATGCTTGGGAACTGTGGTTTAGGGGTTAATAGGTTTAGTTAGTTTTGGCAATGTTTGGGAATGGCGATTTAGAGGTTTATAGGTTTAGGTAGTGTCGACAATGTTTGGGAACGGTAGTTTAGGGGTTAATAGGTTTTAGTTAGTGTCTGCGATGTTTGGGAACTACAGTTTAGGGGTTAATAGGTTTAGTTTGTGTTGGCGATGTTTGGGAACTGCGGTTTAGTGATTAATAGTTTTAGTTAGTGTCGGCGATGTCAGGGAACGGCGGCTTAGGAGATAATAGCTTTATTTAGTGATTTAGTTAGTGTCGGCAATGTCGAGGAACTGCGGTTTAGGGGTTAATAGGTTTAGTTTGTGTCAGCGATGTTTGGGAACGCCGGTTTAGGGGTTAATAGCTTCATTTAGTGATTTAGTTAGTGTCGGCAATGTTGGCAAGCTGCGGTAGAACAATGACAAATTCCGAATATGAATAATGGATCCGAAAATTTTGAAACTGATTGATTAATTTTCGGAATTTTTGGGGATTTTCGGATTCGGAAATTCGGATGCATTCAAATCTCCGAATCGGCCAAAATTCGCCCGAAAATGAAATTCAGCTGAAACCAAACGCACGTCTAGCAAAAATCTAATTTCAAATTTTTTGCAAAACAGCTGATAGTTCAAACTGCAGAAATGACCAGCATGAAACTATGTAATGAGCCTTTCACACCAATGAAAACAAACAAACAAACAAACAAAATAAATTACAACTACGTATATCATTACCTACTACAATTTTTGTTATGGGTATGACTACACATCATCTACTATTAAAATGCCAGTCAACGTCCAGATTAATGTTACATAATTCCGCACTATGTGCAGAATCATGTAACATTAACCTAGCGACACCGGCAAACGAAAAAAGGATGTCAAAGCCTTAAAGGGACCCTGAACCCCTGGAGCATGACATTTTAATCAACTTTCTAATTTACTCCTATTATCAATTTTTCTTTGTTCTCTTGCTATATTTAATTTAAAAGCAGGAAAGTAAATCTTAGCAGCCAGCCCATTTTAGGTTCAGCACCATGGATAGCGCTTGCTTATTCGAGGCTTACATTTACCCACCAATAAGCAAGTATAACCCAGGTTCTCAACCAAAAATGGGCCGGCTCCTATGCATTACATTCCTGCTTTTAAATAAAGATATCAAGAGAACGAAGAAAACTTGATAATAGGAGTAAATTAGAAACTTGTTTAAAATTGCATGCTCTATCTGGATCGTGAAAGAAGAAAATTGGGTTTAGTGTCCCTTTAACCCCCCCAAACCTGTACTTACCTATCCTTCCTCGCCAGCCTCTTCTAATCAAAGCACATCAAGTCGTGGTGTTCAACTATATGTAGCGCGATCCCGTGCTGAGGAAAGTTGTCAGCTGCTTTACCCAGCGCAGGAGCGTGCTACATGTAGTTCAACAGCACGACCGAATGCACTGTGATTAGACAGCGCACCTGTGACACGCTGTTGCAGAAGCCAGAAGATCAGAAGAGGCTGGCAAGAAAGGTAAATACGGGTATTGGGGATTAAATCTTTAAAATCCTTTTTTCTTTTGCAGGTGTCGCTAGGTTAATGTGCAGAATTATGTAACATTAAATTGAATATTGACTGGCACTTTGAAATTGTCTTTAAATACTGTATAAAACAATAGACCTTGATGAGTGGAAGGACACAGAGCAGAGCTTCAGAAATGCAGGATTGTAAGTATTATAAAATGCAGCAATGAGACTTCACAATTACCCCTGTTGGCAGCAGGATTTAAGTTGGGTAACAAATTTTTAAGGGTAAATCTATTGCATAATGCCTTCCCACACCTATATTATCCAAATGGGTTACGTATTACTTTTATTAAAAATTAGTAGCAGGGGTGAATGACCAATTCATGCATCCGTGGCCTCTGATTGGTAGAAAAATATGAGAAATAATTGCCTATAGCACATATTTATATGCAAGCAACAGTGCTATAGTAAATTGCTCTTTTTGCACTTCTATGGTCCTTTAAGAACTGATTTCAGGGGAAAAAATTTATACCAAGGTTTTGGGCACCGTCCCAGCTCCCCCAAAAACATTTAGGGCCAGATTACGAGTGGATCAATATAATTTGCGCCCGAGCTTTAAGGACTTTATCACCAGAGTTTGTGCTCGTCGGGCTTACCGCTCGTATTACAAGTTTAAAGTAAATGTGATTGCTTGAGTGCAGTAGCGATTTACGCTAGAATGATTACTGCAACTTCAGAGCTCTAGTTAACTGTTTCCCGAAACGAAAAAGTTGCACAAAACGCATCAAAAATACTTTACAAAGTATAGTTGCATTCATAATAACATCTAATAAAAATTAATTTAAAATAAATATTGCAGAAAAAAAGTTATAAAGGCTCAAAGGTATGAGATCTCAGGTGAAGGGAAAAAAAGTCAGGCAGGGCTTTAACATAGACATACATACTGTATACACCTTTAAAAATAAATGTATATTGTGTACATATATATGTGTATATATGTGTACAGATGTATTTATATGTATATATATATATATACAGTATAAATGTATTTACAGACATATATACACATATAAACAGATAAATACGTTAGCGCTGCGGAATCTGTTGGCGCTCTACAAATAACCGATAATAATAATAATAATAATAATAATAATAATAATATGTAACATATATAGATAGATATATAAGTGCATTGGAGCTGTTTGCAGTTAAGTAGATGAAAACATGAAAAATATTTATTTTCTGCAATATGTGAAGAAAATTATAAAGTGAAATATTTTTTGTTTTTCTCCACTTTTTCTCCCCATTGACTTCTATGGGGGAATATGTGAACGTGCACGCGATATTCTAACTTTGGCTATTTGTGCTTGTCGAATTAGTGCAAGAGCAAAAACAGTTTACTTTCCACTCATAATATGAGTGCACCCTGATGAGTGCAAGAAGCTTACTTTTAGCGCAATTAACGCTCTAGCGGAAACATTAATTTGTGCTTCATGTGTTTTTTAAACAACTTTCTAATTTACTTCTATTAGCATTTTTTCTTTGTTCTCTTGGTATCTTTTGTAGAAAAGCAGGGACGTATGCTTAGGAGCCGGCTCATTTCTAGAGCACTATATGGCAGCAGTTTTGCAAGAATGCTTTCCATTTGCAACAGCACTAGAGGGATTTCCTGCCATGTAGTGCTTTGAATGCCTACCTAGGTATCTCTTTAACAAACAATACCATGGGAACTATAACATTTGATAATAGAAGTAAAGTGTAATCTTTTTAAAAATTGTATGCTCTGTCTGAATCACAAAATAATGTTTTGGGTTTTATATCACTTTTAGGCTCATTTCACCTATCTTTTATAGCTGATCACAGTAAACATGTATAGTTGTTTTAAATGGCCTCATACGTGAGATCTAGCAGAGAAAATATAAACAGAAATACAGGAAAACAATAAACACAGCACTTTGGAAACACGTTTGTAAAATGGGAGCTGTAAATACCTGTAATTGTTAAATATTTACGTGTCTGTTTTATGTTAAAGTAGTCGCTCTAAATAGAATGGTATTTATATTTACAGTCTTGCAGATGCAGACCATGGACATACCAGGGTGTTCTGGTGCATTCTGGGAGCATAGCTGAGATTTTTTCCCCTAAACTGCAAGGGGTCGATCCGATATAAAGCGTCGCCCGCAAAAGCCGGCGACGCCAATAATTGCGCGGATTTGGTATCCTATATACGGCGTAAGCTAGAAGTTACGCGCGTATATTTCTGCCGTCGCCCGCAGTTTTTTGGGCCATAGGCAGGTATACCAAACCCGCGCAGTTTGGTATCCAATATGCAGCGTAAGGACTTACGTGGCGAAAATGGAGAAAACTTACTCCATTTTCACCTCGCCACAAAAAGCAGCCGTAAGAAGCCTTACGCTGACTATTGGAGCCCCGTAACTCCTTAAACTAGCTGCTAAAATAAACCTAACACCTAACGCATGCGCAATGTCTATCTCCCTGTCAACCGCGATCTTCTAAAATAAACCTAACACCTAACGCATGCGCAATGTCTATCTCCCTGTCAACCGCGATCTTCTAAAATAAACCTAACACCTAACGCATGCGCAATGTCTATCTCCCTGTCAACCGCGATCCCCCCCCCCCCGAAATCCCTAATAAAGTTATTACCCCCTAAAACGCTGCTCCCGGACCCCGCCGCCATCTACATAAACTAACCCCCTACTGTGAGCCCCTAAAACCGCCGCCATCTACCTTATCTATCCCGTAATCTGACCCCTTACACCGCCGCCACCTATATAAAAATGATTAACCCCTAATTTAATCTACCTACCCCGCCGCCAGCTATGTTATCTATATTAACCCTAAGTATATTATAGTTAATATATTTATTACATTATATATATTAACTATATTAACCCTAATTATATTAGGGTTAATATAGTTAATATAGTTACTATAGTATTTATATTAACTATATTAACTCTATCTAACCCTAACACCCCTAACTAAATTTATATTAAATTAATCTAATTAATTTATAAACTAAAATATTCCTATTTAAATCTAAATACTTACCTATAAAATAAACCCTAAGATAGCTACAATATAATTAATAATTACATTATAGCTATGTTAGGGTTAATATTTATTTTACAGGTAAATAGTTAATTATTTTAACTAGGTATAATAGATATTAAATAGTTATTAACTATTTAATATCTACCTAGTTAAAATAATTACCCAATTACCTGTAAAATAAATCCTAACCTAAGTTACAAATACACCTACACTATCAATAAATTTAATAAACTACAAACATCTATCTAAAAATACAATTAAATTAACTAAACTAAATTACAAAAAAAAACAAACACTAAATTACAAAAAATAAAAAAAAGATTACAAGATTTTTAAGCTAATTACACCTATTCTAAGCCCCCTAATAAAATAATAAACCCCCAAAATAACAAAAATTCCCTGCCCTATTCTAAATTAAACAAATTTCAAAGCTCTTTACCTTACCAGCCCTTAAAAGGGCCTTTTGTGGGGCATGCCCCAAAGAATTCAGCTCTTTTGCATTCAACAAATACAATCCCCCCCCCATTACAACCCACCACCCACATACCCCTATTCTAAACCCACCCAAACCCCCCTTAAAAAATCCTAACACTACCCCCCTGAAGATCTCCCTACCTTGTCTTCACCACACCGGGCCGAACTCCTGATCCGATCCGGGCGATGTCGTCCTCCAAGCGGCAAAGAAGAATTCTTCCTCCGGCGATGTCATCCTCCAAGCGGCAAAGAAGAATTCTTCCTCCGGCGACGTCTTCCTCCAAGCGGCAGCAAAGTCTTCATTCTTCCTGCGGCATCTTCAATCTTCTTTCTTCGCTCCGCCGCCGCGGAGCATCCATCCCGGCCGACTGCTAAACTTGGAATGAGGTACCTTTAAATGACGTCATCCAAGATGGCGTCCGCCGAATTCCGATTGGCTGATAGGATTCTATCAGCCAATCGGAATTAAGTTAAAAAAATCTGATTGGCTGATTGAATCAGCCAATCAGATTCAAGTTCAATCCGATTGGCTGATCCAATCAGCCAATCAGATTGAGCTCGCATTCTATTGGCTGTTCCGATCATTTTTTGTAATTTAGTTTAGTTAATTTAATTGTATTTTTAGATAGATGTTTGTAGTTTATTAAATTTATTGATAGTGTAGGTGTATTTGTAACTTAGGTTAGGATTTATTTTACAGGTAATTGGGTAATTATTTTAACTAGGTAGATATTAAATAGTTAATAACTATTTAATATCTATTATACCTAGTTAAAATAATTAACTATTTACCTGTAAAATAAATATTAACCCTAACATAGCTATAATGTAATTATTAATTATATTGTAGCTATCTTAGGGTTTATTTTATAGGTAAGTATTTAGATTTAAATAGGAATATTTTAGTTTATAAATTAATTAGATTAATTTAATATAAATTTAGTTAGGGTTAGATAGAGTTAATATAGTTAATATAAATACTATAGTAACTATATTAACTATATTAACCCTAATATAATTAGGGTTAATATAGTTAATATATATAATGTAATAACTATATTAACTATAATATACTTAGGGTTAATATAGATAATATAGCTGGCGGCGGGGTAGGTAGATTAAATTAGGGGTTAATCATTTTAATAGAGATGGCGGCGGTGTAAGGGGCTTACATTAGGGGTTAATAATTTTAATATAGATGGCGGCGGTGTTAGGGGCTCACTTTAGGGGGTTATAGATATAATATAGCTGGCGGCGGGGTACGGGAGCGGCGGTTTAGGGGTTAATAACTTTATTAGGTTGCGGCGGGGTAAAGGAGCGGCGGTTTAGGGGTTAATAGCTTTTTTATTGTTAGGCTAGTGAGGGGGGATAGCGGATAGAGGGTTAGACAGTGCGGGCTATGTTAGGGAGGCGTGTTAGACAGTGCGGGCTATGTTAGGGAGGCGTGTTAGACAGTGCGGGTGTTTTAGACTTTAGTCAGGTTTTATAGGCGCCGGCAGATTCTAACGTGGCGCAAGTCACTGGCGACGCCAGAAATTTGTACTTACGCAGATTTCTGGACATCGCTGGTTTGTGAGACTTACGGCACGTTAGCATCTGACGGCGACCTATATGGGATAGCTCGAGTTGCGAGCTGAAACTGCGGGCGACGCCGGTTCCCTCGCTTGCGCCGCAAACTGCGATCGATATCGGATCGCGCCCCAACTGCGCATACGTGATTTAAAAAAATGAGATTGCCTGTGCAAAGTATCTTGTTTTACAAAGTTCTCCATTTTCCAACAGCTATGTTGTATTTTTTTTAAGAAAGATATTAGTTTTTATGACTATTATTGAATTTAAGCCAATGAAGCATGAATGTTAATAATATATGTGGGGATAGTATAAAAACAAAGTGAAGGTTCACAGGTTAAAAAAAAAGGCAAGAGGAAAAGAAAAGGATAAAAATAACACCTTGCAATTAGAAGACATTTCTGGTTCTGTTGTGTTGTTTTAGAATAACATATTAGCCAAGTCTAAACATTTTTAAAACAAATGGGTCAAACCCATAATATAGCAACGTATGCAGTAGGGTTAGCCTTAAGTCAGCAGGGTGCAATTAAAGTTCTGAGAATTAAAAATTCACAATTTTCAGAGCTAAATGACATGAAAAGGCAGCCAAATAAATAATGAAAGTGTACTGCAAATGTGTTTCCTTACACATATTAAAAAATCTAAAGGCGCTTACTGTCCCTTTCAGTTATAGAAGAGCTAAAACTAATCTAATTGAGCTGTTAATGGTACCAGAACAAGTTTTAGTAAATTTGCATCTATATAGAACGCCACTCCTATCCTAATACTTCCATCTAAGGGCCCGATGATCAAAAGTTCACCACCAAAAACGTGAAAAATCAGGTTTAGCCTCGTAGGGTCTTGGTGAATTTATGAAAGAAAATGGGCTGTCACTGTGAGTGACGAGATGTCTCCCGTAGAAATAATAAGAGCTCTCTGCTATGTGAAAGTTCGTAATAGAGAACGAAGTACACAGAAAAAAATCGGCCTATGTTTAAACTTGAATTTTACGCCTAATACAAATCAAGATACACCATATTTAGTGTACTGTACAATAAGGGCCAGATTAGAAGTGGATCGCTATTTAATGCTCCCGCTCGAGCATTAACTTTGCTAGTAGTAAGCTTATTGCGCAAGTCGGGTTGCACAAGTCGGGTATTACAAGTTGAAAGTAAAAAGTTAGCGCTCACCCGACGGGTGTAAAAAGCACGCAAGATAACCTATTCCCCCACAGAAGTCAATGGAGCAAAAAAAGCTGAACAAAACCTAACACTCTATTCACGTGCAAAGCTGATTGCATATTCTCAAGTGCGCTATTTATAAAAAAGTTATAAGGGCTCAAAGATATGAGGTCTCAGGTGTTAGAAAAAAGGCTTTATCATTGAGATACATGCATATACATGTCTAAATATGGATATGTATGTATTTATGTATATACTGTATATATATATATAAATGTTTATGTGTTTATGTGTACTTATGTATTTATGTGTATACATGTATTTACAGACATATATACACATATAAACACACAAAAACATATGTATACATATATAGACATATATATGTGCATTGGAGCCCTTTACATTTAAGTAGATGAAAACAAGTAAAATATATTTACTGTAAATATTTCACATTCCAATGTTCTGCACATAGCAGAATATGTTCTTTTTATTTCTAAATAGATATTTCTATTTATATCTGTATATATCTATACCTATATATAATCATGTATATATATTGTACCAAAATACCATCAGATATAAATAGAAATGTGTATTTATGAATAAATAGAACATATTCTGCTATGTGAAATATTACTATTTTCATGTTGGGTTAGCAGACTTAAGAATATGCAATCGGGTTTGTGCGCGAGTAGAGTGTTAGGATTTTTTACTACTTTTTTTGCTCCATTGTCTTCTATGGGGGAATACGTTATCGAGAGCAAAAACAGTTTATTTTCAACAAAATACGTAATACAAGTGAAATCCGTACTTCTAGCGGAGTTAACGCTTGAGCGGTAATGTTAAATACAGGGAGTGCAGAATTATTAGGCAAATTAGTATTTTGACCACATCATCCTCTTTATGCATGTTGTCTTACTCCAAGCTGTATAGGCTCGAAAGCCTACTACCAATTAAGCATATTAGGTGATGTGCATCTCTGTAATGAGAAGGGGTGTGGTCTAATGACATCAACACCCTATATCAGGTGTGCATAATTATTAGGCAACTTCCTTTCCTTTGGCAAAATGGGTCAAAAGAAGGACTTGACAGGCTCAGAAAAGTCAAAAATAGTGAGATATCTTGCAGAGGGATTCAGCACTCTTAAAATTGCAAAGCTTCTGAAGCGTGATCATCGAACAATCAAGCGTTTCTTTCAAAATAGTCAACAGGGTCGCAAGAAGCGTGTGGAAAAACCAAGGCGCAAAATAACTGCCCATGAACTGAGAAAAGTCAAGCGTGCAGCTGCCAAGATGCCACTTGCCACCAGTTTGGCCATATTTCAGAGCTGCAACATCACTGGAGTGCCCAAAAGCACAAGGTGTGCAATACTCAGAGACATGGCCAAGGTAAGAAAGGCTGAAAGACGACCACCACTGAACAAGACACACAAGCTGAAATGTCAAGACTGGGCCAAGAAATATCTCAAGACTGATTTTTCTAAGGTTTTATGGACTGATGAAATGAGAGTGAGTCTTGATGGGCCAGATGGATGGGCCCGTGGCTGGATTGGTAAAGGGCAGAGAGCTCCAGTCCGACTCAGACGCCAGCAAGGTGGAGGTAGAGTACTGGTTTGGGCTGGTATCATCAAAGATGAGCTTGTGGGGCCTTTTCGGGTTGAGGATGGAGTCAAGCTCAACTCCCAGTCCTACTGCCAGTTTCTGGAAGACACCTTCTTCAAGCAGTGGTACAGGAAGAAGTCTGCATCCTTCAAGAAAAACATGATTTTCATGCAGGACAATGCTCCATCACACGCGTCCAAGTACTCCACAGCGTGGCTGGCAAGAAAGGGTATAAAAGAAGAAAATCTAATGACATGGCCTCCTTGTTCACCTGATCTGAACCCCATTGAGAACCTGTGGTCCATCATCAAATGTGAGATTTACAAGGAGGGAAAACAGTACACCTCTCTGAACAGTGTCTGGGAGGCTGTGGTTGCTGTTGCACGCAATGTTGATGGTGAACAGATCAAAACACTGACAGAATCCATGGATGGCAGGCTTTTGAGTGTCCTTGCAAAGAAAGGTGGCTATATTGGTCACTGATTTGTTTTTGTTTTGTTTTTGAATGTCAGAAATGTATATTTGTGAATGTTGAGATGCTATATTGGTTTCACTGGTAAAAATAAATAATTGAAATGGGTATATATTTGTTTTTTGTTAAGTTGCCTAATAATTATGCACAGTAATAGTCGCCTGCACACACAGATATCCACCTAAAATAGCTATAACTAAAAACAAACTAAAAACTACTTCCAAAACTATTCAGCTTTGATATTAATGAGTTTTTTGGGTTCATTGAGAACATGGTTGTTGTTCAATAATAAAATTAATCCTCAAAAATACAACTTGCCTAATAATTCTGCACTCCCTGTACTGCTCCACTTGTAATCTGGTCCACAGTGTTAGACCAACTGTGCTATTCCCATGTTCTTCAAATCGAAAAAAAATATTCTTTTTTTTTAATAGATATTTCTATATATATAAGAATATTTTTTTGGTAAAATATATATCTAAACCTGAATATAAAAAGATGCATGTTAAAAGGTATTTCACTGGGAAGGGCTCAAAAAGTATACATGTATGTGTATATAAGTGTATACATGTGTATTTATTTGTTTATTTGTGTATATATGTGTGCACATACATATACCATATCCCTTTACTTCAGGTCTGAATATTCAAGCTCAATTTTGGCTTTTGCTTGAGAACAAGCTATAACTTTAAAGTTATAATACCAGGGCAAGATAGCGCAATCTCAATATCCATTGAAAGTATAGGTTTTGCTTGCGCGAAGTCGGCCGCGATAACCCTTCTTCGGTTAATGCGCTTTACCATGGACTTGTTATATCAAATTTTCGTGCTAACGGTAGTGTAGTCAAACGATATTGCTTATCATTCCTGTGCAATCATTAGCACAACACTTGTAATTTGGCCCTATATCTTTAATATTGTTGCAAGCATTGCTGACATATAGTGCTCAAGATACTGTACATGCATGACGTAAACTGAAAAAAAAAGTGTGTTCTATTTGAATAAGGAAATGTCTCCCATGTGAAGGTGTAGCTGTCTTTAGTATACTGGAGAACGTTTTTCTGAGCTGACTAAACAGATATTTGATTTACAATAACTATATTTCAGTAAAGCTCTTTTAAATACAAGATGAACAATTTCAGACATGCATATCCAATTTGGGGCAATTTACACCATCTCCTAATACTGCATATATGCTTTAATTAAGACTATCACAGCAGCTGGGGATACCAAATAAATGAACACCAGTAAATGAATAAATAATTGCTGAGCTGCTTTGTGTATGTGGTTTCTTAATTGTTTTGCACTTTGTTTTTGCAAATTGCATGTGGTTTTTAAATGTAAATGGTTTCTGAAACCTCCTAGGATCATCTGTGTAATGTAGTAGAACTCATTACCTAAACTCTCAACATCTCACTTCTAGTACGAGAATGAGTTGACATCTTCATTTACGCTCCCAGCTGCATACACTTTACGGAGTGTGCTGGACAATGCCTCTATGAAGGAAAAAACACTTGTCTTTGCATCTCCTATGCATTTCTCATCTTCATTATTTTTAAGGTTTTGACACATTACCTTCTGCTTGTGAGATTATATATGATGTATATTTAACTACATATATAGTATATTATACAGTTATCGTGATTAAAGAGACATGACATTGAAAACTAAACTTTCATTATACAAATTGATCATGAAATTTTAGTTTACTTCTATAATCAAATTGACTGTGTTCTGTTTGTTGAACAATATACCTTGTTAGGTTTAGCAACAGCTATGCACTACTTGACATAGCTGGTAATTGGTGGTTTAAAGGGACAGTGAAGTCAAACAAACTTAAAGGGACACAAAAGCCATTTGTTTTCTTTCATGAATCAGATAGAGCATACAATTTTAAGCAACTTTCTAATTTACTCCTATTAATCATTGTTCTTAATTCTCTTGCTATCTTTATTTTAAAAAGCAGGAATGTAAGCATAGAAGCTGGCCCATTTTTGATTCAGCATCTGGGTAGCGCTTGCTGATTAGCAACCAATCAGCAAGCGCTACCCAGGTGATGAATCAAAAATGGGCCGGCTCCTATGCTTACATTCCTGCTTTTTCAAATAAAGATAGCAAGCGAACAATGCAAAATTTGTAATATGAGTAAACCTTGCAAATACTTACTGTGATTCCTAAATTTATAATTTCACTAATGGTATAACCCCAACCTCCCCCAAATTCTATTGTCTGTTTTTTGTAACCTATCTAACCCTGACTCAAATTTTTCCAATTGGCCTTTGACTGTCTTTGATCATATCATTATCTAATTTATTGCATTCAGCTGAATGCTCTGGCCTATAAATTTAACACTGCTATGGGGGAAGCAATGCAGGGGTTAGCAATGCAGGCTTAGATAGCAGTATTGTAAGATCATCTGTTCCCATCTCTTAAGTGAACATTTATAAGTGAGGCACAACAAATTATACAAGAATTGGACAAGGAATAAGGCAAGTTTTGTTTTAATACTGAGTTTTATACACTGACTATTTTGTAAAAAATGCACAATATCTTAATATCCTTTTTTGCAACCTTTTGTCTGTTTAACAAACTACTTTACTCAATTACTCCTTACCCCTCACCACCTGCACTGCTCATTAACCCATCTCTCTTAACCTCACCTTACTTTTAAATTCATGAACTCCACACATTCCTAAAGATTCTCTCTCCCCTTGCAACTCATCACAAAAACAGTCTCACTACTGCAAATCCGCATCTCATCTCATGTGACTCTCCCTCTTGCTCATACTAGCTGCTGGCGACATCTCCCCTAATCCTGGTCCCCCACAACTTCCTTGCCCTGCGTACCCTTGTGTACCCTTCAATAGACTTCAAAAACAAAACTCTGGTTACCTTAATCTCATTCCTCTTGCATCTAAAGCCACCACCCCCTTCACTTGCGCTCTTTGGAACTCTCGCTATGTTTGCAACAAGCTCACTTCTTTCCATGACCTCTTTATCTCCCATGCTCTCAATCTTCTGGCTCTCACAGAAACCTGGCTTTCTTCTTTAGACACTGCTTCCTCTGCTGCACTGTCACATGGGGGTCTGACAATAGACAAGGAGGTGGTGTTGGTATTTTACTTTCCTCTCGTTGCACCTGTGACCAAATACAGCCCATCTCTTCCCTCAAATTTTCTTCATTAGAAACACATGATTCGCTTATTCTCTCCCCTCTCTTTATGTGTTGCAGTCATATACCGCCCCCCTGGCTCCGCAACTCTATTTCTAGATCACTTTGCTGCCTGGCTACCTTACTTCCTTTCCTCAGATACCCCTGCCCTCATTCTCTGTGACTTCAATTTCCCTGTTGATAATCCCACTGCCTCCTCTGCAAAACCACTTCTGCAACTCACTTCCTCTTTCGGCTTGTCACAATGGACTGACTCTCCCACTCACAAAGATGCTCACTCCCTTGGCAATTGGGTCCTTACTCTGTGTTGTCACAGCCTCCCTTGTAAGAATGACAATCTTATTGTTAAAACATAAAATTCTTATACCATTTTCCACAGATCAAGTTGCCTGACCACACCCTCCTGGGCGGGCTAAGAAAACCCCCCCTGTCTTTATGACCTTCAATAGACTAATTTCTGGCCTGAAATTATACAATCCATTATGAGTTCTGCTAGGTAACTCAATTTCTATATTTACATATCTAGAACCTTTTACTTTTATTGGGAGAATTGGTTTGATATCAAATATGCCATAGGTTGTCATATTTACCTTCCTTTAAGGTTATAACAGTTTTAACACTCATATGTACATAATATACCAGTGTCCTTTCAGTGACTGATGAAGGGCCTGTTTTGCATCAGGCATTCTATTGACAGCCTAAGCCATAAACTTTATCCTGTGTATCTCTGGGACTAAGAGATTGAGTGGCTTTATTACTCAATGCATACACAATAACATTTGGTGGGGCTATTTAGGAGACTCCTGGCAGTTCAAAGAAAACACAAGTCACAATTCTTCTTGAAAACAAATAACTGTTTTGAGTTCAAGCTACACAGAATTAACCCCTTCTTAGCTAAATCCTGAGGTTTTCGTGACACCTCAGACTAAACTTCCCAGAAGTATCAAGTCATTAGATCAGCAACAGCTTGTTAGCTCTCTTGAACCTCTTCTCTCTTCCATCCCCTCCTTTTCCTGTCCTGATGAATCTATCTGCCACTATAACTCCACCATTACATCGTTCCTTGATAATCTGTCCCCACCTACCATAGCTCGGAAGACATACACTCATCCTAATCCCTGGCATACTCATCTGACACGGTACCTATGCAGATGTTCCCATAGTGCTGAGCTACACTGGAGGAAATCTCAGAGTTCTGCTAACTTTCTTCACTATAAGTTCATCTTGAACTCTTACTATTCTGCCCTTTAGCTATATAAGCAACATTACTACTCTACTCTTATCTCTACTCTTTCTTCAAACCCAAAACGTCTGTTCTCCACATTCAATACTCTTCTCCAACAACAGCCACCTCCCACCACAACTTTTATCTCAGCTCAAGATTTTGCCAGCTACTTCAGCAACAAAATCGACTCCATCAGAAATTAAATCAGCTCTCAACATACTACCTGTCTCCCACCCCCTCAAAAGCTCACAATCATCCAAAACCCACATAGCCATAAATGTAGCTCTTTTGCTCCTGTTACAGAGGAAGAAGTTTCTTCCTTATACTATCCTCTCCACTCACTACCTATCCTCTCAACCCCATCCCCTCACAACTACTTCCTTCCCTCTCTTCTACCCTTACCTCTATACTCACACACATATTCAACCTCTCCCTCAGCACTGGTATAGTTCCCACATCTCTTAAACATGCATTAGTCACACCTATCCTCAAAAAACCTTCTCTCGATCCAACCTCCCCATCCAACTACCACCCTATTTCCCTACTCCCTCTTGCCTCAAAGCTTCTTGAAAAGCTAGTATATGCATGTCTATCCCATTTCCTTACATTAAACTCCCTCCTTTATCCACTGCAATCTGGATTTCGCCCCCCTTCACTCAACAGAGACAGCAATTGTTAAGGTTGCCAATGACCTACTTACAGCGAAATTCAAAGGCCATTTCTCTATACTTATCCTCCTTGATCTGTCTGCAGCCTTTGATACTGTCAACCACCCTCTTTTGCTCCATACCCTCCAATCCTTCGGCATCTGTGACACAGCTCTCTCTTGGTTCTCTTCTTATCTGTCTAACCATACCTTTAGTGTCTTAGTCTTTGGGGCATCCTCAGCCCTGTTACCTCTTTCTGTTGGGATACTGCAAGGCTCTGTCCTCAGGCCCCTTCTCTTCTCAATCTACACGTCTTCATTAGGTTCCTTAATAAAGTCCCACGGGTTTCACTATCATCTTTATGCCTACGATACCCAAATCTACCTCTCTGCACCAGAAATATCTCCTTCCTTGCTAATGTGTGTCACTAACTGTCTCTCTCATATCTCATCTTGGATGTCCTCTCACTACCTCAAGCTAAATCTCTCCAAAACTGAGCTCCTTATTTTCCACCCTTCTTCTAAAATCTCCACACCCCTATGTCTCTATAACTGTTGATAACTCCATCATTACCCCAACCTCACATGCCCGATGTCTTGGGGTCACACTTGACTCAGATCTTTCTTTCACTCCTCACATTCAGTCCTTGGCTAAAGCCTGCTGCTTCCACCTTAAAAACATTGATAAAATCAGACATTTCCTTACACAAGACACAACTAAGATTTTAATCCACTCTCTAATCCTTTCCCGCCTCAACTACTGAAACTCCATCCTCTCTGGTCTCCCTAGCTGCCACCTAGCTCCTTTACAATCTATAATGAATGCCTCTGCCAGGCTCATCTTCCTTACACGTCACTCTTCATCTGCCGCACCTCTCTGCCAATCCCTTTACTGGCTTCCTCTTGCCTTCAGGATTAAACACAACATTCTCACTCTGACACACAAAGCCCTCAATTGCATTGCTCCCCCCTACATCTCAAACCTTGTCTCCAGAAACTCTTTCTCCTGACCCCTTCGCTCCGCTCATGATCTCCTCCTCTCCTCCTCTCTTGTTACCTCCTCACATTCCCGTTTACAAGATTTCTCCAGACTGGCTCCCATGTTATGGAACTCTATGCCTCGCTCTACAAGACTCTGCCCTAGTTTTAAAAGTTTCAAGTGCTCTCTGAAGACTCTACTATTCAGGAACGAATTTGACCTACACTAACCTTCCTATCTCCACTGCTATTCCCTTAAACCCCATAGCATGTAAGTCTATGAGCCCAACTGTTTGTAGTCTACCTTCATAAGAGCCAACTACAAACATGCAACTCTCGGCAGGACCCTCTACCCATTTGATCCCTGTAATTGTTTTTTTATATACCACCTATGTTCATAGCGCTGCGGAACCTGTTAGCGCCCTACAAATACCTGATAATAATAATAATAATAAAATTAGAAAGTTGCTTAAAATTGCATGCTCTGCCTGAATCATGAAAGAAAAAATTTGGGGTTTATGTCCCTTTAAATGGATTGGACAAAGCATGACATTTTAAACATCTTTCCAATTTGCTTCTGTTCTCAATTCTGCTTAGAGAGCATGCATGTGTATTTAGCCATCTAGCAGCAGTGTTTGCAACAATGTGTATAGCAATATATTTAGTTGTAAATACTGCTGCCATAGACTGCTAAATAAAAGCACGCTTCTTATCTTCTGTCGGGCTATCTAGGATTACTTTTCAACAAAGGATATCAAGAAATCAAAGTAAATTTGATGATAGAAGTAAATTCAGAACGTGTTTAAAATTAGATGTTCTATATAAATCATGAAAGTTTCATTTTGACTTTTCTGTCACTTTGACTATGAATTAGTTAAATGCAAAGAGGACAGTCAAAATCCTTTAGAAAAGCTTATCAAATGATTGTTTTTTTTCTACAAGATTAACCATTAAAGTCTATGGAAATGTTCTGCTTGCTTATGTTAAATATTGTTTCTCCATAGAAGCCCCAGGAGCATTCATTTTTCATAAATGTCCCTACAATGTAAATATTACTGATTTAAAATCTCATATTTGATAAAAAAAATTTAGGCCAAACATTTCAGGGACATTATTTGTAAGAGGGACATTGATATAAAAATTAATCAGATAGATCATACTTTTTAAAATTAAATTCCAATTTACTTTTATTATCAAATTTAACTTTTTCATGGTATCATTTAAACTCAGCTGTTTTCCACTAGAGCATACTGAGGTAGGCTCATAGGGGCCGATTTATTAAAGTGTGAGCGGACATGATACGATGTAGCACAGCAAATGCTGTTGGCATTTATCATTGCACAAGCAGTTCTGGTGAACTGCTTCTGCAATGCCGCCCCCATTTGCGGCCAATCGGCCGCTAGCAGGGAGTGTCAATCAGCCCGATCGTATAGGAACGTGGCAGATTGATGTCCGCAGCCTCAGAGCAGGTGAACAAGTTATGGAGCAGCGGTCTTTAGATCGCTGCGTCATAACATCTGTTTCCGGCGAGCCTGAAGGCTCGCGCGGAAACAGAGGCATCAAGCTCCATTTGGAGCTTGATAATTTGGCCCCATAGTGTGCATGTATCTTGAGTATCAAGTGTACAGAGTCATACGACCGGTTTTGTGGTTACTTCCATTTCATTCCTTCACTATTTTGGAATTATCCTGCAGCCTCATTTGGTCAGTTTGCAGCCGATTCCAGATCCCCATATGTGAGAGACATTTGAGCGTTGCACTCCTTCAGCTGGATACGCTGCCATTTTCTCCTGTTTAAGTACACGCTGTTGTACTGCCGAGACAGACTTTGATATCCTGTTGGGACATTTGCCTATACCCGGTTTTCAGCTTGGGAAGGTGGTTGCCGTGACATCCTGATCCAGATCTGATGGGTCAAACACACAGAAACCCCAAGCGTACTGACTGCTGTTTTAAGCGTCAGCCTGCCTGATAGCACCTTATTTGTTTAAGGTGCAACTATTCTTGTGAGTAGTTTTTCATCTTGTCTATCTATCTATTTGTTGTTACAAATTACACTAATCTGCACATATGTAAAAATGTGTTAGTGTTGTCTAAATGTAGCCAACAACTGTCAAGCACTACCCAGGGGCAGAATACAAAATGGCCATGATTCTTATTTTAAAATAACAAGAAAATAGAATTAGAGTATCCATATTAATATAGATCAATGTGAATGGATTAGGTAATGTTTTGTCCAAGTTTGTAAGAGGTAAATTAGAATGAGACATACTATACTCTGACGATCACGGGCTCGAGGTTCCAGCACCAGCACCCATATCTTTAAAATATTCAATCAGGATTGTATATCATTAATACAAATCAGGCCATGGACAACAACAATCAGATATTATTTTTCAAATTGACAAAGTAAAATAATATTTGTATTCATGTGAGTTCATTGTTGTCGAAAATTATTTTATAAATAAAGAGATCATGTATTCTTATTTACAATCTTTTATATTGTTGACTGTCGCTTTAAGTAATTTTTTGTCTTCTTGCATTGTCATCAATTGTTAGACATAGTTCAATTATTATTTTGATATTGCTAGTATAGCTTTTCTAATGTAGAAGATTGTAAATAAGGATACTGTATTCTTCACATATATACTAATTAACGTATACATTTGACCAACATGTGTAAAGTAATGCCACTGTTACAGCAAACACATGTTAACGTCTCTGCGCAATTATATCTTTCGTGATCATTGCGCAATTATTAAAAGCGTAATTGCGCATCCGTGATTCTGAATTGTTTTGGATATAGTAGTGTGATGAGTATAATTTCTAAAGATTTCAAATATATTTGCAATTGGGTGTATTACGATATTACAATCGGATATTTTTAAAGATTGAATGATACCAATTAATATTTTTTACTTTTGTGTAATTCGATATTCAATGTATGAAATGGCGGATGATAGTGATTTTGCGGATGCGCAATTCCATTTTAGCTCTGTGATGCATATTCTGGAGAGCGCAAGAAACATCATTCCTATTTCATGTGTGACAAATCTAAATTCAGATATCTAAACATCATATGTAACGTCTGTTGGGAGATCTATATTGGTTGAATATATGACTAAATACACATTGCTTAGATACCCAAATATTAATATATTATATGAAGTCTGATATTTACCTGGTTCAGATTCTCTCCTTCCTTCTCCCAGGTCACCGATTGGAGAAGCTGCCACCTTGGGCTCCGGGTCTTGAGTTCCAGAGCCAGCAGCTGGGGATTGAGAAGAAGTCGAGAAGCATGCGGATGCAAATCTGCTGGGGAAACGGAGACTGAGGAGGGTGCATAAAGTCTCTTCATAAGCTTTCAGGTAAAGTTTCTGCGGGGGTGGACTCTGCTTTCCATCCCTCCAACTGGCTTTTACCCACTTTCTGAAGAGGTGGACTTTCTTGCGAAGCTGCAACCTCATATCCCCGAATCTCCGTATGATTTTATCCATGGTCCTCTGGATGTCACACACCGATTTAACATCTTGGGTGATAGACACCCAGAGGGCTCTCCTAATTTTCGACTTCATCGACTTCTTATTCCCAAACAGCTGCGGATAAATACTCCTCGACCGCGTTGACCAGTGCAGCACTTTCCGCCCGTGTGAACCTGGGAGACGTCATGCCTGCCAAGTTGTGTATATATATATATATATAATATTATAATATATAAATATCAATATACCAGCAGGCATTAGAGAACTGACAACAATTTGATAAGTAGGGAGAATTGGCGCTAATATCTAACCCCCAGCCAAGTACAAAAAGGGACCCTCTCTAGTAGACCCCAGATAGGTAACAGCAAAGAATGGGAGTAGTACTGGTGCTGAAAGCTAGGGTGTGTGATATAGAGAGAATAAAGGGAGACTATTCTTAAAAATAAGTTGAAACAAATTTAATAATATCAATAAAAATATTTAAAATACATATGTTTATATGTTAAAACAAACAATAAATATACAATAAGTTAATATAATCGAAAGTGCTATATTCAGGGATGAAGTAACTATATATTTATAAATTATAAAACAGAGTTACCTAAACTCTAGAGATGAGCTCGTTAAAAAGCAGATTACAAAAGAGAGGTACGTGTTTAATAATATAGATCCCTATTTGATACCTAAGCAAGCTAAAAAATTGTAATGATCTGTAATGATCGAAGTGGCCACTTTATATATATATATATATATATATATATATATATATATATATATATACATATATATACATATATACTCTAATACTCTAATTCTCTAATAGATGTGAGCAGAGTACCTTACTTTATAAATATTATATGTAGTTATTAGTCTATATTCATCATAAACATAAAAAAAAAAGAATAATAATAAAAGTACATGAATCTGTATGTTCAGTGAAATGAAAGCTAATACGCTTGGTATAAAAAGTTAATAGGCTTGGTATAAAAAGTTATATCAATATGAGCTAAGCATATAAAAACACAAGTGAGTTGCACTAAAATGAAATGTTAATATGAGATGTGCTATACTCAATCTTTCAATGTCTTTAGTACGATCAGCTGATTAATTATGTAGAGTAAACACGGAAATATAGTAACAGTTAGACTCTCATATGTAGTTGATCATGCTCACAAGAGTATTGGATCAATCTATTTGCACATATGAGAGTGGTACCTTAGATAGTTTCGGCCGATTGGTGGACTCTCCCAATGGGGTAAAATATCCGTTTGCAGCAGTCTGATGTTTTTTTCCCCAATAGTGAAAGGTGTATCGCTGATACTGAATCTGTATAGTCTTTGCCGCTTCCCGCAGACTCCGTAGTATAGCTGACGTCGCAGCGGACATAACCAGCTCTTTTCTCTACTCGTCAATGGACGTTCCTGTCCACGTGTTGCAGCTGACGTAGTGGCTTACCAGCTGATTTCAGTAACCGTTAGAATGTAACCTTATTCTTCGCTTTCAGTGAAAGCCAGTCGATAGATGTTTTCAGCGTCTGTTTAGCTTAGGAAAATTCTTCTCCTATACACATGTCCACGGAGTGTGATCTTCAGTGTTGCAGTAAATAAGTAGATAGGTAAACACCTTCAACGCATTTCTCCCCTCACTTGGGGCTTTTTCAAGAAGTGAATCTGTACATCTGATTGGATACAAATTTTAAATTTTGTTATCATGTCTGTGAGGCCATACTGACTCAAGTTATGTTTGTGTGATGAACTCTGATTGGCCGTTCCTTAATGTTTCATGGATTCATACCTTTGTAACTTCCATACACATACCTCCTGGGGGTGCTGTTACTACATTTGGCATGTAGACTTATTTGTAATTTATGAGACTGTTATGCGTATATGTGTGACACTTATATATTATATACGTAATCCGTTAAATCTTAATATATTGTTTACATTTGAACTCGATTTTATTTTTACTTATGATAGTAAATATAATCCAGTCACATTAGTAAATGTTTTACACCTTTTGATGTTTAATATTGATCAGGTTATTTAATAAAAATATATTTTATTAAAAAGTAAACATTGTATGTATTTATTGTTTATTAAAGAAATATCGTGACTCGTTAAGTATTGACAGTGCTTTATTGAATGTATTTACAATTCCAACAATGCACATCGATTGTGTGCTAGTTTGTGAAATTATAATCAAAATTTTAAAGATGCGAATCTTGTGTTGCAAGATATGTTTACCACGCTATATTTAAATTATTTTGAAATGCGTAATTATTATTTATAATGGACGTAACTTGGATGAAAATTATTTTTATTTTTTATTTTAAAATCAACGTTTGTTCATTATTATTAAAATAAAATCGAGCTTGTATTGGTCTGAACTGCTCACATATATTTATTTTTGCAACACCGTCTTTATTTTTTAAAGTGACATTACACCCAAATATTTTATTTCATGATCCAGATAGACTCAATCTATATAGCTTAATTCTTTAGATATCCTTTACAGAAGAAATAGCAATGCACATGGTTGAGCCAATCACACAAGGCATATCTGTGCAGCCACCAATCAGCAGCTACTGAGCATATCTAGATATGGTTTTAAAGGAAAGTATATCCAAAGAATAAAGGTAATTAGATAATAGAAGTACATTTTAATGTTTACATTTATATTTTCTATAAGAATCAGGAAACAAACGTTTTTCGATTAATGTCCCTTTAATGATCTGATATGCAATATTTAAATTTATCTAAAGACATCTGTCTAAACATTGTAAATATGCATTGTTGCCCACCCACAAATAAGTAGATATTTCCCAGTAATGTTTTGCTGATCATAAGCCTATGCATTTCGTTTGTGCATACTTAGGATAACATGAGAATAAATGTGATTATTTGTAAAATGTCCCCTTATCTCCATCCTTTGATGGAGCTTTTAAGTGCTTCAGTGCAGACTCTTAAAGGGACAGTATACTATAATATTTAGAAAAATGTATGTGTTTACAATTCATCATTATTTTATTATCAGCAGAGTATATAATGCATGAAATTAAATTGTTCATGTTGGTCTATGAATTATTATTGGGAAGCGAAAACCACAAATAGGTGTACTAGCTTGGATAGATAGTCTGATCTCCTAAATCCTAACTTTTTCAAATTTTTAGACATATACATACTTCTTATATATGCAAAACAATCAACTGAAACCATTTGTAATTTGTATTACCTTATGTATTGTAAGCCCCACTGGGAGTGAAATATCTTACAATGGCTGCATTTATACAGCTTTGCCTTAAGGACAAAACCATTAGGAATAGGTGGAGAAAACATTGGAGAAATAAACTAAATTAAAATCAAGGGTAACAGAAATACTTATAGAAATTTGTTACACTCCAACAGGTAAAGAGTATAATTGTGAGAAATTATATTTTGATATATCTATAGTTAACTGACCCTTCAAATGACTCCACTAGAGTGAAAAGTCATCAATATGGCATACAATAACTAGCTTGGTATAAATGTGAAATTAACTTACATTTTCTTGAAATATAATTTAATCTACCTAGATTACCTTTCAAATAATGAAACCATAATAAATAACCTATATTTATGTTACGAATGTATTTTGGTACCTAAGAAAGATTATAGATATTAGAATGTAAATATAACATTAAACTACACTGTCACTTTAATGTAACAAGTTAAACACTTTCATTTCTTATGTATAATTTATACTGCATATCCTTGTCATACAAATTTTATGATTTTGACATCTCTAAATCACACAACCAAATCATAGATGGCTGTATCTAACTCCACCTTAACTTTTGTAAGATACTTGACTTTAACATTATCTGGTTAAGCTGTGTTGATATTTTTTCATTCTATAAATTAATCAAAATTAGTATATTTGATATCAGGCATGTGCTTGTAAAATAGATACTTTAACAGTCATGGGACTAATATTTTGTTTACATGTCAGAATATTAGATGGATGTATTTCTTCTTATCTTACTGGGATAGAGATATGTATCAAATAATATATATTTAAATAAATAAAATATTAGAATATAGTATGTAAAGAAATTTATTTAAAAAAAATTAGTTTTGGAATTCATCCAAAATGAAAATCTGAAAAAGAAAGAAAAAAATTAAAAACATTAATCAATTAGTTTATTTAATGAACACATGACTCACAAAATATTCTGAAAATCTAACGGCTAGATTACGAGTTTTGCGTTAGAGGCTATGCAGTGCTAACAAGCAGTTTTCTCTCACCGCTCACTTACCTACAACGCTGGTATTATGAGATTTTACAAACCCGGCGTTAAAAGGCAAGAAGTGAGTGTCGAGCAAAATTGTGCTCCTTACTGCACTCCAATACCAGCGCTGCTTAAGTCAGCGGTGAGCTGGTCGTACGTGCTCGTGCACGATTTCCCCATAGGAATCAACAGAGAGAGCCGGCTTAGAAAAAGTCTAACACCTGCTAAAAAGCATTGTAAACGTCAGTAACGAAGCCCCATTGATTCGTATGGGGAAATAAAATTTATGTTTACACCTAACACCGTTACATGAACCCCGAGTCTAAACACCCCATATCTTACACTTATTAACCCCTAATCTGCCGCTCCGGACACCGCCGCCACCTACATTATACTTATTAACCCCTAATCTGCTGCCCCCAACATCACCGACACCTACATTATATTTATTAACGCCTAATCTGCCGCCCCCAATGTCGCCGCAACCTACCTACACTTATTAATCCCTAATCTGCTGCCCCCACCGTCGCCGCCACTATAATAAACATATTAACCCCAAAACCGCAGCACTCCTGCCTCGCAAACATTAGTTAAATATTATTAACCCCTAATCTGCCGTCCTTAACATCGCCGCCACATACCTACATTTATTAACCCCTAATCTGCCGCCCCCAAAGTCGCCGCCACTATACTAAATGTATTAACCCCTAAACCTAAGTCTAACCCTATCCCTAAACCCCCTAACTTAAATATAATTACAATAAATCTAAATAAAAATGAATATTATTATCTAAATTATTCATATTTAAAACTAAATGCTTACCTATAAAATAAACCCTAAGTTAGCTACAATATAACTAATTTTTATTTTACAGGAAAGTTTGTATTTATTTTAACTAGGTACAATAGTTATTAAATAGTTACTAACTATTTAATAACTACATAGCTAAAATAAATACAAAAGTACCTGTAAAATAAAACCTAACCTAAGTTACAATAACACCTAACCTAACCCTACAATTAAATAAATTAGCTAAATTAAAAACAATAAAATAAAATAAATTAGCTTAAGTACAAAAACAAACAAACAAACAAACAAACACTAAATTACAGAAAATAATAAACAAATTACAAGATATTTAAACTAATTACACCTAATCTAATAGCTTTATCACAATAAAAAAGCCTGCCCCCAAATAAACAAAAACCTAGCCTAAACTAAACTATCAATAGCCCTTAAAAGGGCCTTTTGCTGGGCATTGCCCCAAAGTAATCAGCTCTTTTAGCTGTAAAAAAAAATACAAACAACCCCCCCAACAGTAAAACCCACCACCCACACAACCAACCCCCCAAATAAAATACTATCTAAAAAAAACCTAAGCTCCCCATTGCCCTGAAAAGGGCATTTGGATGGGCATTGCCCTTAAAAGGGCAGTTAGCTTAGCTCTTTTACGGCCCAAACCCTAATCTAAAAAATACACTATCCCCCTGAGATCGACTTACTGTTCTTTAGACTGGACATCTTGGATGACGTCACTTAAAGCAACCGTCATTCAGTAAGAAGACTCCGGAATAAGAGGATGCTCCGCATCGGATGTCTTGAAGATGGATCCACTCTGCGTTGGATGGATGAAGATAGAAGATGCCGTCTGGATGAAGACTTCTGCCCGTCTGGAGGACCACTGTGTTAAATAATAACAGTCAGTTTCCTTCACACGTGTGCGTTTAAGTCCCTGCCTGCCAGGGCACAGTGTCACCCCAGTGCAACTCATATCTGGTGTAACAGTAGTGTAGATTTAAAAAAAACAACACTTTTTTGACTGTGTTAAATAATAGCAGTCAGTTTCCTTCACACGTGTGTGTTTAAGTGCCTGCCTGCCAGGGCACAGTGTCACCCCAGTGCAACTCATATCTGGTGTAACAGTAGTGTAGATTTTAAAAAAAAACAACACTTTTTTGACTGTGTTAAATAATAGCAGTCAGTTTCCTTCACACGTGTGCGTTTAAGTGCCTGCCTGCCAGGGCACAGTGTCACCCCAGTGCAACTCATATCTGGTGTAACAGTAGTGTAGATTTAAAAAAAACAACACTTTTTTGACTGTGTTAAATAATAGCAGTCAGTTTCCTTCACACGTGTGCGTTTAAGTGCCTGCCTGCCAGGGCACAGTGTCACCCCAGTGCAACTCATATCTGGTGTAACAGTAGTGTAGATTTAAAAAACAACAACACTTTTTTGACTGTGTTAAATAATAGCAGTCAGTTTCCTTCACACGTGTGCGTTTCAGTGCCTGCCTGCCAGGGCACAGTGTCACACCAGTGCAACTCATATCTGGTGTAACAGTAGTGTACATACCTGATGTTTTAAAGCACGTCATTCCAAACAATTTAGGAATGTTAAGTGATTTATGCCCTTTATGGATTAAAACCAGACTCTGCATCAACTATGTAATTTTCCATGGGAGTTTTGCCATGGATCCCCCTCCGGCATGCCACAGTCCAGGTGTTAGTACCCTTGAAACAACTTTTCCATCACTATTGTGGCCAGAAAGAGTCCCTGTGGCTTTAAAATTCGCCTGCCTATTGAAGTCTATGGTGGTTCGCCCGGTTCGCCCATTCGCGAACAGTTGTGGAAGTTAGGTTGGCGACATCACTATCTAGCCGTAATAATTGTAAATTCATCTTCTGTCTATGCTCTAACATGTATTGTTTGTCTTGATATTAAAGACAGGTTCAGAATAGAGATCTATATCTATCTACACATAATTTGAAATTAATCACATTAAATTGTCTAATCAAGAGTTGACTTACACATATTAGCATTTGAAAATAGACAAAATGCATATAAAATTTTTTAGATAAAAAATAAAAGTATTCTATTGTATAATTCATGTCCATTCAAATAATAATATACCTAAATGTCAACTATAAAATGTATCCCTTTATCTGTCTGATTGCTCACAATCTGAGTCCTCTCTAGCACAAAGTAGGGGTAATGTATATAAAATAAACATATTCTAAAATAGGATATGTATATATTATGAATTATTTGAACATTATTCCTCCTATGATTCTTAAATGGCATGCATTGTGCAAACTAACCTGGATGTATGGTCTTTGAAGGCAATTATATTCAAAATATCAGTTTATCTTCATTAGGTGTCCTATTCATCATTTTAAAAATAGAGGATTGTGAAATACCATCTATAAAAAAAAGAAAAAACATGAACCATAAGTGTCTCCCATAGGATGCATCCTGCATCCCCAGTCTTGTTCCAGAGAATTGTGCCCACTTACCATGTGAACGTGTCTTTGTATGTTTTTCAAAGTCAGCACAGTTGAAAGACAATGCCACAGACATGATCACATTGGGATTCTTCATTTTCAGTCTGGGATTCTTTACCTTCAGTCTGGGATTCTCTACTTTCAGTCTGTAGATGAAGTCATCTCCCTAATGGAAAATAAAGTGTAAAGAAAATCATTAATAAAAATGTGTGACTTGGTTCTGCACCACCCCTAACCATTTCCTAAACTATTAAGATCAATAGCTTACTAAGCATATGTAGTGTCTTTTGTGTTATGTTCTATCAATCATCAAGTGTGAGTCATATACATTGTGCAGACTTAAGCTCTGATGTATGTCTTTAGCAATACTATGTGCTTCAGAGTATCCCTTTCTGACTATCTAAAAATCTAATAATATCTAAACTAAATAATATATTTAAAATTGTATGCCATATGATGGATCATTGTGCAACCCCCCCCCCCCCAGTACATACATTGTGTATGCTTACCATCTGATGTTGTCTTCATCAGGTGGCGAAGTCAAATCAGGTGGCGAAGTCATTACAGGAGCCAATGCCAGAATCATCTGATGTATAAATTACCTATGATAAGAAAAATATAAAATTAGATTTTGATATAATCATTTATTGAACAATCCTAACATGTTTGCACAATTCTCTACTTCTCATTTCCCTAAAATTCACTGATATTCGCAATGCTCCTATATAACTTCTAGTATTTACCGTCTGAAGTTACGGTTGATGATGTTGTCTCTGACATTGAGTCCCTCGTCCCAGAATGACCCCTCTAAGACTGGGTTGTCCTCCTCATCTTGGAGGAGGTCTCGGGGCGCCTGGACGGCCTGCAGCATCCCAACCCACTGAGCTATGTTATGAATGACGCTGCAGGCTATAACAATCTTCGCCACCTTCCTAGGGCTGTATTGGAGGGCTCCTCCAGACCTGTCCAGGCATCTTAAGCGCATTTTGAGGAGCCCAAACATCCACTCCACTACAGCCCTAGTCCGCCTGTGCGCCCGATTGTAGTGCTCCTGGGCTTCGCCTGCGGGGTTACGCAATGGCGTAATGAGCCAAGGCCGGCTCATGTAACCCGAATCACCAATAAATAATGAACATAACAAAATGTCAATTATTACAAATATCGTAAAAATTATTATATTAAAATACATTTCAAAAAGATACAATGCATTTTTGTACACGAAAATTGCATAAACTAGACATTTGCTGAAAGAGAAAGAAATGGTTAAATTGCATCCTATAGCTGCACATTGAAGCTAGGACATGCTACATATCTGTTTGGAGCTAAAACTAGACATATTGCTGAAAGATACATAAATGGTTAAATCGCATCCTATATCTGCCCATTTAAGCTAGGACATGCTACATATGCGTTTTTTGCATAAACTAGACATTTGCTGAAAGAGAAATACATGGTTAAATCGCATCCTATAGCTGCACATTTAAGCTAGGACATGCTACATATCTGTTTGGAGCTAAAACTAGACATATTGCTGAAAGATAAATAAATGATTAAATTGCATCCTATATCTGCCCATTTAAGCTAGGACATGCTACATATGCATTTTTCGCATAAACTAGACATTTGCTGAAAGAGAAAGAAATGGTTAAATTGCATCCTATATCTGCCCATTTAAGCTAGGACATGCTACATATGCGTTTTTCGCTTAAACTAGACATTTGCTGAAAGAGAAAGAAATGGTTAAATCGCATCCTATATCTGCCCATTTAAGCTAGGACATGCTACATATGCGTTTTTCGCATAAACTAGACATTTGCTGAAAGAGAAATACATGGTTAAATTGCATCCTATAGCTGCACATTTAAGCTAGGACATGCTACATATCTGTTTGGAGCTAAAACTAGACATATTGCTGAAAGATAAATAAATGGTTAAATCGCATCCTATAGCTGCACATTTAAGCTAGGACATGCTACATATGCATTTTTCGCATAAACTAGACATTTGCTGAAAGAGAAATACATGGTTAAATCGCATCCTATAGCTTCACATTTAAGCTAGGACATGCTACATATCTGTTTGGAGCTAAAACTAGACATATTGCTGTTTTTGAACATTACAGTGGCAATTGTCTAACTTCTGAACCGTGCTGGACACAAATACTCACCAACGAGCCACCCATCAGGGAACCTGTCTGTCCTCAAACTGCTGCCGGAGTGAGAATTGCCTGAGGATACGGCATCATGACAAGCCCCGCCAAAATTCACGCACACATTCATAATCCGTATCCATGCATCACAGACGAACTGCACGTTGAGCCTATGGGGCCTATTTATGAAAGATCTTGCAGACCTGATCCAACAGTACGGATCAGGTCTGCAAGACCTCGCTGAATGTGGAGAGCAATACGCTCTCCGCATTTAACATTGCACCAGCAACTCACAAGATCTGCTGGTGCAACGCCAAAATGTCCAATGGTAGCATGCTCGTAATGATTGCTGATTGTATACACTTGATTGTACCTGAGCGGCACAAATGCTTTCAAAGTGGGCGTTTTTTTAGGTTTTTGCTGAAATTTATTTTACCCCCAATGAATCGTAGTGTGAAAGTGTAAAATCTAACATATACAGTGCACCTTTGGGATGTTTGTTACAGTGGCAATTGTCTAACTTCTGAACCGTGCTGGACACAAATACTCACCAACGAGCCACCCATCAGGGAACCTGTCTGTCCTCAAACTGCTGCCGGAGTGAGAATTGCCTGAGGATACGGCATCATGACAAGCCCCGCCAAAATTCACGCACACATTCATAATCCGTATCCATGCATCACAGACGAACTGCACGTTGAGCCTATGGGGCCTATTTATGAAAGATCTTGCAGACCTGATCCGACAGTACGGATCAGGTCTGCAAGACCTCGCTGAATGTGGAGAGCAATACGCTCTCCGCATTTAACATTGCACCAGCAACTCACAAGATCTGCTGGTGCAACGCCACCCCCTGCTTACTTGCGGCCAGGGTGGTGTCAATCAACCCGATCGTACTCGATCGGGTTGATTTCCGGCGATTCCTGTCTGCCTCATCAGAGCAGGTGGACAGGGTCATGGAGCAGCGGTCTTTAGACTGCTGCTTCATAACTGCTGTTTCTGGTGAGTCTGAAGTCTCGCCAGAAACACGGGCCCACAAGCTCCGTTCGGAGCTTGATAAATGGGCCCCAATGGAAGTGTTTGCAATTTCGGAAGGGCTGGTCATCTGCTGGAGCACGCAGCGCAATGTGGGTGCAATCTATTGCTCCCAACACATTGGGCATTCAAGCTATTGCATAGAATTCCCTCTTCAGGGTCCTCCAATCGCCATCATTTTGAGGAAATCCTATGTAAAGCTTACAAACTCGTACCATGGCATCCATAAAATTGTCAAAAACCACAGAGAAGGTACCCTGAGACAGCCCATGCATGTACCCCTCTCTGGATTGAAAACCTCCAGAGGCCAGGACGTGTATGCAACTTAGCATCTTGGTCATGCCAGGGATTGCAGTCCACAAACATTTACGTGGCTCCAGATGAGGTTTAAGTACTTCGTAAAGGCCCATGAGTTGCTCTCGATTGAGCCTATACTTCTCATAAACCTCGAAGTCGCTCATGTTATCCAAGGTGGGCCTCACACTTTCAACATGAGGACCTCTCATCAGACAAGCCCTACGCCTCTCTTGGAGACGCCAAGCACGCCTGATTCTGTTGTACACAATTACACCTGCACCAACTAACTGGGGATCATCCATATTTGCCAAGCAGCACAAAGCTAAACAGCAGAGCAAACACACAAGTAGTAACAAGGTATGCAAAAACACAAAAGCGATTTTATACAATGTTGATCACAAGGGACGCTTTGGCCATGTTGTCTGGGGGATTTATAGTGCAAAATGTCCAATGGTAGCATGTTCGTAATGATTGCTGATTGTATACACTTGATTGTACCTGAGCGGCACAAATGCTTTCAAAGTGGGCGTTTTTTTAGGTTTTTGCTGAAATTTATTTTACCCCCAATGAATCGTAATGTGAAAGTGTAAAATCTAACATATACAGTGCACCTTTGGGATGTTTGTTCATATGCGTAACAAATACTTAGTAAACGCAATCCTATAGTAAAAACCACAAGTTCACGCTAACATGAATAAAAGTGCATACTTTTGTATAATGTGTGCATAGACATGGCATAGAATCTGATCGATCAATGTTGCTGCATATTTTATTACCCTAGCCATAATGTTGAAAGAGGTTATAATATCAAATGAAAAAACTTGTATTACCATGTTTATAATACAAATAAAAAGAAGTGCTACTGAATGATACTTAGCTTTCAGGATTTATATCACTTTTGTTTGCAGTGAGGGTGCTGAACAAGTGTGTTAAAACTAAATGTCACATATCTTCACACATATTCTGCTAAATGGTTTTACACAGTAAAAATTAAGCATTTTCAAATGTGCTGACTTTGCTTCATGTACCTGTAAATTTAGATACTTTTTAAAGTAAAATATAGTTATTAACCACCTGAGTGACGCAGAAATGCTGTTAAAGAAATTATTGCATTGTTTTGTGCAACATAATATTATTTTCATAATGTGACCCAATCAGTAAAACTAGCTTTAAAAATTATATTTTATTTTTCTAAAACAGTTGAAGCATAACAACACTAGAGATTATTTGGCATATATTTGAAAACAGATAGGTAAATTTAGTAGACGCTTGGGTCTAGATCCTAAACTTGTCCAAACTCAAATCAAACGGGCTGCTGCTTAGCAGCATCCATCTTTATTAATTTTAGCGTGCGTGTGATCATGTCCTCTCAACAGTTTGCTGACAGCTGCGTTGTGACCCCAATAATATACTTCTATAGAAGTCATTAAACAATTATAGTAACAGCATACCATGTCTGTAGTCATACCTGCCATCATTCTCCAGACACCAAAGTCGTGTCCTCTTGACAGATTAATTACTGGTGACGGTGTAATTATGGGTGTTCTGTGAGCAGAGTTATAAGTGGTAAATCGCCATAGAACAAGCCACTGAGCTGTTGTTCGTTCCTGGTAGAGCGCTTCTCTCTTTGTATGCAGAGTTATGGATACCATGGGCAGAGTTGAAATGCATTTGGTTTGTGACTAGGCAATCCCCTCCACCAAAATAGAGTATATTTATGACTTCCCCTAGAACAATGAACTAAATCTGGTTTGAAACCCCTACCGCAATTAACTCTATCCAAGTAACTCCCCAATAAATAAAATTTGCTGTTGATTTTAGCTTAAAAAAAATCTAGTAATATTATTTGTACATAGATCAAGATTCAGATGTATTTTGCCTAGTCGTAACATTATTTAAAATAAGTACACCTCTTTCTGGAGTATTATTCAAATTGTTCATTGAGTACAAAATATATTAAATATTCTTTCAGAGTTAGACAAAAATACCAGTATGTATTTATTAAAAATATATGGGATGTGTCAAAACGGACATGAACTGTAAGTACTCATCACCTTCCATTCTAATGTTCCTGCTCTGTTTTACTATATGTATTATTTTATCTTAGGGATGCTATAAATCTCAACTCCCACTATAGACACAGTTATGGTTATCAACTAATTTTTCATAGACTAATGCTGCAGCTGTGGTTAGCAAAATTCCAAGAGGTGATTCAACATGTTGTTTTGAGAGTGGATCATATGAATGGCTTTTTTTTTTTTTTAGCACAGACCTAGTGGAATCCTTCAAAACTGATCAGACATCAAAGGATTATTATTCTCAATCTGTTTGTGAGATAAATAGATTTTTCAGGGTCCTTGAAGACAGAGTTAATGTATTTCTTTAGTTTTTCACCACCTATGGTATATATTGATAATCTTAACTGTCAGCTGCAATAAATACAGTATACTGATATACAATTGAAATTATATGGCTCCATCAAGGTCAACACACATATAGCAAATATACTTCTCAACAAGGACAATAATTAAAACATTTTGAAGAAACACAAAGAACCAGTAATGCAATGGCATAATTCATTTCAGCAGGCAAATTTGCTACTTTGATCTAAGTATGATTATGGGATGTATGAGGATGGCCAAGGTAAGAGTTTGGAAAGATGGAGTTTGATAAGGGCTTAGCCAAGCTATCAACTCAAATCATCAGAGGTTGTTCCTGGTTGTTAGAAAATCTGAACGAATGTTGATTGGACACAGAGGCCTCAGTGGAGGAGCAGAACATAGATGCTACCTAGCTCCTATTTAATTCCTTCTTTTTTTTTCTCTATCTCTTTGTCCTTTTTTCTCTCTACTCCATTATATTAATGTTTTCCGATGTATAAAAAATATTTTTGTATGAGAATGGGGTCTAATTCCACCCCTTTTAAGGTAATATGTTTTTATTAGTAACAATTTTATTTTCTGTTAAAGGGACAGTAAAGTCAAAACTAAACTTTCATAATTCATATAGGGCATGCAATTTTAAACAATTTTCCAATTTACTTTTATCATCAAATTTGCTTTGTTCCCTTGGTGGCTTTTGAAAAGCTAAACCTAGCTAGGCTCAAACTGATTTCTAAACAGTTGAAAACCGCCTCCTAGCTCAGAGCATTTTGAAAGTTTTTCACAGTTAGACAGTGCTAGTTCACATGTGTCATATAGATAACATTGTGCTCACTCCCGTGAAGTTATTTAGGAGTCTTCACTGATTGACTACACTGCATGTCTGTCAAAGGCACTTGGATAAGGAGGCTGTCTGCAAAGGCTTAGATACAAGGTAATCACAGAGGTAAAAAGTATATTAATATAACTGTGTTGGTTATGCAAAAACGGGGAATGGGTAATAAAGGGATTATCTATCTTTTTAAATAAGAAACATTTTGGTGTAGACTGTCCCTTTAAGTATTGGTGTTGTATCACTATTTGTAGTAATTTGGATAAAATGTGCTTTATTTTATGAAGACCAATGCCTATTATTCAGCTGTGAACTGCTGTATTTCCATATTCTTGTTAAATTTCTTCTGCTTTTATTGTGCAATAAATAAATAATAAAAATAAAGATTTTCAATTACTTTTTAAAAATAAATTATGGGCTCAATGTACAAAGCAGCAGATGCTACTTTTGAGCCCTTGTGAGGCAGAACCGCATTATAAGAAGTTGCGACCATCCGACCCCTGCGTCTTACCTTCTCTATGTCTTCAGAGATTGTGGAGATAAAACACACTGAACACGTTTAATCGGGGTGATTGACAGGGTCATTGTGCGAGAGCAGGGGGGCATTGCACAAGGAAGTCCTCATACAAAAGTACATGTGGGCAGTGAGCGTGCAGTGCCTGTTGCCCGTTTTCCACCATATAATAATAAATACTGACCACGTTGCACATTTATATTTATCATGCAATACAGCCTTTGTTGCAATTTTTTGATGATGTTAAAGAAAATGTCATATATCATTGTGAGTGGTTTGATTTTATATAAATATTATATTATATGTGATGTTAATGAATAATGTCATTAATGACGCCTTTTGCAAAGCCTGTAGAAAGGGGCAAAGCTTAAAGGGACATAATACTCATTTGCTAAATCACTTGAAAGTGATGCAGCACTACTGTAAAAAGCTGACAGGAACATATCACCTAAGCATCTCTATGTAAAAAAGGAAGATATTTTACCAACTTCCTCAGCTCACCAGAGTAAGTCCTGTGTAAAAAGTTATACTTCAGCTGCTGTCCAGCTGCAGGTAAAAAAAAAAATAAATGAAGAAATGAACTGCAGCCAATCAACATCAGCAGTGCTGAGGTCATGAACTCTATTACTGTGATCTCATGAGATTTCCCTTAACTCTCATGAGATTTCATAGTAAACTTCCTTAAACTGAATAGGGAAATAACATGAGTGTGCATGAAGCTTGCTCCCTTTTTACATAGAGGTGTTCAGGTGATATTTTCTAGTCAGCTTTTTACAGCTATGCTCCATTACTTTCAAGTGTTTCAACATGTGGGTATCATGACCCTTAAAGGACCAGTCAGCACAGTAGATTTGCATAATCAACAAATGCAAGATAACAAGACAATGCAATAGCACTTAGTCTGAACTTCAAATGACTAGTAGATTTTTTTCTGACAATTTTAAAAGTTATGTCTTTTTCCACTCCCCCTGTACCATGTGACAGCCATCAGGCATTCAAAAATGCATACACGTACCATGTGACAGCCATTCACAAATGCATACTCACTTATTCTTGCACATGCTCAGTAGAAGCTGGTGACTCAAAAGGTTTAAATATAGAAAGACTGTGCACATTTTGTTATTGGAAGTAAATTGGAAAGTTGTTTAAAATTGCACGCTCTATCTGAAAAATGAAAGTTTAATTTTGATTGAGTGTCCCTTTAAGTTTGGAATTTTTGGGCTTTCTGCAATTAAGTGAGAAGTTTAAATAAAGTTTATTTTATCAAGTAATATATACAAATAATTAGAATGATAAATTTGGTATGCTTGATTTCTCTGCGCTCATTCCACTGTTTTTATATTTCAATATACATATATTTGATATACAAAAGTGAACAGATTCATTCTCAGAGATTTTCAGTGCTAACGTTTTTACGTTTATTGTACATTTTGCGGATGTCTCTACTGGAATAAGTAATACACAAATGATTGAATAGAATGAGGATGTGTATTTAAAAAATAAGCAACATATAATACTTTAACTCAAACAAAGTGATCTGCAGAATATCAGGTATCCAAACTTGGACAGGGAATATGTGAACTTTCACTATTGTGAAATTGTAATGTAATTTCCAACATATTTCTTTTCTGTTTAACTGTTAACTTATGCTGAAAGTACAAGATAATTAAACTATCCTTTTCATCTATCTTTATTAAATGAAATTATTCATTTCTGAGATTAATGCTTGGACTGTTTATAATTCCTTTTTTTTTTAAACAGAAATTCTTTACCCAAGGGCTCATTCTCTAATGATTAATGAAAGATTGCTTTCTGGAGGTCTGGAATATTATTATGTTTTTTTTTTTTTAAGTTTCTTTTGTAAGCCCTCTGCAATGTAAAGGGTAACCTTATCTACATGGGTGAAAGGCTATTCTAGATATTTTGAATCGGTTGGCAGATGTCTGTTTTTTGCCACTTTATTGTCTCCTGCAAGGATTGCAAATTGCAATGGTGCTCCCCAATTTTTAACTTGTTTGTGGGCAAAGCTTAATTTTTTTAAAATTTCTTTATATATTTACTTTTAAACAAAGGCAGAAAGGATAGGAAGGCTTAAAGGGTGTATGATAAAGTGTTTGTAGCATGAGAGAGTCATACAAGAGAGGCCCAGTAAAAATATAATATAAAATGATTAGTTATGCATTGTAAAACAACTTTGCAATATACAGGGTTTTATTTATTTTGCCCCCTTTTCATATAATTTAGCTCTATATATTATACACCTATATACAGTATGTAGATGATTATATTTAGGTATAGATATATACAGAAATATATAGAAATATTTATTTATAAATACATAGAACATATTCTGTGTGCAGAACATTGGAATTTGAAATATTTACAGTCAATACACAGTATAACACTTAATGAAATAATATTGCATAAATATGCTTTTTCATGTTTTCGTCTACTTGCCTGCAAATGGCTCCAATGCACTTATATATACATGTGTATATATTTACAAATATGTATTTATGTGTTTATATGTTATTATTTATATGTAAATACAAACATATATATATTTAGACATGTATATTTATGTAAATAAAAACAGAGAAGCACACAACCTGGGAACGAACAACAGCATAATAGCTTGTTCTATGGCTAGTTACAACCCAATAAGCAGCCTCTTTTTGCTCAACATGTTCCATTTACAGAGAAGAACTTTCCTATAGCATATCAGTCTGATCTTGACTTAAAAGTGCAGTCCAGCCCCGAAATACCAGGCAATCCCTCGTTGAACTAGAGAAATGACAAAACCCCAGACGTACGTTTCAGCCTATTGTGGGCCTCATCAGTGAGGTGCAGCCATATCCCTCTATGCACGCCGAGCAACAGGTCCACGTCTGGCTTCCCGCATCACCCTTAGGGAGACTTCCCTCAGGGTCATAATTTGCATAAATAAAAACAGAGAAGTGCTCAACCTGGGAATGAACAACAGCATAATAACTTGTTCTATGGCCAGTTAATTGTTATAGTTTTTGTAATATGTATATATATATATATATATATATTAAAAAAAAACAACAACATTTATGCTTACCTGATAAATTTCTTTCTCTTGCGATGTATCGAATCCACGGATTCATCCAATACTTGTGGGATATTCTCCTTCCCAACAGGAAGTGGCAAAGAGAGCACCCACAGCAGAGCTGTCTATATAGCTCCTCCCCTAACTCCACCCCCCAGTCATTCGACTGAAGGCTAGGAAGAAAAAGGAGAAACTATAGGATGCAGAGGTGACTGAAGTTTTATAATAAAATATACTACCTGTCTTAAATAGACAGGGCGGGTGCTGGAGTCGATACATCACAAGAGAAAGAAATTTATCAGGTAAGCATAAATTTTGTTTTCTCTTGCAAGATGTATCGAGTCCACGGATTCATCCAATACTTGTGGGATACCAATACCAAAGCTTTAGGATACGGATGAAGGGAGGGACAAGACAGGTACCTAAACGGAAGGCACCACTGCTTGTAGAACCTTTCTCCCAAAAATAGCCTCAGAAGAAGCAAAAGTATAAAATTGGGAAAATTTGGAAAAAGTATGAAGCGAAGACCAAGTCGCCGCCTTACAAATCTGTTCAACAGAAGCCTCATTTTTAAAAGCCCATGTGGAAGCCACTGCTCTAGTAGAGTGAGCAGTAATCTTTTCAGGAGGCTGCTGGCCAGCAGTCTCATAAGCCAAACGGATGATGCTTTTCAGCCAAAAAGAAAGAGAGGTAGCCGTAGCCTTTTGACCTCTCTGCTTTCCAGAATAGACAACAAACAAAGAAGATGTTTGACGGAAATATTTAGTTGCTTGTAAGTAGAACTTTAAAGCACGAACCACATCAAGATTATGCAACAGACATTCCTTCTTGGAAGAAGGATTAGGACACAGAGAAGGAACAACAATTTCCTGATTGATATTCCTATTAGAAACAACCTTAGGAAGAAATCCAGGTTTGGTACGCAAAACCACCTTATCTGCATGGAAAACAAGATAAGGTGAGTCACACTGTAAAGCAGATAACTCAGAAACTCTTTGAGTCGAAGAAATAGCTACTAAAAACAGAACTTTCCAAGATAGAAGCTTAATATCTATGGAATGCATAGGTTCAAACGGAACCCCTTGAAGAACTTTAAGAACTAAATTTAAGCTCCATGGCGGAGCAACAGGTTTAAACACAGGCTTGATTCTAACTAAAGCCTGACTAAACACCTGAACATCTGGAACATCTGCCAGACGCTTGTGTAAAAGAATAGACAAAGCAGATATCTGTCCTTTTAAGGAGCTAGCTGATAATCCTTACTCCAATCCTTCTTGGAGAAAAGACAATATCCTAGGAATCCTACTCTTACTCCATGAGTAACCCTTAGATTCACAACAATAAAGATATTTTCGCCATATCTTATGATAGATTTTCCTGGTGACAGGCTTTCTAGCCTGAATCAGGGTATCAATGACTGAAACAGAGAAACCACACTTTGATAAAATCAGGCGTTCAATCTTCAAGCAGTCAGACACAGAGAAATTAGATTTGGATGCTTGAATGGACCCTGGATTAGAAGGTCCTGCCTCATTGGCAGAGTCCATGGTGGAACAGATGACATGTCCACCAGATCTGCATACCAAGTCCTGCGTGGCCACGCAGGTGCTATCAGAATCACAGAAGCTCTCTCCTGCTTGATTCTGGCAACCAGACGTGGAAGGAGAGGAAACACATAGGCCAGGTTGAAAGACCACTGCTAGAGCATCTATCAGTACTGCCTGGGGATCCCTTGACCTGGACCAGTAACAAGGAAGCTTGGCATTCTGATGGGACGCCATCAGATCTAATTCTGGTGTGCCCCATAGCTGAGTCAGCTGGGCGAATACTTCTGGATGGAGCTCCCACTCCCCCGGATGAAAAGTCTGACGACTTAGGAAATCCGCCTCCCAGTTCTCTACCCCTGGTATATGGATTGCTGAAAGATGGCAAGAGTGAGTCTCTGCCCATCGGATTATTTTGGTCACCTCCATCATGGCTAGAGAACTCCATGTTCCTCCTTGATGATAGGATTGATATAAGCTACAGTCGTGATGTTGTCCGACTGAAATCTGATGAATTTGGCTGCAGCCAGTTGAGGCCACGCCTGAAGTGCATTGTATATCGCTCTCAGTTCTAGAATGTTTATTGGGAGGAGAGCTTCCTCCTGAGTCCATAAACTCTGTGCTTTCAGGGAGTTCCAGACTGCACCCCAGCCCAGTAGACTGACATCTGTCGTTACTATGAGCCACTCTGGCCTGCGGAAACACATTCCCTGGGACAGGTGGTCCTGTGACAACCACAATAGAAGAGAATCTCTGGTCTCCTGATCCAGATGTATCTGAGGAGATAAATCTGCATAATCCCCATTCCACTGTTCTAGCATGCATAGTTGCAGTGGTCTGAGGTGTAGGCGGGCAAAAGGAACTATGTCCATTGCCGCTACCATGAGTCCGATTACCTCCATACACTGAGCCACTGATGGCCGAGGAATGGAATGAAGAGCTCGGCAGGTGGCTACAAGTTTTGATTTCCTGACTTCCGTCAGAAATATTTTAAATTCTACCGAGTCTATCAGAGTCACTAGGAAGGAAACTCTTGTTAGAGGGAACAGAGAACTCTTTTTTATGTTCACCTTCCACCCATGATATCTCAGAAAAGCCAACACGATGTCTGTGTGAGACTTGGCTAGTTGGAAAGTCGACGCCTGAATTAAGATGTCGTCTAGATAAGGCGCCACTGCTATGCCCCACAGTCTTAGAACCGCCAGAAGGGACCCTAGCACCTTTGTGAAAATTCTGGGAGCTGTGGCCAATCTGAAGGGAAGGGCCACAAACTGGTAATGCCTGTCCAGAAAGGCGAACCTGAGGAATTGATGATGATCTCTGTGAATAGGGATGTGCAGATACGTATCCTTTAAGTCCACGGTGGTCATATATTGACCGTCCTGGATCAGAGGTAGAATAGTCCGAATAGTCTCCATCTTGAACGATGGAACCCTGAGGAATTTGTTTAGAATTTTGAGATCCAAGATTGGTCTGAAAGTTCCTTCTTTTTTGGGAACCACAAACAGGTTTGAGTAAAACCCTAGTTACGCTTTTGGAACTGGGTGAATCAATCCCATGGTATGTAGGTCTTCTACACAGCGTAAGAACGCCTCTCTCTTTGTCTGGTTTGCAGACAATTGAGAAATGTGAAATCTCCCCCTTGGGGGGGAGTCCTTGAAGTCTAGAAGATAACCCTGGGCAACAATTTCTAAAACCCAGGAATCGTGAACATCTCTTGCCCAAGCCTGAGCGAAGAGAGAAAGTCTGCCCCCTACTAGATCCGGTCCCGGATCGGGGGCTACCCCTTCATGTTGTCTTAGAGGCAGCAGCAGGCTGCTTGGCCTGTTTACCCTTGTTCCAAGCCTGGTTAGGTCTCCAGACTGACTTGGATTGGGCAAAATTCCCCTCTTGCTTCGCAGCCGGGGAAGAGGAAGATGGACCACCCTTGAAATTTCGAAAGGAACGAAAATTATTTTGTTTGGTCCTCATTTTATTTGTTTTATCCTGAGGGAGGACATGGCCTTTCCCTCCAGTGATGTCTGAAATAATCTCTTTCAGTTCAGGCCTGAATAGGGTCTTTCCTTTGAAAGGGATGTTCAAAAGTTTAGATTTTGATGACACATCAGCTGACCATGATTTAAGCCATAACGCCCTGCGTGCTAAAATGGCAAAACCTGAATTCTTTGCCGCTAATTTAGCCAGTTGAAAAGCGGCATCTGTAATGAAAGAATTAGCCAGCTTAAGGGCTTTAATTCTATCCTCTAATGGGGTCTCCATCTGAAGAGCCTCTTCCAGAGACTCGAACCAGAAAGTAGCTGCAGTAGTTACAGGAACAATGCAAGCAATAGGTTGGAGAAGAAAACCTTGAACAAAAATTTTCTTTAGGAGACCCTCTAATTATTTATCCATAGGATCTTTAAAAGCACAACTGTCCTCGATAGGTATAGTTGTACGCTTGGCGAGAGTAGAAATAGCTCCCTCCACCTTAGGGACCGTCTGCCACGAGTCCCGCATGGTGTCGGATATGGGAAACATTTTCTTAAAAACAGGAGGGGGAGCGATCGGTATACCTGGTCTATCCCACTCCCTAGTAACAATGTTCGCAATCCTCTTAGGGACTGGAAAAACATCAGTGTAAACAGGGACCTCTAAGTATTTGTCCATTTTACACAATTTCTCTGGAACCACTATAGGGTCACAATCATCCAGAGTCACTAATACCTCCCTGACCAACAAGCGGAGGTGTTCAAGCTTAAATTTAAAGGCCATCATATCAGAATCTGTCTGAGGGAGCATCTTCCCTGAATCAGAAATCTCTCCCACAGACAGCAAATCCCTTACCCCTACTTCAGAAAATTGTGAGGGTATATCGGATACGGCTACTAAAGTGTCAGAATGTTCAGTATTTGTTCTTAAACTAGAGCTGTCGCGCTTCCCTTGTAACCCAGGCAGTTTAGATAAAACCTCTGTGAGGGTTGTATTCATAACTGCGGCCAAATCTTGTAAAGTAAATGAAGTTGACGCACTAGAGGTACTTGGCGTCACTTGTGCGGGCGTTACTGGTTGTGACACTTGGGGAGAGCTAGATGGCATAACCTCATTTCTTTCTGTCTGAGAATCATCTAACGCTATATTTTTAAGTGCTACAATATGCTCTTTAAAATTTATAGACAAATCAGTGCAAGTGGGACACATTCTAAGAGGGGGTTCCACAATGGCTTCTAAACACATTGAACAAGGAGCTTCCTTGATGTCAGACATGTTAAACAGGCTAGTAATGAAACAAGCAAGCTTGGAAAACACTTTATTCAAAGTAAAACAATACTTAGAAAAAAACGGTACTGTGCCTTTAAGAGAAAAAAAAGATGCACTAACTCTGCAAAACAGTGTAAAAAAGCAGTAAACTTTTCGAAATTTTTACAGTGGATTCATAAAGCTTTAGTAAGATTTCCCCACTAGTCAAATAAACGATTAACCCCTTAATGGAAAAACCGGATTGACAAAACGTCAAAAACCGGTACAAAAACGTTCAGCACCTTGCCACAGCTCTGCTGTGGCGCCTACCTGCCCTTATGGATAGATTTGTGGGGAAAAAACTTCCTTTAGGCCCTCAAGCACAGCAGGACCCTCCGGAGTAACAGCTTGATGTCTTGTCTGTAAAATTAACTGCGCATCTGAGGCGTGAAAATAGGCCCCTCCCACCTCACTCGATGTCTGTAGGGCCTAAAAGAAACATGAGTATTGTGCTGTATAGAAGGTTCATCGATGACCAGCTGATCATCTGGCGTGGTGATCAGGATGACACCTTTTTGGATTATCTGAATTGAAATGACTTGAATTTAAGTTTCACTCATGAATGGAATGAGGAACAGATTAATTACCTGGACATGAATCTTTCAGGAAGTCATGGCAAAACAGTGGCAACAAATGTACACAGAAAACCTATTTCTGGTAATACGCTACTGCATGCCAGAAGTAACCACCCCAGAAGTGTTTTTAAAGGGGTGGCCAAAGGCCAATTCATTCATCTGAAAAGAAATTGTTCAGACCAACAGACCTACAAACAACAGGCCACAGGTTTATCCAGGCGCCTGAAAGAACGGGGCTATGACAATAAGACAATCAAGGAGGGCTTCAACACAGTAGAGGGTCTGGATAGAGCAGATTTGTTGATGTCAAAAAAGGCGTTGAAGTCCAAAACGCAAATGGAGGGCCAAGACAATATCCTTTTCATTACGGATTATTCCAAACAATATAATGAAATTTGTAGGATAATAAGGAAACACATCCGCCTCTTGAGGGCTGATGATGCTCTAGCAAATTTAACAGCGGCACGTTGTAAATTTGCGTATAAGAGAGGAAAAACAATTGGCAATTTTATTGCACCAACTAAATTACCACAGAGGGAGAGGAGAGAATCGTCTTGGCCAACCACGCATGGCATGTTTCGTTGCCACAATAGATCGTGTGTGGCATGTGCGAAAGTTGACACAGAGGACAATTTTAAGTCCACTGTTACGGGGCAAGTTTTTAAGAAACTTTCTTGCCTTAATTGTAGGTCTTCCTTTGTGATCTATCTAATAACATGCAGCATTTGTGAAAAACAATATGTGGGCCTCACGACACGAGAGATAAGGTCCAGGATCAGGGAACACCTCTCAAATATTAAAAAGGGAACAGCGAGTACCCCACTTGTGCAACATTTTGCACAAAGACATAACAAAAGCTCTGATTCATTCAGCTGGACATGTATTGAAAGGATTACACTCCCAGAAAGAGGAGGTGATCGTGAGGCACTCCTGGGTAAAAGAGAAGTTTTCTGGATATTTAAGTTAAAAACCAGATACCCAGGGGGGCTGAATTCAGATTATGATCTGATAAATTTTTGGCAGTGAAGTATTTGAAAAATGTCCCGTATGAGGTTGTTTCTTGACAACATCATCAATTAAGTATCCCATATAAATTCATTTTCATAGTGCTGCAGACATTATGTATTCAAATTTATTAAGTATCTCTTCAACCCTGTGCAGTGGGGTCACCCCAATATATGGTCTTTCCAATTCAACTCTTTGCCTTATGGCGGGTCACCATTAATTTAGTATAGCCCTAGTAAGAGTGCAGTAATTATTCAGGAATATGTTCCTTTCCTTCCTTTCACTAGGATGGTCTAACATTGGTACTACTGAATACCCCTAATGACTCTAAGAATATAGTGTATGGGCCATCACATATCTCGATTTAATAAGTACCCTTAAAATCCTGCACAGTACTTCCCCCTAAGCAAGACTACATATAGACTTCCCCTATATATAGATCTAGTGCTTAGATAGATATAGAGAACACCTAGGGAGATTTGTAGGTTCAGTATAACAAGTATAGGACTTACAATATCGGTCAAATGTAGGAAAAGTTTGCCACATTCTATTTTATACCCCAACAACATAATAGATAATATAAGTACATTTACTCTACACCAAACATAACCATTGTTAATAAGCCATTCACTATTATGGCTCATGAGCCAGAACATATTGGTTAATATAGTGATTGTGACACAATCTTTATCTCCTGTGGTGTAGTATTCTCAATATATAATTGTTTCTGTCTGGCTAGGGGGCGTTTAGTTAACGCAGTGAGTATATATTAGATTTTCATACCAAACGTTTTTGTAAGTCTAAATAGTAACCATTTGGCAATTTGCATTTGTAAATGTTAAAAAGAAATTCATAACTTTAATTCATGAATGTTTAAGAATAATAATTTATTTAGACATCGTACCAACTAACTGCATTAACATAATTTGACAAGTGTTTTGATACCCTTGGTTAAGCAGAGTCCTTATTGTAGGCATGACACAGTACAACCAATAGTTAATTCTTTGCAGAATGTGTGATTAATGATCTAATTAACAGTCAACCAATCAGAGGCAGCATGTTTATTTTAAAAGTTGTGTTTTAGAACTTGAAGCCAGCAGCTACGACTACGGCAACAGCCGAAATGCGTCAGATTGTGCTTCATATGCTGACTTCACTGTTTTTGTACTACTATGGTCTGTGTGACAGGCTTGTTTTTATTCATTTTTTCACTTTGTGATCAATAAAGAATTGAATTTTTAAACGAGGCTCCTGGCTGGTGCTCCTTTAAAGTTTCCTGTTTGAATAGTTTGCGGCTTTGACTATCCTGAGTGCAGCACAGCCGGAGGATGCCCCCATACCTTGCTCCGTGAGTGCAAGAGCTGACAGCTACGCGGAGTGTCCGTGGGATGACTTTCACCCAATCCTGAAGTGAGATGCGGAGCGGACCAATGAACGGAAAGGAGTTGAGAGGACTTCCGGTTCAACACTGAGGTCACGAAAGCTCCCCATACGGCTTGGCAGACAGATCGGTGTGTAGTGATGGAAGGGGTTTTCCTCTAAACCGGTGAGATGAATCAATGCTGGAGTGGTCACAACAGGAGACAGTGAGCCCAGTGAGACCGGTACCCCAAACCGCAAAGTTGAATCGACTGAGGGTAAGCAATTTACGTTCTTACTACCTGGAAATTTACAGAACTTACTACCTTACACTGAACTTTGTCACGCTGTTTACTTGCTCAGGATCGCAAAATATGTAAGTACAGGGACTTTCTTGTTGTGCTAAAAGAAACACACCAAAGTGTTTCTAAACTAGCCATGTGGGTTAATAACCCTTAAATAAGCCCAAAATGAACCTCCAAAGTCCCTCAAAACGTTAATCCTTTTAATAAAAAACGTTTTTCTCATAAGTGTCACCAGTAATAACTTAGCCCTTATGCAAGCTGGAATTCCATACTAAGTCTCTGAATACAGCTTACCCTTCCCTCATGGGGATACTGTCAGCCTTTTCTAGAATTATCACAGTCTGTCTAGAAAAAAATGACTGAACATACCTCAGTGCAGCTTAGCATGCAAACCGTTCCCCCAACTGAAGTTTTCCTGTACTCCTCAGCCTCTGTGGGAACAGCAGTGGATCTTAGTTACAAAGTGCTAAGATCTTCATCCTCCTTGCAGAAATCGTCATCCCTTTTCTGCTAGAGAGTGAATAGTATACACCGGTACCATTTAAAATAACAAAGTTTTGCTTGAGAAAATAAAAACTAACATTTTTGTCACCACACTCACTTTACCCTTCCTAGTACTTAGAGTAGGCAAAGAGAATGACTGGGGGGTGGAGTTAGGGGCTATATAGACAGCTCTGCTGTGGGTGCTCTCTTTGCCACTTCCTGTTGGGAAGGAGAATATCCCACAAGTATTGGATGAATCCGTGGACTCGATACATCTTGCAAGAGAAATATATATATATATTCTATGGATTTTTTTGAATATTTTAGTACATATAAAGTAATTATTTACATACATTTCTAATATTTTTTAATATGTTATATTTAATAAATAACGCACCTTAATATAACTCATGTCGGGTTAGTGCATATGAAGAATTAGTGTACTCCTGTCAGACTTAAGTGCGCAAACCCAAAGAGTACACTAATTGTCAGCTTCAGACTAAAGCCCAGATTGGCTCCTCCAAATAAGGCAAGTGGTTGATGGAGTTTGGCTACTGAAACAATTGCAGCTAACAAGATGTTAATTTGTTTTATTTTATTTATTTATTTATTTATTTTTTATTGAGGTTCTTTTCAAAACAAACAATGGGTAATTGTCAATACAAAATATAAGGTGAAATAATTTGTTAGAGAATATGTTACCAAGCACATCAGAGAAAAACACAATATGAGTGAACGACAAATTACATTCTCGAAACAAGCAATAAATGTTACTCAAACAGTATACCCACAAAATGATTGGAACGGCCACTCATGGACCATACAGTTGCAAGAAGCATAGTACAAGGTAGGTAAACATTAATGTGAAGGGGCCACTCATGGGCCCTAAATGAAGAACCTCTTTTACCTTTTAATGTAATAGTTAGGGTAGGATACTTAAAACCTTAAATTTGAAATATATGGAATGTTGAATAAGCTTATCAAAATTAAAAGGAGAACAAAAGGTTAACAATATAATGTGTTGCATTAATTAAAAGAGTTTAGGGTGCGGTATAGACAAGAAAAAAACTTGTGTTTAATTCACCCAAACGAGGTGACATATTATTAATATGTGGGGGGGAGGTGGTCAATTAAGTTATGGTTTCACAGCTCAACAGCATATCTATTTGGAAAATCTCGTGAGCACACTAGGTATTAGTGGATACACAAACATGAACTTGTTCCCGCTGGGTTATTGAGATGTCTGACATAGTAGAGTCTGACAGGCTACTGAACTAGATATACATTATGAGAAGGGAGACTACATCCAATAGCTGCAGTGCAGGTCCAGCCTGCGTTAAAAAAACATATCTAATACTCAAAAGGAAGGCTGTATATCACAGTATAGCAACGGCCGTAGCCTCAAACTATGAGCCCTGCACTTAATGGTACACGCTAAAAGTGGAGAATCCAAAACATGCAGGTATATCAACGGTGCCTTAGTAAACTTGAAGAGTAACCAAGTATCTGTGCACTAAATGTTAGTATTCCTTCTCTAATTATGTAGTCCCTAATCTATAGATTCCGTCCATCATGTCTACAAATATAAGAGTGAAAAGGCTCAGACATCCAGGTCGCGGACATCTAAGCCCTAAGGGACAATCAAAAAATAATAATATTAGGAATAAAAATTTTAACTTAAAGGCTTGGTTGGCATAGAAAGTATATCACCTCTGGATCAATACAGTAAAGAGATATATGTTGCATCTCCCCTCAAGGGCCGTTGTCACCACTGGACGGAGACGGGAAAGGGATAATGGATATGACCCACTCTATCACTCAGAGCGAGAAAGGGTGAGGGGAGACACACTTTAACATAGTTGGAGGACACATATTATGGGAGCTAACGTATCTATACAAACCATAAACCAGGTGGTATTATGCTAGGTAGGAGCAAGTATGTTATCGGTTTAGCCTATGGGTATATTAAGGACTAGTAAACAATGGTGTCAAATTTTGGTATCACAAGATATAGCCATGTGGCTGACTCACAGGGATCTAAGACTAAAAACTGTGCATAGGTTGCTAGGTATCATTTGGATTTATCCTCTTTGTCCTCACAGTACTGATGATCATACATCAGGAGACCTAAACCCACTTTACATATTATAACTCTGACATAAGGGCATGGGCTCTATACCCCAAGGTCAAGAGGTCACATAGTACTACTACATAGTATAGTGAATATAAAGATATGGGCAGGATATGAAAAGTAAGGGCTTGAGGAACATATATGTAGACTATAGCAATACAGCTTATAGAGGGCTACTATAATAGTGTATACTAAGCTAGGTAGGGACCTTCATAATAAACTAATAGAGAACAGAGTTATACCCGGCACACCTTCTCAATCAATAAGTGTGCATAGATATAGACAGCAATTAGTATCAGTCCACTTCAACACAGCTGGACTATGGAGCTGGTATATGCGTATACATCTAAAAGGAGGACCAAATTGAAGGCAGAAAACCCACTATTATTTCTTACCAACATATACAAAAACATGTAAGGAAATCTATAACGTACTTGTATAGCATATACACATAATAGGGACCAGGTTCTGTGAACATGTGACTCAGCAGCATGAATATAGATATGCTCTATGTATGCGGCATTAAAATATCTCTGTTGAGATACATTAAGCAAATAGTAATGATCTTGGGGTCCATCCGATAAAAATCGTCGCCCGCAAAAGCCGGCGACGCCAATATTTGCGCGGGTTTGGTATCCTATATACGGCGTAACCTAGAAGTTACGCGCATATATTTCTGCCGTCGCCCGTAGTTTTTTGGGCTATAGGCAGGTATACCAAACCAGCGCAGTTTGGTATCCAATATGCAGCGTAAGGACTTACGTGGCGAAAATGGAGAAAACTTACTCCATTTTCACCTCGCCACAAAAAGCAGCCGTAAGAAGCCTTACGCTGACTATTGGAGCCCCGTAACTCCCTAAACTGGCTGCTAAAATAAACCTAACACCTAACGCATGTGCAATGTCTATCTCCCTGTCAACCGCGATCTTCTAAAATAAACCTAACACCTAACGCATGCGCAATGTCTATCTCCCTGTCAACCGCGATCTTCTAAAATAAACCTAACACCTAACGCATGCGCAATGTCTATCTACCTGTCAACCGCGATCCCCCCCCAGAAATCCCTAATAAAGTTATTAACCCCTAAACCGCCGCTCCCGGACCCCGCAGCCATCTACATAAACTAACCCCCTACTGTGAGCCCCTAAAACCGCCGCCATCTACCTTATCTATCCCCTAATTAGAACCCCTTACACCGCTGTCATCTACCTTATCTATCCCCTAATCTGACCCCTTACACCGCCGCCACCTATATAAAAATTATTAACCCCTATTCTAATCCCCCTATACCGCCGCCAGCTATATTAATATTATTAACCCCTAATGTAAGCCCCTTACACCGCCGCCATCTCTATTAAAATGATTAACCCCTAATTTAATCTACCTACCCCGCCGCCAGCTATATTATCTATATTAACCCTAAGTATATTATAGTTAATATAGGTATTACATTATATATATTAACTATATTAACCCTAATTATATTAGGGTTAATATAGTTAATATAGTTACTATAGTATTTATATTAACTATATTAACTCTATCTAACCCTAACACCCCTAACTAAATTTATATTAAATTAATCTAATTCATTTATAAACTAAAATATTCCTATTTAAATCTAAATACTTACCTATAAAATAAACCCTAAGATAGCTACAATATAATTAATAATTACATTGTAGCTATGTTAGGGTTAATATTTATTTTACAGGTAAATTGTTAATTATTTTAACTAGGTATAATAGCTATTAAATAGTTATTAACTATTTAATATCTACCTAGTTAAAATAATTACCCAATTACCTGTAAAATAAATCCTAACCTAAGTTACAAATACACCTACACTATCAATAAATTAAATAAACTACAAACATCTATCTAAAAATACAATTAAATTAACTAAACTAAATTACAAAAAAAACAAACACTAAATTAACAAAAAAAAAAAAAGATTACAAGATTTTTAAGCTAATTACACCTATTCTAAGCCCCCTAATAAAATAATAAACCCCCAAAATAAAAAAAATTCCCTGCCCTATTCTAAATTAATAAAATTTCAAAGCTCTTTACCTTACCAGCCCTTAAAAGGGCCTTTTGTGGGGCATGCCCCAAAGAATTCAGCTCTTTTGCATACAAATACAATACCCCCCCCATTACAACCCACCACCCACATACCCCTATTCTAAAACCACCCAAACCCCCCTTAAAAAAGCCTAACAATACCCCCCTGAAGATCTCCCTACCTTGTCTTCACCACACCGGGCCGAACTCCTGATCCGATCCGGGCGATGTCTTCCTCCAAGCGGCAAAGAAGAATTCTTCCTCCGGCGATGTCTTCCTCCAAGCGGCAAAGAAGATTTATTCCTCCGGCGACGTCTTCCTCCAAGCGGCAGCAAAGTCTTCATTCTTCCGGCGGCATCTTCAATCTTCTTTCTTCGCTCCGCCGCCGCGGAGCATCCATCCCGGCCGACGACTGAACGACGAATGAGGTACCTTTAAATGACGTCATCCAAGATGGCGTCCGCCGAATTCCGATTGGCTGATAGGATTCTATCAGCCAATCGGAATTAAGTTAGAAAAATCTGATTGGCTGATTGAATCAGCCAATCAGATTCAAGTTCAATCCGATTGGCTGATCCAATCAGCCAATCAGATTGAGCTCGCATTCTATTGGCTGATCGGAACAGCCAATAGAATGCGAGCTCAATCTGATTGGCTGATATTAAATATTAACCCTAACATAGCTACAATGTAATTATTAATTATATTGTAGCTATCTTAGGGTTTATTTTATAGGTATTTAGATTTAAATAGGAATATTTTAGTTTATAAATGAATTAGATTAATTTAATATAAATTTAGTTAGGGGTGTTAGGGTTAGATAGAGTTAATATAGTTAATATAAATACTATAGTAACTATATTAACTATATTAACCCTAATATAATTAGGGTTAATATAGTTAATATATATAATGTAATACCTATATTAACTATAATATACTTAGGGTTAATATAGATAATATAGCTGGCGGCGGGGTAGGTAGATTAAATTAGGGGTTAATCATTTTAATAGAGATGGCGGCGGTGTAAGGGGCTTACATTAGGGGTTAATAATTTTAATATAGATGGCGGCGGTGTTAGGGGCTCACTTTAGGGGGTTATAGATATAATATAGCTGGCGGCGGGGTACGGGAGCGACGGTTTAGGGGTTAATAACTTTATTAGGTTGCGGCGGGGTACGGGAGCGGCGGTTTAGGGGTTAATAGCTTTTTTATTGTTAGGATAGTGAGGGGGGATAGCGGATAGAGGGTTAGACGTGTCGGGCTATGTTAGGGAGGCGTGTTAGACGTGTCGGGCTATGTTTAGGAGGCGTGTTAGACAGTGCGGGTGATTTAGACTTTAGTCAGGTTTTATAGGTGCCGGCAGTTTCTAACGTGGCGCAAGTCACTGGCGACTCCAAAAATCTGTACTTACGCAGATTTATGGACATCGCTGGTTTGTGAGACTTGCGCCACTTTAGCAAGTGACGGCGCCGCATATTGGATGGCTCGAGTTGCGAGCTGAAACTGCGGGCGACGTGGGTTCCCTCGCTTGCGCCGCAAACTGCGATCTATATCGGATCGCGCCCCAGGTTATAAGTCAAAAAGTGTTTACCCTGTGTATTAGTTATGTGCCTCACCTTTATATAGAAATATGCGTTAATAAGTGCTAACTCCTTAAAGGTAATGACTTGTCTGAACTAATCTAGCATACGTAGATATCAACATGGTTATATCACCTAAATCCAAACATGAGATGTGCTGCAGCTTCTATAAAGCAAACCTTAACATATGCCATACATTTATAGAAATACGCCATGAAACTGGAAGTCATAACTGCAGTGTATATAGCGATACATATTTGGCTTATAGGAAAATTATAGAACAAAGATCTCAGAGCCTCTAGACCCGTTGTTATCTCTAGTGGATGACATATTCAATGCAGAGAAGGATTGCGTGTATAATGAAAGCCCTTAAAGAACTATTAGAAACAAGGAAAGAAAAACAAATCAAATACAACTATACAGTTCTCTGGAGATGAGATAAAAGTTATGAAGCCATAGGAGACTAATAAGTCAGATTTGCACATATAAGGCATAGTGTCCGTTTTTACACATGATCTCTCATGTGCAGGGTCTTGGAGCAGAGCATTATACAATAGCTATATGAGCAACTGGCTTTGAAGGATGAGAGGTAAATAAAGGAACCCCCATATAATCATAGCAAACTATAATAGTAAGGTTTAAAACTGTAAGGCAACACAAGGGACTTATGCTAGATAGAGAAAGTGCTGTGAGATCCTATAATCAAGTTAGCAGCAAAAGCCTGGACCCATCCGATATCTCAACCTATTCCACATTTGGAGTCGGCCTGCCCATGGGGCGATGGAGAAAAGTGATGCATCAGGTAATGGAGTAGCAGGCATCCGTCTCCACCCCATCTCTGTGTAACAAGTCCTCTGCCGTCACGAGAAACTGGTGTGTGCTGATCTACTTCCATGTCTTTATAGTTTAGGACCCCAAGTGATGCTGGCCCAAGCTGTTCTGCCGGAGTGCAGGCGGCCCCTTGAACGGTGGGGGAAGGTAAGTCGCGAGGTTCACTGAATGGCAGCTCTGAGTTACTAAACTTCATAGCCAGCGCCATCTCTACTAATGTCTTGAACGCTGCCCCTCGGCTGCAGGTAGGGCTCCCCTGGATTAATTCAGTAAGCGCTCCGGTGCAGGCCGGGACCGCATCCACCCAGTCTTGAGGGGAATAGTGGAATGCCTCTTCAATAGATCCCAGAAAGCGTATGCGGTGCACAGCCAGTAGGTCAGACAAGATGGTAAGTAATGTGAAAGGCTCCATCGACACTGCCGATCACTCTGAGTATTTGAGTCCTTATATTGAAGAGAATGTTCCTCTTGAGAGTATCAGATCTGGGTTAGGGGAGACATTGCAGCAAACTGCTATGGCGTAGTTGAAAACTGCTTCTCCATGCTGTCAGGCCTGCGGAGCATAGAAGATATGCAGAGCACTATGATACCGCTCTGAAAAGTAAAAAAAAAAAAGACAACTCTGCATAGCTAGTATGTTTAGTGAGTTACACCTCGACTTTTCAGCATAGCTGCACACTATAATAAGATGTGTTAAATTATTTTTTAACAGTCGTTGCGCAGAGCTTCTCTCTTAAGCAGCCATCTCTGGCGGTACTTGGATCTGCCCCCCAATTTGTTTTATTTTAAATGTTTAGATTTGGCTGCGCAATAATTTTTGTGAATTATTTTTATTAGATAGTGTTATTATGAGTGTAACTATACTTTGTAATGGATTTGTGATGTGTTTTGTGACACTTTTATGTTTCGCAAAACAGTTAACTAGAGCTCTGAAGTCCCGGTAATCATTCTAGCGTAAATGGCAATTGCGCTCAAGCGATCGCGTTTACCTTCAACTCGTAATATGAGCAGTAAACCTGACGAGCGCAAACGGGCTTGATAAACCCCTTATCACCACTTTGCGCTCCACTTGTAATCTGGCCCAAAATGTTTAGCTATGCATAATTAAACAACTTTGCTAAATATTTTTCATTATTTATTTTGCTCCCTTTTCATGTAATTCTAATCTGAAAATAGAAAAAATTTCTAACTCTCAGACCTTGAAATACACCCTGCTGTTTTCTCAATTCTATAACCCTGGTATATATCTGTCCCTAAGTGTTTTTAAATCATAACAACTGCAAAACAATTTTATACTAACTTTACAACAGTGGCTAACTTTATTGTCTGCAGACTAAAGCCCAGATTGGTTCCAACAAATAAGACAAATGGTAGGTGGAATTTGACTATTGAAAAATGAAAGTAGTAAAAAGGATGTTGATTTGTTTAAAAAAATTAAGAAATAAAGCTATATTATTCTATAGCAAAACAGCAGAAATGTCTTGTAATGACAATGTCCCTTTAACTCAAAGTCTAATTCCTCAAAATGGACTAGATTACCAGTGGAGCACAATTTAGCACTCAAGCTCAAGCGTAAACTACGCTAGATGGAAGCTTTTTTCGTTCGTCGATTTGCACTCATATTACAAGTTGATATTGCGACCGTGTTAACTTCTTCTCCCATAGAATTCAATTGTGCGAAAAATGCAAAAGAGCTATCACCCATACTTGCACGCTAACCCGACCACGTATATTCAAGAGCGCTAAACCCAACATTAAATATTAATATTTCACATTCCAATGTTCTTCACATAGAAGAATATCTTTTATTTATTCTTAAATAATAAATAAATAAATATTTCTATATAGAGCTGTATATACCTATTCCTATATATCTATTGCTATAGATATATAGGTAAATATATATATATATATATATATATATGTATTTTACATGAACAGTATCAGAAATATATATTTAATAATAAAAAGTACATTATTTTCTTTGAAAAGAACATACAAATGTGAAATATGTGTTTTGCGCATCATGTTTTGCGATTTCGGGTAAAGGGCACATGAAAACTTCTTGAAGTATTAAATATAAAATATTTTAATTTTTAATTTTAAACAATTAATAAAAATTATTAAAAATTATTAAACATACAGTAAAATATTCTAAATAATCCAAATAAAATATATATATTTTACAGTATATTTAATAATTTTTAAAAAGTGTCCATAACACTTTTTTCCAATCTTCCATTTTCTTTTGACAAACTAAGGACGAGATTACAAGTGGCGCATAAACCGTTATGAGAGAGCGAAAAGGGGTTTATCGTGGGTGTTTGTTTGCACGTCGGGGTTACTGCTTGTATTACAAGTTGAAAATAAATGCGATCACTTGAGCTAAAATGATTACCGTGTGTCTTCTGGTTAGCTGTTTTACGAAACAAAAAGTGTCACAAAACGCATACAAAATACATTACAAAGTATAGTTAAACTAATATTAGCAATAATAAAAATTATTAAAAAAAAATTGCACAAAAAAGTTATAAGGGCTCAAAGATATGAGATCTTAGGTGTCTAAATATGTTTATGTATGTATATATATATATATATATATATATATATATATATATATATATATATTACTGTATATATATATATATATATATATATATATATATGTGTGTATGTATTTACATACATATACACATATAAACACATAAATAAATATTTACACACATATAGATATATATGTAAGTGCATTGGAACCCTTTACAGTAAAGTAGATAAAAACATGTAAAAACACATTTATGCAATATTCATTAGTGCTGCGGAATCTGTTGGCGCTCTAGAAATAACTAATAATAATAATAATAATAATAATAATAATAATATTCATATTTAATAAAGTGTTATAGTGTGTATTTACAGTAAATATTTCAAATTCCAATGTTATGCACATAGCAGAATATGTTCTATGTATTTTTAAATATGTATTTATATATATATATATATATATATATATAACACATAGAGAAACCCCTGCACTTACCAGCAAGCTCACAGTTAAGATTTAAAAGCAAAAATGGAAAGGTTAGTTACCGCATCTGGCCAAATGGGACAAGCCCAGGTACCACGTCAAGATCCTTTCCAATACCTGGGACTCTAACACAGCCACACAATGCAAGCTCTCAAATCCAAACAAACTGGGAACAAGGGAGGGGTGCACAGGCATATGTAATCACCCAGAAATATACAAAACACGGAAGGGGACTGCACTCCACTCCTGTCTGGGGTTAACTGCCTGTGACTCTGGTGACAGCACAGCTTTTTGTGAGTGCCACTGAGCACCCAGGGCTGAGCATGTTGCTGGGTCATGGGATGTGTACCCGGTCCGGTCTTGGAGTGCAGTCCCCTTCCGTGTTTTGTATATTTCTGGGTGATTACATATGCCTGTGCACCCCTCCCTTGTTCCCAGTTTGTTTGGATTTGAGAGCTTGCATTGTGTGGCTGTGTTAGGGACTCAAGTATTGGAAAGGATCTTGACGTGGTACCTGGGCTTGTCCCATTTGGCCAGATGCGGTAACTAACCTTTCCATTTTTGCTTTTAAATCTTAACTGTGAGCTTGCTGGTGAGTGCAGGGTTTTCTCTATGTGTTGTATTAATTTGTTTTGTAATTCCCCTATGGTTCTTGCACCCACTCGTGTCTTGGGTTAATTGCCTGTGACTCTGGTGACAGCACAGCTTTTTGTGAGTGCCACTGAGCACCCAGGGCTGAGCATGTTGCTGGGTCATGGGATGTGTACCCGGTCCGGTCTTGGAGTGCAGTCCCCTTCCGTGTTTTGTATATTTCTGGGTGATTACATATGCCTGTGCACCCCTCCCTTGTTCCCAGTTTGTGTGGATTTGAGAGCTTGCATTGTGTGGCTGTGTTAGGGTCTCAGGTATTGGAAAGGACCTTGACGTGGTACCTATGCTTTTCCCATTTGGCCAGATGTGGTAACCTTTCCATTTTTGCTTTTAAATCTTAACTGTGAGCTTGCTGGTGAGTGCAGGGTTTTCTCTATGTGTTGTATTAATTTGTTTTGTAATTCCCCTATGGTTCTTGCACCCACTCCTGTCTGGGGTTAACTGCCTGTGACTCTGGTGACAGCACAGCTTTTTGTGAGTGCCACTGAGCACCCAGGGCTGAGCATGTTGCTGGGTCATGGGATGTGTACCCGGTCCGGTCTTGGAGTGCACTCCCCTTCCGTGTTTTGTATATATATATATATATATATATATATATATATATATATATACACACCTATATTTAATCATGTGTGTATGTATATATATATATATATATACAGGGAGTGCAGAATTATTAGGCAAATGAGTATTTTGACCACATCATCCTCTTTATGCATGTTGTCTTACTCCAAGCTGTATAGGCTCGAAAGCCTACTACCAATTAAGCATATTAGGTGATGTGCATCTCCGTAATGAGAAGGGGTGTGGTCTAATGACATCAACACCCTATATCAGGTGTGCATAATTATTAGGCAACTTCCTTTCCTTTGGCAAAATGGGTCAAAAGAAGGACTTGACAGGCTCAGAAAAGTAAAAAATAGTGAGATATCTTGCAGAGGGATGCAGCACTCTTAAAATTGCAAAGCTTCTGAAGCGTGATCATCGAACAATCAAGCGTTTCATTCAAAATAGTCAACAGGGTCGCAAGAAGCGTGTGGAAAAACCAAGGCGCAAAATAACTGCCCATGAACTGAGAAAAGTCAAGCGTGCAGCTGCCAAGATGCCACTTGCCACCAGTTTGGCCATATTTCAGAGCTGCAACATCACTGGAGTGCCCAAAAGCACAAGGTGTGCAATACTCAGAGACATGGCCAAGGTAAGAAAGGCTGAAAGACGACCACCACTGAACAAGACACACAAGCTGAAACGTCAAGACTGGGCCAAGAAATATCTCAAGACTGATTTTTCTAAGGTTTTATGGACTGATGAAATGAGAGTGAGTCTTGATGGGCCAGATGGATGGGCCCTTGGCTGGATTGGTAAAGGGCAGAGAGCTCCAGTCCGACTCAGACGCCAGCAAGGTGGAGGTGGAGTACTGGTTTGGGCTGGTATCATCAAAGATGAGCTTGTGGGGCATTTCGGGTTGAGGATGGAGTCAAGCTCAACTCCCAGTCCTACTGCCAGTTTCTGGAAGACACCTTCTTCAAGCAGTGGTACAGGAAGAAGTCTGCATCCTTCAAGAAAAACATGATTTTCATGCAGGACAATGCTCCATCACACGCGTCCAAGTACTCCACAGCGTGGCTGGCAAGAAAGGGTATAAAAGAAGAAAATCTAATGACATGGAATCCTTGTTCACCTGATCTGAACCCCATTGAGAACCTGTGGTCCATCATCAAATGTGAGATTTACAAGGAGGGAAAACAGTACACCTCTCTGAACAGTGTCTTGGAGGCTGTGGTTGCTGCTGCACGCAATGTTGATGGTGAACAGATCAAAACACTGACAGAATCCATGGATGGCAGGCTTTTGAGTGTCCTTGCAAAGAAAGGTGGCTATATTGGTCACAGATTTGTTTTTGTTTTGTTTTTGAATGTCAGAAATGTATATTTGTGAATGTTGAGATGTTATATTGGTTTCACTGGTAAAAATAAATAATTGAAATGGGTATATATTTGTTTTTTGTTAAGTTGCCTAATAATTATGCACAGTAATAGTCACCTGCACACACAGATATCCCCCTAAAATAGCTATAACTAAAAACAAACTAAAAACTACTTCCAAAACTATTCAGCTTTGATATTAATGAGTTTTTTGGGTTCATTGAGAACATGGTTGTTGTTCAATAATAAAATGAATCCTCAAAAATACAACTTGCCTAATAATTCTGCACTCCCTGTATATATATATATATATATATATATATATATATATATATATATATATATATATATTGTACCAAAATCCCATTATATATATATATATATATATATATATATATATAAATATGTATTTATGAATAAATAGAACATATTCTACTATGTGAAGAATATTGGATTGTGAAATATTTAGCCACCAATCAGCAAGCACTACCCAGGTTCTGAACCAAAAATGGGCCGACTCCTAAGCTTACATTCCTGTTTTTCAAATAAAGTTGCTTAAAATTTCATGCTCTATCTGAATCATGAAAGAAAAAAAATTGGGTTTCATATCCCTTTAATCAGTACAACAGTTTTCAGCTGTGCTAACATAATTGCAAAATTGTTTTCTAATAACCAATTAGCTTTTTTAAATCACACCTGGATTAGCAAACACAACGTGCCATTAAAACACAGGGCAGATAATTGCTGAGAATGAGCATCGGTATGCCTATGTAGATATTTAATTAAAAATCAGCTGTTTTCAGGTACAATTGTCATTTACAAAATTAACACCGTCTATACTGTATTTCTGATCAATTTAATGTTATTTTAATAGACAAAAATAATTTGCTTTTCTTTTGAAACAAGGAAAATTCTAAGTGACCCCACACTTTTGAACACTAGTGTACATTATCAATACATCACAAATTGCTTTAATGCTTCTTTAATATAGCTGAATATTAGCCTTAAAGGGACAGTCTATTCCAAAAAAACTTTCATGATTCAGATAGGGCATGTAATTTTAAACAATTTTCCAATTTACTTTTATCACCAATTTTGCTTTGTTCTCTTGGTATTCTTAGTTGAAAGCTTAACCTAGGAGGTTCATATGCTAATTTCTTAGACCTTGAAGGCCGCCTCTTAAGAATGCATTTTAACAGGTTTTTCACCAGTAGAGGGTGTTAGTTCATGTTTTTCATATAGATAACACTGTGCTCGTGCACGTGAAGTTACCTGGGAGCCATCACTGATTGGCTAAACTGCAAGTCTGTCAAAAGAACAAATAAAGGGGCAGTCTGCAGAGGCTTAGATACAAGATAATCACAGAGGTAAAAAAATATATAAATATAACTGTGTTGGTTATGCAAAACTAGGGAAAGGGTAAACAAGAGATTATCTATCTTTTAAAACAATAACAATTCTGGTGTAGACTGTCCCTTTAACAGAACTATCCTAGCGCCCACTACTAGCATAAACAGTTCTATGTCTTTTGCACATGTTGTTTGCTTTTATTTATTTATTTTGCAGATATATTTTTTTTTTATAAACTGAGTAGTGATTTGTAAAGATTTTTCCAGGCCTTGTATTATAATAAATAATAAGAAAAGTATTTTTTTCACTGATTTTTAAAATGTCTCAATCAATCCTGTGTTTTTCAATGCAAAAGTATTACATTTAATTTGAATTAAAAGGTCCAGCTATTCATATGTGAAAGGATAGATTGGAGAAAAGAATTCAGGAGACGGGATAAAAACAGAACAGAAGTAGTGGCTAGAGCTCTCTGAAGTGTTGGTCTAAAACAAGCAAGTCTAGCAGGTATCCACAGAACAAGATCCAGAGGGGCTCAGCTGCAGGAGATAGTTAGCAGGGCTTGGAACCAGATCAGCAATGAGTTAATGGCCAACAGATATGGTAATGAGACAAGACCAACTGGTTATAATGACAAGTCATCAGGCTTGAAACAGTGAGTTGCCAATTATGTAAGAGCAGTTATGGCCAGCAATAAAAATAGCAGGAACTGAGCAGTAGGCTTTAAGTGACAGGGTGTGGTCAGCGATAACAGTAACAGGTATAGGCAGCAGCATACTAATGGCAGGTAATGACCAATGGGATACAACTAAAGGTAATGGCCAGCAAGTTTAATGACAGGTGTAGGCAACATAATACTAGTCAGGTACAGGCCAATAGGGCATAGCAGTACATACAATGCCAGATATAAGCCAGCAAGCCAAATCATCTGCTAATGGTTAGCAGGACAACAGTAATAAGGTAAAACTTGTTACTCAAGTTTTACCATTATATTAGCCTGGCAGAAGGCATGCACTGAGATTAAAATCAATTTCACAAGGTCAGAATTTCTGCCTTTAGTAGGTAATCTGGATTTCCCCCCAGGATTAATGAAGGGGGTCTTCTCCCATTGGGCGTCATGTGGTCTCAGAACTACTGGTGATTTATGTGAAAATGGCTCCCTAGTAGTGAAATCTTTTACTGACCTGTGTTTTGAATTCAATCTGCAGAGATTCTCTTTTTTTGCTTATCTACAAGTCAAGCATTGGATTGAAACATGACGGCTGAGGCAAACATTAAACACTGAGGCATGGCCTGATCTTACTCTTGGGGGCTTAAAAAAGGTGATCAATAATATCACAAAGGGAATTTCTCTATTTCCTACATATACTGTTCTCTTATCAACTTCCATGGTAAAATTCATATTGAGAGTTTATTTAAGAAATGGAATACAATTCAGACAGATGTATCCAAAGAAAATATTATTCAAAGTACTAGATTAATTGAGAAGACTGCAGTTTCTGTAAATTGTAGGGACTCCCATTTCAAACTAGCTAATATGACATACCCCACACCCCTTAGAATTGCTAAATGATATGGTGTAGACGGAATATGCCCGAGATGCAGCTCAGAATCTGCAGGTTTCTTCAATTTTTCTGAGAATGCCACAAAATCTTACAATTTTGGGATAAAGCAATTTTTGGTTAAACAGGTGATCTGGAAGAGATTTTATTCTTATACCAAGATATGTCTTTTTTCTGCTATTCAAATATGGACCGTAACTATAAATTCATAAACACAATAATTATGATTGCTCGTAATATGATACTTAAAAATTGGAAGAATAGCCACAGTCCCAAATTTGTGGATTTTGTTAAACTGGTACATAATCAGATGGTCTTGGAACAATTTAGCTTGGACTCCTAATGACAATCAAGTACAACACTTTTTCTAAATGGGAAAATGTAATTCTATCCTTACCTCCAGAGGCACAATTACAAATTGTCTCCATGTTTAAGGGGTCAAACTGACTTTTACAACATATCGAGCTAGACAGTTCATATTCTGACAAGATGATTAAAATCTGATTCCCCCCCTCGCTTCTCCTCCATATCAGCATTTAGAAAGACATAATTTTTTTTTATTTTTTTATTTGAGAACTATTTTGTTTTCGATTGACTTGTAAGTACCATTGCATTATTCGCTATGAGTAGTGTTTTGTCTCTCCTATGTATGACATGATATACCTATATTTCTGTTATTTTTGTGTTTTATAAGCTAATATTAAAGGGACACTGAACCCAAAATTTTTCTTTCATGATTCAGATAGAGCATGCAATTTTAAAGGGACATGAAACCCAAATTTTTTCTTTCATGATTTAGAAAGAGCATACAATTATAAACAACTTTCAAATTTACTTCTATTATATATTTTGCTTCATTCTCTTGATATTCTTTGCTGAAAAGCATATCTAGATATGCTTAGTAGCTGTTGATTGGTAGCTGCACATAGATGCCTCATGTGATTGGTTCACTGTGTGCATTGCTATTTCTTCATTAAAGTATATCTAAAGAATGAAGCAAATTAGGTAATAGAAGTAAATTGGAATGTTGTTTAAAATTGTATTCTCTACCTTAATCATGAAAGAAAATGTTTGGGTATAGTGTCCCTTTAAGCAACTTTCTAATTTACTACTATTATCAATTTTTCTTCGTTCTCTTGCTATCTTTATTTGAAAAAGAAGACATTTAAGCTTTTTTTTGGTTCAGCACTCTGGACAGTACTTTTTTATTGGTGGATGAATTTATCCACCAATCAGCAAGGACAACCCAGGTTGTTTACCAAAAATGGGCCGGCATCTAAACTTACATTCTTGCATTTCAAATAAAGATACCAAAAGAATGAAGAAAATTTGATAATAGGAGTAAATTAGAAAGTTGCTTAAAATTTCATGCTCTATCTGAATCACGAAAGAAAAAATTTGGGTTCAGTGTCATTTTAAGCTCCATATATCAATGTTTTTTTTCTTGTTTCGTATGTAATGTATGTGCATTTCTGACGAAATTAAAATGTAAAAATAAACGCCTAGATTTAGAGTTCTGCGTTAGCCGTCCAAACCAGCGTTAAGGGGTCCTAACGCTGGTTTTGGCCGCCCGCTGGTATTTAGAGTCAGTCAGGAAAGGGTCTAACGCTCACTTTCCAGCCACGACTTTTCCATACCGCAGATCCCCTTACGCCAATTGCGTATCCTATCTTTTCAATGGGATCTTTCTAATGCCGGTATTTAGAGTCTTGGCTGAAGTGAGCGTTAGAACTCTAACGACCAAACTCCAGCCGCAGCAAAAAGTCAGGAGTTAAGAGCTTTATAGGCTAACTCTTAACTACACCCATAAACTACCTATGTACCCCTAAACCGAGGCCCCCCACATCGCCGCCACTATAATTACATTTTTTAACCCCTAATCTGCCGAACGCACACCGCCGCAACCTACATTATCCCTATGTACCCCTAATCTGCTGCCCCTAACATCGCCGACACCTATATTATATTTATTAACCCCTAATCTGCCCCCCCAACGTCGCCGCTACCTACCTACACTTATTAACCCCTAATCTGCTGACCGGACCTCAACGCTACTCTAATAAATGTATTAACCCCTAAACCGCCTCACTCCCGCCTCAAAAACCCTATAATAAACATTATTAACCCCTAATCTGCCCTCCCTAACATTGCCGCCAAATAACTTCAAGTATTAACCCCTAATCTGCCGACCGGACCTCACCGCTACTCTAATAAATGTATTAACCCCTAAAGCTAAGTCTAACCCTAACACCCCCTAAGTTAAATATAATTTAAATCTAACAAAATAAAATTAATCTTATTAAATAAATTAATCCTATTTAAAGCTAAATACTTACCAGTAAAATAAACCCTAATATAGCTACAATATAACTAATAATTATATTGTAGCTATTTTAGGATTTATATTTATTTTACAGGCAACTTTGTATTTATTTTAACCAGGTACAATAGCTATTAAATAGTTATTAACTATTTAATAGCTACCTAGTTAAAATAATTTCAAAATTAAGTGTAAAATAAATCCTAACCAGCTCTTTTGCCTTACCAGCCCTTAAAAGGGCCTTTTGCGGGGCATGCCCCAAAGTAAACAGCTCTTTTGCCTGTAAAAAAAAAACATACAATACCCCCCCCAACATTACAACCCACCACCCACATACCCCTAATCTAACCCAAACCCCCCTTAAATAAACCTAACCCTTAGCCCCTGAAGATCTCCCTACCTTATCTTCACCACGCAGGGTATCACCGATCCGTCCAGAAGAGGGTCCGAAGTCTTCATCCTATCCGGCAAGAAGAGGACATCCGGACCGGCAGACATCTTCATCCAGGCGGCGTCTTCTATCTTCATCCATCCGGCGCGGAGTGGGACCATCTTGAAGCAGCCGACGCGGATCAATCCTCTTCTTCCGGCGACTCTCGACGAATGCATTCTATTGGCTGTTCCGATCAGCCAATAGAATGCAAGATCAATCTGATTGAACTTGAATCTGATTGGCTGATTCAATCAGCCAATCAGATTTTTCCTACCTTAATTCCGATTGGCTGATAGACTCGTCGGGAGTCGCTGGAAGAAGAGGATGGATCTGCGTCGGCTGCTTCAAGGTGGTCCTGCTCCGCGCCGGATGGATGAAGATAGAAGACGCCGCCTGGATGAAGATGGATGAAGACTTCGGACCCTCTTCTGGACGGATCGGTGATACCCGGCATGGTGAAGATAAGGTAAGGAGATCTTCAGGGGCTTAGTGTTAGGTTTATTTAAGGGGCGTTTGGGTTAGATTAGGGGTATGTGGGTGGTGGATTGTAATGTTGGGGGGGGGTATTGTATGTTTTTTTTTACAGGCAAAAGAGCTGTTTACTTTGGGGCATGCCCTGCAAAAGGCCCTTTTAAGGGCTGGTAAGGCAAAAGAGCTGTTTACTTTTTATTTTAGAATAGGGTAGGGCTTTTTTTATTTTGGGGGGCTTTGTTATTTTTTTAGGGGGCTTAGAGTAGGTGTAATTAGTTTAAAATTCTTGTAATCTTTTTTATTTTTTGTAATTTAGTGTTTTTTTTTTTGTAATTTAGTTTAGTTGATTTAATTGTAGATAATTGTAGGTAGTTTATTTAATTAATTTATTGCTAGTGTAGTGTTAGGTTTAATTGTAACTTAGGTTAGGATTTATTTTACAGGTAATTTTGTAATTATTTTAACTAGGTAGCTATTAAATAGTTAATAACAATTTAATAGCTATTGTACCTGGTTAAAATAAATACAAAGTTGCCTGTAAAATAAATATAAATCCTAAAATAGCTACAATATAATTATTAGTTATATTGTAGCTATATTAGGGTTTATTTTACTGGTAAGTATTTAGCTTTAAATAGGATTAATTTATTTAATAAGATTAATTTTATTTTGTTAGATTTAAATTATATTTAATTTAGGGGGGTGTTAGGGTTAGGGTTAGACTTAGCTTTAGGGGTTAATACATTTATTAGAGTAGCGGTGAGGTCCGGTCGGCAGATTAGGGGTTAATACTTGAAGTTAGGTGGCGGCGATGTTAGGGAGGGCAGATTAGGGGTTAATAATATTTATTATAGGGTTTTTGAGGCGGGAGTGAGGCGGTTTAGGGGTTAATACATTTATTAGAGTAGCGTTGAGGTCCGGTCAGCAGATTAGGGGTTAATAAGTGTAGGTAGGTAGCGGCGACGTTGGGGGGGGCAGATTAGGGGTTAATAAATATAATATAGGTGTCGGCGATGTTAGGGGCAGCAAATTAGGGGTACATAGCTATATGTAATGCTGATTTTTTGCAGTTGTTAGTTTTTTTTTCAGCTCAAACTGCCCCATTGTTTCCTATGGGGGAATCGTGCACAAGCACATTTTTGAAGCTGGCCGCGTCCGTAAGCACCGCTGGTATTGAGAGTTGGAGTGGCGGTAAATATGCCTGTACGCTCCCTTTTTGGAGCCTAACGCAGCCCTTCAGAGAACTCTCAATACCAGCGGTATTTAAAAGGTGCGGGGGAAAAAAAACACGCGTAGCTAACGCACCCCTTTGGCTGCAAAACTCTAAATCTAGCTGAAAGAAAATAAAAAGGTAAAACTTGTGTTTAGTAGTCTGCTGCTCAATGTGATAGCATTATAGTTTTAAAGGCTTTATCATAATAAAGCCATCCCACTAAGTATAAGTATAAACATCAAGCTTGCAGATTAGATGAAAAAGTAAAATCACATTTTCTGTTCATGATTCTAAGATTATGGCTTGAAAGCCAGAACATGTTAGACATGTGTTTGTTTAACTACCTTGACGTTTTCCTGATTGTTTTCTGGATGTTTTTTTTCATGATTTAGAATAAAAAGTTAGTTTTATTAAAGTGCGTGCTAGACGTTTGTAGCAACAACAAGCAATAATTACAGAAAAAGGACCAGAAGCAGATGCTAAAACACAAATAGCTAAAAGAACAACCAGGCGTTCAATAGACAATTGCTTTTATCTTATAGTGATGTTCCAGAGGAATGTTGCTAAACTGAGCAGTGAGCCAAGCAGCTCTTTGTCAACTGAATATAAAGCAATATCTAACTCTCAGACCTTTAAATACACCCTGCTGATATCCCAAGGCTATAACCTGCTACATATCTGTCCCTAAGTTGCTTTAAATGATAACAAATGCAAAACAATTCACTTTATACTAACTTTATTACAGTGGCTAGGTTGGCTGTCTGCAGACCAAAGCCCAGATTGGCTCCTGCAAAAGGGGCAAATGATGGGTGGAGATTGGCTATTAATATATAACTGCAGTAACATTAAGATTTGGCTGATATGTTACTCTATAGCAGCACAACATAAATGACTTGTAATCACAAGGTGTTTACTGTCCCTTTAAACTCAAAAGTTTCATTCCTCATAATATTTTTAATTATACATAGTAAAAGTTAACTTAAGTTGTCCATTTTAAAATTTAATTATGAAAATTGCCCCACCCCCATTGTGACTGCTCGATCAGATTTTTGCTCTTTTATATATGTCCATAATTGGTTTCAACATAGGAGATAAGATAAGCATACCCAAAATATTTTTCAAGGTGTATTTACCTTGACTGCAGAACAATAAAGACTTTGCTACACAAAATTATAGTTTTAAATTATTTAAGAAAAAAATCTTTTTTGTATTAAATTCCTGATAAACATGATTAATATATAACACAATTGCTTACATGTGGCTTTACTATAGCTGAATATTAATCATTGTTAACTGAACTATTATTCTAGTGCACACTACTATCATAAACAGTTCTATTTCTGTCTTTTGTACATAAATATTAATTGCTTTTTCTTTCTTTTTCTTTTTTAAATGAGTTGAAAGTAGTGATTTGTAAAGATTTCTCCAACCCTTGTATTATAATAAACAATCAACAAAGTTATTTATTTTACTGTCTCAATCAATCCTGTGCATTTCAAAGCAAAATTATTACATTTGATTTGTTATCACAGTAAGTATAAACATCAAGCTTGCAGATTAGATGAAAAAGTACAAAAAATGTTGCCTCTCCTACTCCAGAGACACGGTCATTCAGTTCCGGACTTAACAATAGTGCCATGGTTTGTCAGCATTAGCAACAAACTAAGGGCTATATTCAAAGACAGGAATTATACGTTGAATTCCGAAATCAAATTGTCTGTCTAAGATTAAGGCTTGAAAGCCAAAACGCTAGAAATGTGCGATTTGGATCGATTCGGAAATTCGTCCGAATTCGTAAAATTCGGGATTCAGATCGATTCGAATTTCCGAATTAAAATAGTGCAGAATCTACCGAATAAATCCGAATTAGTTTGGATTTATTCGGTAGATTTGGATGGCCATGGATTACACTAGTATTGTACAGTATATTAGGTAATATCACTCTGCTATGGGTTACACCTAATATACAGTACATAATACTAGTCTAATACACAGCACATCCCACCTAACACTTACCGAAATTCCGAATTTCCGAACCGTATCAAACCGAATCCATCCGAATTTATTTGAATCCGAATAAATCCGAAACGAATCCGAACCGAATTGATTCGATTTTTTCCTAATTCGAATCGATCCGAACCGAAATTCGAAAAAATCAGAATCGATCCGAACCGAACCAAATTTTTTCGCCATGCACATGTCTACAAAACACGTTAGAAATGTGTTTAACTGTCTTATAATGTTTTCCTGATTGTTTTCTGAATGGAGGAAATTTGCCAAACTGAGCAGTGAGGAAAGCAGCTCTTTGTCAAACCTACATAGCAGAAGGAGAGATGCATGAACACCTGTCTACAGTTTTCCCCAGCCAAAGGTGTAGAATTTTTAAAGTGCACAAATCCTTTAACAGACCATCAAAACTGGAATAGTGAATTCCTGTGCAAGGTATAGGGGTGCTTTTCATGGCACAAATACATTAGAAAGCAATTAGATTAATAGGGTTTCTCATGGGTGATGGATTGTAATTGTCTCAAATTTAAAAACCTCTCAATAATCCATTTGATAAAAATTAGAAGGGCATTTGCCTACATTGAAATTCTTTGTGAGGTTTCTGATTCTTTGTAAACATGAATGCATGTGATTGATTCCAGTGGCAATGGTGCAGTGTTGCTTGGCTGTAAGAGTGCACCAGAGACGTAAAAAGGGAAAAGATGAAATAATAAAATGAAAGTGACATTATATAACAGTAATTAACAGTCAGAATATAAAAATTAAATATAGAAAATACATAATGCATTTCATTTATCATTTGCATCTACTGCACACATTTATCATTGAACAAGCGGCTGCTTGTGCAATTCTGCCCCCTACTCACTTGCGATTGGATCAGGATGATTTAACTCTGCCACACTTGAGGTGACGGGGATGCTAAGTATCTGTAGTCAATGCTACAGTACTGAAATAAGTAGTATCAGTGACATTTTTACTACATTGTGATCTTTAACACGTTGATTAAATAGGAAAAACATAATTTATGCTTACCTGATAAATTTATTTCTCTTGTAGTGTATCCAGTCCACGGATCATCCATTACTTGTGGGATATTCTCCTTCCCAACAGGAAGTTGCAAGAGGATCACCCACAGCAGAGCTGCTATATAGCTCCTCCACTCACTGCCATATCCAGTCATTCGACCGAAACAAGACGAGAAAGGAGAAACCATAGGGTGCAGTGGTGACTGTAGTTGTAATTAAAATTTAGACCTGCCTTAAAAGGACAGGGCGGGCCGTGGACTGGATACACTACAAGAGAAATAAATTTATCAGGTAAGCATAAATTATGTTTTCTCTTGTTAAGTGTATCCAGTCCACGGATCATCCATTACTTGTGGGATACCAATACCAAAGCTAAAGTACATGGATGATGGGAGGGACAAGGCAGGAACTTAAACGGAAGGAACCACTGCCTGTAGAACCTTTCTCCCAAAAACAGCCTCCGAAGAAGCAAAAGTGTCAAATTTGTAAAATTTTGAAAAGGTGTGAAGCGAAATTTTTACAGTGTATGTAATAAGTTAGCAGAGCATTGCACCCACTTGCAAATGAATGATTAACCCCTTAATACCAAAAACGGAATAACAAATGACAAAAACGTTTTTTAAACAGTCACAACTGCCACAGCTCTACTGTGGCTTTTTACCTCCCTCAATACGACTTTTGAAGCCTTTTGAGCCCTTCAGAGAAGTCCTGGATCATGCAGGAAGAAGCTGGATGTCTGTGTCTGTAATTTTTGCTGTGCAAAAAAAACGCTAAAATAGGCCCCTCCCACTCATATTACAACAGTGGGAAGCCTCAGGGAACTGTTTCTAGGCAAATTTCAAGCCAGCCATGTGGAAAAAACTAGGCCCAAATAAGTTTTATCACCAAACATATGTAAAAAACGATTAAACATGCCAGCAAACGTTTTAAAATACACTTTTATAAGAGTATGTATCTCTATTAATAAGCCTGATACCAGTCGCTATCACTGCATTTAAGGCTTTACTTACATTACTTCGGTATCAGCAGCATTTTCTAGCAAATTCCATCCCTAGAAAAATATTTTAACTGCACATACCTTATTACAGGAAAACCTGCACGCTATTCCCCCTCTGAAGTTACCTCACTCCTCAGAATATGTGAGAACAGCAAAGGATCTTAGTTACTTCTGCTAAGATCATAGAAAACGCAGGCAGATTCTTCTTCTAAATACTGCCTGAGATAAACAGTACACTCCGGTACCATTTAAAAATAACAAACTTTTGATTGAAGAAATAAACTAAGTATAAAACACCACAGTCCTCTTACGACCTCCATCTTAGTTGAGAGTTGCAAGAGAATGACTGGATATGGCAGTGAGGGGAGGAGCTATATAGCAGCTCTGCTGTGGGTAATCCTCTTGCAACTTCCTGTTGGGAAGGAGAATATCCCACAAGTAATGGATGATCCGTGGACTGGATACACTTAACAAGAGAAAAACAAATTTACTTCTGTAATCAAAGTTGCTTCATTTTCTTCTCCTTTGCTGAAGTGTAAACCTAGGAACAGCAATGCATTACTATGAGCTAACTGAACACACCTGATGAGTCATTGATAAGAGGCATATAATGGCAGTCACCAATCACTAGCTAGCCCCCAGTGTTGCTTCTAAAACTACCAAGGTATGCTTTTCAACAAAGAAAAAAAACAGAACAAAGCAAATTTTATAACAGGAGAATAGTTTAAATTTGCATGCTCTGAATCATGAAAAAAATAATTTTGATTTCACTATCCTTTTAAAGGAAAGATAATGCAAAATATGTCTGGTTTTGAAAAAAAATCGGTGCCATAGACACACCAGATCTGTGATACAGTGCAACTTTTGTGTACAGAAGTTACTGTTCAGATGTCTGGACCATTCTACTGGTGCTTTACAGTACAAAACGAGGCTCCCTTTCCAAATGAAGAATATCTATAATTATATTAAAGGAAGGAAGCATTTTTTGATAATGTTTTCAGACAATGGGCAGTTCAGAGAAACCTAATACAAGTCTTAAAACAAAGTTTGTTTCATTGAAGAGACTGCAACTGTCTTGTGGCGTTTACTCTTCAATACCCCATGCACAAGGTATTACAGCTGTGAAATATATTTTGGATCAAAAGCAGATTTCAGTTCAAGGAATATCTGTATCAGATGCTTGAGATCTTCCTAACCCATAATTATTTTATGTTTAATAGTAAGTTTTGGAACATTAATGGGCAACATTTGCCTCTTCTTTTGTCAATTTATTTATTAGTTGGTTGGAACTTGGGCACAATTTTTCATGAAAGAATGTTTTTTGCTAAGACATTGTGTTACATATGCAGTATATTGATTACCTAATATTTGTTTATGAGGATGATTGATTCAAAGTTTTGATAGCTTGTTGCAGTATCTCAATCTCCATAGTTCAGGTGAATACAGTAGGGTAGATGTTAGTTTTCTGGATCTTAGTTTAAGAGACAACCCATAACAGGGAATATCATCACTAGTACTTTTTGCAAAAATACTGCTGGTAGTAACAAACTTCATGCCATGTCATCTGACCCAAAACACCTTATTTCATTTTAATGTTTACAAAGTAACACTAACTCAAATGTTGTTTTTGAAAAACAGGCACAAGAGCTTAAGGTGAGACTCTGTGATTGATGATATAAAGCTAAAAATGTTGATATAGCCCTGAAAAAGGTGAATAAGGAGTTTGTATCAAATTCCAAAAAGTTAATTTGTGGATGGTGCTATTGTCTTCATCACAGGGTCCTCCCCTCAGTTTCAGCCTATTTGTAATATTATATTATTATTATTATCATTTATTTGTAGAGCGCCAACAGATTCTGCAGCGCTATAAACATAGGCGTATACAAGGTAACATTTATAGGGATCAAATGGGTAGAGGGTCCTACCGAGATTCGCACTGTTGTAGTCAGCTCTTATGAAGGTGATCTGCAAACAGTTGTAAACAAACATGTAGTTTCTACATTTATCAATAAATAGTTTGTCCCATCCAATGACTTGGTACACAGGAGTTTTAATTTTGTAATTGTTTTATGAGCACAGCAATTTTGAACTCCAATGTGTTTGGTGGTCTGCGCCGTTAAATAGGCTGTGATTTCACAAACAAAAAGTCTATGAATAAGCGCTAGTGTAGCATAAACTTTTTCAACATGTACCTGCATGTTCTATATTTTTAATGTAACTTAATAAAATATATTTTTTTATTTTTATAATCACCCATGCTAGGATTTTTTACTCTTCTTTAAAGTACTCTCCCCAGAAGGTCATAATCACAATTTTTGCTTGCTTATGTCTTCAGATCCTGCACATTATTATTGTTATATTATGCTATGGTATCAATTAATCTAAAAATGTTTTTTGTCATTAATCGCAAGTTCTCTTTTTTATAATGTGAGGTTACAACTTTATGATGGTTTCTGTTAGTAAAGAGGATGGTGGTGTAGATACTATTATATCTGTTAGATATAACCTAGGTTGCAATATTAATTTAATTATACCTCGGCAGTAACCTCCAAACGTCTTATATAAATACTAGTCCTAAAGCCCGTTCACACGGGCCATTTTTTGCAGTACAGCGGTGCCACCCCTTGCACTCTCTCCCTCCCCCTCTCTTTTGCTCTCTCTCTCTCCCTCCCCCCCTCTCTTTTGCTCTCTCTCTCCCCCTCTCTTTTGCGCTCTCTCCCCCTCTCTTTTGAGCTCTCTCTCTACCCCTCTCTTTTGCACTCTCTCCCCCCTCTCTTTTGCGCTCTCTCTCTCCCACCTCTCTTTTGTGCCCCTCTCTTTTGCGCTCTCTCTCCCTCTCTTTTGTGCTCTCTCTCTCTCCCCTCTCTTTTGCGCTCTCCCCTCTCTTTTGCGCTCTCTCCCCCTCTCTTTTGCGCTCTCTCTCACCCTTTCTTTTGCGCTCTCCCCCCTCTCTTTTGTGCTCTCTTTCTATCCCCCCTCTTTTGCGCTCTCTCTCTCCCCCTCTCTTTTGCGCTCTCTCCCCCTCTCTTTTGCGCTCTCTCTCCCCCCTCTCTTTTGCGCTCTCCCCCCTCTCTTTTGTGCACTTTCCCCCCTCTCTTTTGCTGTCTCTCTCCCTCTCTTTTCCCCCCTCTTCTGCTCTCTCTCCCCCTCTCTTTTGAGCTCTCTCTCTCCCCCCCTCTCTTTTGCATTCTCCCCCTCTCTTTTGCGCTCTCTCTCTCCCCCCTCTCTTTTGCGCTCTCTCCCCCCTCTCTTTTGCGCCCCTCTCTTTTGCGCTCTCTCTCTCCCCCTCTCTTTTGCACTCTCTCTCTCCCCCCTTTCTTTTGCGCTCTCTCTCCCCCTCTCTTTTGCGCTCTCTCTCCCCTCTTTTTTGCACTCTCTCTCTCCCCCCTCTTTTGCGCTCTCTCTCCCCCCTATGTTTTGCTCTCTCTCCCACCCTCTTTTGCACTCTCTCTCCCCCTCTCTTTTGCGCTCTCTCCCCCCTCTCTTTTGCGCTCTCTCTCCCCCCTCTCTTTTGCGCTCTCCCCCCTCTCTTTTGTGCACTCTCCCCCCTCTCTTTTGCTGTCTCTCTCCCTCTCTTTTCCCCCCTCTTCTGCTCTCTCTCCCCCTCTCTTTTGAGCTCTCTCTCTCCCCCCCCTCTCTTTTGCATTCTCCCCCTCTCTTTTGCGCTCTCTCTCTCCCCCTCTCTTTTGCGCTCTCTCCCCCCTCTCTTTTGCGCCCCTCTCTTTTGCGCTCTCTCTCTCCCCTCTCTTTTGCACTCTCTCTCTCCCCCCTTTCTTTTGCGCTCTCTCTCCCCCTCTCTTTTGCGCTCTCTCTCCCCTCTTTTTTGCACTCTCTCTCTCCCCCCTCTTTTGCGCTCTCTCTCCCCCCTATGTTTTGCTCTCTCTCCCACCCTCTTTTGCACTCTCTCTCCCCCCTCTCTTTTGCTCTCTCTCTCTCTCCCCCTCCTCTCTCTCTCCCCCTCTCCCCCTCTCTCTCTCCCCCCTCTCTCTCTCCCTCCCCCCCTCTCTCTCCCCCTCTCTCTCTCCCCCTCTCCCCCCCCTCTCTCTCCCTCTCCCCCCCCCTCTTTCTCTCCCTCCACCTCTCCCCCCTCCCCCCCTCTCTCTCTCTCTCTCTCCCCTCTCTCTCTCTCTCTCTCTCTCCCCTCTCTCTCTCTCTCTCTCCCCCCTCTCTCTCCCCATCTCTTCCCCTTTATCTTGCGAGCGACCGCACCAGGTCACGCCCCCTTTTACACCAGACCACGCCCCCTTCACATCCGACCACGCCCCCGATCACGTCCGGCCACGCCCACCACTGCCGCAGATCAGGTAGGGATCGCAAAGGCCAGGTATGTTTGTCCTCATGCTGTCTCTACTGCGCATGACAGCTTCGGAAAAAACACACTTGGCCTTTTATAGTATAGGATATTTACTATACTTTTATTAAAAATTAATATTTATTCCTTAATTATGATCAGTTATCTTTATAGACACATTGAATTATATTTATGTAAAAACTAGATTATGAATCAATTATACACGCTTATTCTGTTACAATTTTCTATACAAAGCAAGCTATAAAAGTAATATTTCTATAAATTAACCTTACTTAAAATGAATTGCTTATTAAAATCAAACCTTACCATTAAACTTACAAGACAATTTATAATTAGCCGGCAACACTCACTCCACGACCACAATATGGACTACTAACTTGACAATGCTTAGTTAACAATATAACCAAATCCTAATAAATCTATGGGATTTCCAGGGAAATATAATTAAGCTATTTTCAACCCCATATAATCTAATATACTTCACTTAAACCTAGAGATTGTTACACAATACTACCAATTCAACATATGACAATTATCTAGCATGAAACACTTCTTATTTAGCCACAATAAAACAAATTCTAAAATATATCACAATAATTGCAATTGACTTATGACATAAAAATATATAAATCTTTTCTTAATAATAATATTTAACACCAGTACACTCACTACCCTAGTCTAATCAATATTACATATAAGAATAAGATACCTTTTAACTCACCGTTGCAGCTATACTCTGCTATAAGGAATTTATTTGCTTTAAAATATTAAATATATTTAACAATCGCCATACATTACCAAATAAACCAATTTTGAGAGTTTCAGATTTTCCAATATTCTATTTTTTTTTCACCGTCATATAAGAGATTAAGCACAGATCTGGAAATGAATGTTAAGCCCAATTGTGTTTATTCTTTCCTGTAAAGAGGGTCCCAAGCATTTATCTCACAAAGACTGTAAATCCAAGCACAGATCAATTCAGCAGTCAAGTTAAACAGCATCAGCACCCTTCATCTCCTGACTTGAAGAGTTTTATATCTATGATAAAACCCACCTCTTTTCTAATCATTTGTGAAATTTTGGTTACACCCTCAATCAGCTTGTCCCTCATTGGTTATTTGAAAATGCCTCTCTAAACAGCCAAATACGTTTTGGTTGCAATTCTCGCATCAAACACCGGAGGGCAACAGACAATGGAATGTAGCTTTGTTTGCAAATACTACTACAAAAATATTCTTATATATTTTTAAAAAGTTTATTTAATATACTCATTATTTCCTGATATTAATAAACTTGTCTGGGGTAACATATATGTCCTATCTAATATAATTTAGCATGTATTTATTGAGACTAAACATGGGTGTATTTCTAGTATCATATTAGTAAGTAATGATATTCTTAATTATTTGATCTTCCTATAATAATAGCATCCCATATCCTGGTACCACATTCCACACATACCTGCAATAGAATTCTGTAGCAATCAAATCCTGACAGATATATATGAGCATTATAATAATTGACTATTCAATATATATATATATATATATATATATATATATATATATATATATATATATATATATATATATATATATATATATATATATATATATATATATATATATATTCCACTCCATTATGGCACATTTCTTAATAATTAAAAGTACGGACTCCTATCTATGATATATTAATAGGATAACTTATTGCATATGCATTTATCTTGCATCCATTTCCTCTGAGTGGATTATTAGATTCCTGGAAAAAGAAAAGGTTGTTTATTCACACATTTCAACTCAATACAGCATTTTTATATGGTATAGTGTGCAACATGTGGCATATTTCTTAGGCTCATATATATATATATATATATATATATATATATATTTATATATATATATAAATATATATATATATATTATATATATATATATATATATATATATATAGTCCATGTAGAAAATAAGGTAACAGCACCACAGCACACAATCTTCTTTTAAAGGTGAAAAATCTTTATTTGAGGTTTAGCAACCAGTAAAAAAGCGACGTTTCGGACCTACATAGTCCTTAATCATGCATAAGTTAAAATCAAACAAACAGACTTTAAAAAGGGTATCTGGACCAATCATGCTTCAATTCTCAGTGTTAATTGGTTTAACCCATACCTATCCAGGTTTGTAAATTTCAACAACACAGTGACCTCTAGTGGTACCAGAATATTGTATATTGCTTTCTTTTGTCATTTTGTGCTAAGAATTTCCCTTTAATAACTGAATTACATTGGGCACAGTGTAAGCAGGGGTAACAGCCTTTATTAGGGGTAGTTAAGTAATTTACATCAGACATTTTAGTTGTACCTATGTCAGCTTTTACTATGTGATCCCTAAGATTTTTTACCCTTCTATATGATGGCATAGGAGGGAGTTTAAATGATTCTATCTCTGGATTATATTTTGACAAAAGGTGCCAGTGTTTTCTTACTATTCTAAAGATGTCATTACTCTTGTCACTGTATTCCATTGAAAGCACTAATCTATCTGTTCCTTTCTCTGTTGGTTTTTTATCATGTATTCTATCCAAATCCTGAATGTTTTTAGCGATATTTTCTTTTGGATATCCTCTTTGGATAAATTTATTGCCCATAGACACTAGTCTTTCTGGCAATACTTTTTGATCTCTAACTATTCTTTTAGTACGCAAAAGTTGACTCCTGGGTATGGATTTAAAAACAGTATCAGGATGGAAACTTTCATATCGCAGCAGAGTATTTCTATCTGTGGGTTTTACATATAGATCTGTACTTAATGTATTTCCATGTCGATATACAGTTGTATCCAGAAAGTTAATCTTTTGGATAGAGTAAGTAAGGGTAAATCTTAGGCCTGTCATGGAGGCATTGATATCCTCAACAAACTGTATCAGGGACTCCAATGAGCCCCCCCATATGCCAAAAATATCATCTATATACCTTAGCCACAGCTTACAATGGCTGATGAATGGCTGATTAGTGTAGACAAATTTGTTCTCAAAGCCACTCATGAACAAATTGGCATATGAGGGGGCTACATTGGAGCCCATGGCTGTTCCCCGCTTTTGCATGTAGTAAGTGTCTTGAAAGAGAAAATAATTGCAATATAGGACAAGTCTTAGCATGTCATCAAAAAAATCAATCTGAGATAGATTATATAAGCCACTGTCACTCAAAAAGCTTTTCACAGTCAATAGGCCTGCCTCATGGGGAATAGAGGTATATAAATTTACCACATCCAGTGAAAAAATTAACCAAGTATCCTCTATTTCAATCCCCATAAGTTTTGAAAGAAAATCATTTGTATCCTTAATAAAGGATTTTTGCTGTTTGACAAATGGAAAGAGGACTTTGTCCAGAAAGATAGAGATATTAGAAAAAATAGAATCGGTACAGGCCACAATAGGGCGTCCTGGTGGATGTAATAAGCTTTTATGGACTTTGGGTAATGTATAAAAAATTGGTGTTATAGGGTATTTGTTATACAAAAAATCATAGACCTGTTTAGAAATAATGTTATGTGTCAAAGCTCTATCTAATATGCCCTTAAGCTCTCTTTGTATTTCTTTAAGAGGATCATGATCCAGTATTTCATAAACCCCTCCATCTGACAGCTGTTGTAATATCTCCTGCACATAATAGTCAGTGTCTAACACTATTATTGCTCCGCCCTTGTCAGCATTTTTTATGGTGATATTTTTGTTATTTTTCAAAGTAGATATAGCCTCCCATTCCCCTTTTGTGAGGTTATGTTGTTTTGTGTAAGGATTTAATCTAGTTTTTTTCATTAGATTAGCAACATCTTGTTGAACAAATTTAACAAATGTTTCTACACCTGAGTTGCTTGTTTCTATATGCCATCATATAGAAGGGTAAAAAATCTTAGGGATCACATAGTAAAAGCTGACATAGGTACAACTAAAATGTCTGATGTAAATTACTTAACTACCCCTAATAAAGGCTGTTACCCCTGCTTACACTGTGCCCAATGTAATTCAGTTATTAAAGGGAAATTCTTAGCACAAAATGACAAAAGAAAGCAATATACAATCAATGGGTTATATACATGCCAAACTAACTATGCAATCTACCTACTTAAATGCCCATGTGGCCTTTGTTACATTGGCGAGACCACCCAAGCCGCCAGGGATAGGTTTAGTCAACATAAAGCATCCATTAAATCAAAAGATATGTCACTTCCAGTATCAGCACATTTTACAAATATGGGCCATACAGTAAGCCAGCTTCGCTTTCAAGTGATTGACCATATCCCCCATCATAGAAGAGGGGGTAATAGGGAACTAAAACTAAAACAGAAAGAAGTATGGTGGATTAAACGTCTGAACACATTACATCCATATGGTCTGAATAGAGATTATGATTTGTATTTGTTTTTATAATGGTTTTAAATGATGGAATATATTCTGGTACCACTAGAGGTCACTGTGTTGTTGAAATTTACAAACCTGGATAGGTATGGGTTAAACCAATTAACACTGAGAATTGAAGCATGATTGGTCCAGATACCCTTTTTAAAGTCTGTTTGTTTGATTTTAACTTATGCATGATTAAGGATTATGTAGGTCCGAAACGTCGCTTTTTTACTGGTTGCTAAACCTCAAATAAAGATTTTTCACCTTTAAAAGAAGATTGTGTGCTGTGGTGCTGTTACCTTATTTTCTACATGGACTGTATACACTGGAGTTTGGCTGATACTCCTTGGTAACGTGCACACAGGTGGGAAAGAAACTTTACTAAAACCTATGGTGCTGGATTCAACTCACTTACTTCTTGTTTATGGAATCAGCAGAGTCACGAGCACCTGTAGTGAGTGAAAACATAATGGAGGACAAGCAGCCTTCTACTTTCTCTTATTCAGACATAGATGCAGCACGCATCACCTCATTGGCCCTGGGATCAAGGAATTTCCTAAGGGTCACTGCAGAAGCAGACACTAAAAAAGAGTATGAGAGAACAAAAAGAAAATTGATATCTCTGGAACTGCATTCTGTGACACTTGCAGAATACTACCGTATTAAAAGGATCCCCAGAGGCTTAAGAGTTAAACTGAGGCCCACCATTCTATCTAACAATGAAATGTATAAAAATAAATTTGAGAGCATTCTGAATAAGTGCTCATTTGACCTTATCGTCCTGACCGTGGAGTGCCTACAACTGGAAATTGAGAAACAGAAAAAAACCGTATCAGAAGTGGAAAGAATAATGGAAACTAAACTCACCCTGGATATGCTGAAAACTACTAAAGAAGAAGTAGATGCATTACTGGCACAATACCGTTCAGACCTGGAAGAAAGGAAAAGGGTTAAATTCATACGGGATGAAACGGACTATGCTAACAACCGAGTGTACCAGTGGTCACATGACCAGACGTCACGACGTGAGGGCCCACGCTGGAGGAGACAGCCGAGAACTACAGCAGCGCAAGAAAAGGAAGACAGCTCATCATCCGGCGAGAGTTTTTTAGACACAGGCTCAGAAGGCGACACCGGAGGGGAGGGCGGAAGCACCGCCGATCAAAGGGAGTACAAGATGCACACACGGAGTTCCTGGAACCAGCAAGGGCAGCCGCAGCGGTCACGGAGAGGAGCCAGACATCGCAGGGGTATGAGAAAGCAACAATAGAGGTAAAAAAGTTGCCGGTTGTTAACCCCTTACTGTTTAACAAAAATGAACTGCCTGTTACTAACTTCATAAAGGGAAATGAATGGAACGAACTGTCTAATATTGCTAGTACTCCAGTGTTATCTGAAAATCCACTTGAGGGAAATGAACTGCCTGAGATTAACCTCTTAGAGTGTGGTATAATAAGGGAAAATGAACTGCCTGAAATTAACTCCTTAGAATGTGACATAGTAGATAGTACACTGTCTGAGTTTATACCAGTGATACCCAATGCTAGTCCACAGGCAAATGTTGAAACTAATCTGGTTATTAATATCTCTAAATATAAGCTTACAGATAATGAGCATAGCTTATTAATGAAGGGCTTGTCATACTGTCCAGTGAAAGATTGTGATGAGTTTGAAATTGATAAAGATCTATACAAATTTTTCAGACTGCTAAGGTTGAAAACAATATATGGTGGTAAAAATGTAGCCAATGTAAGTGAAACTGATGCAATAAATGAAGATGATATGCAGAGTGAATGTTTGAATTTGAAAAAGTTAAATCTGCACAAAAAATCTTCATATGTACCTCCAACAAGCAACTCAGGTGTAGAAACATTTGTTAAATTTGTTCAACAAGATGTTGCTAATCTAATGAAAAAAACTAGATTAAATCCTTACACAAAACAACATAACCTCACAAAAGGGGAATGGGAGGCTATATCTACTTTGAAAAATAACAAAAATATCACCATAAAAAATGCTGACAAGGGCGGAGCAATAATAGTGTTAGACACTGACTATTATGTGCAGGAGATATTACAACAGCTGTCAGATGGAGGGGTTTATGAAATACTGGATCATGATCCTCTTAAAGAAATACAAAGAGAGCTTAAGGGCATATTAGATAGAGCTTTGACACATAACATTATTTCTAAACAGGTCTATGATTTTTTGTATAACAAATACCCTATAACACCAATTTTTTATACATTACCCAAAGTCCATAAAAGCTTATTACATCCACCAGGACGCCCTATTGTGGCCTGTACCGATTCTATTTTTTCTAATATCTCTATCTTTCTGGACAAAGTCCTCTTTCCATTTGTCAAACAGCAAAAATCCTTTATTAAGGATACAAATGATTTTCTTTCAAAACTTATGGGGATTGAAATAGAGGATACTTGGTTAATTTTTTCACTGGATGTGGTAAATTTATATACCTCTATTCCCCATGAGGCAGGCCTATTGACTGTGAAAAGCTTTTTGAGTGACAGTGGCTTATATAATCTATCTCAGATTGATTTTTTTGATGACATGCTAAGACTTGTCCTATATTGCAATTATTTTCTCTTTCAAGACACTTACTACATGCAAAAGCGGGGAACAGCCATGGGCTCCAATGTAGCCCCCTCATATGCCAATTTGTTCATGAGTGGCTTTGAGAACAAATTTGTCTACACTAATCAGCCATTCATCAGCCATTGTAAGCTGTGGCTAAGGTATATAGATGATATTTTTGGCATATGGGGGGGCTCATTGGAGTCCCTGATACAGTTTGTTGAGGATATCAATGCCTCCATGACAGGCCTAAGATTTACCCTTACTTACTCTATCCAAAAGATTAACTTTCTGGATACAACTGTATATCGACATGGAAATACATTAAGTACAGATCTATATGTAAAACCCACAGATAGAAATACTCTGCTGCGATATGAAAGTTTCCATCCTGATACTGTTTTTAAATCCATACCCAGGAGTCAACTTTTGCGTACTAAAAGAATAGTTAGAGATCAAAAAGTATTGCCAGAAAGACTAGTGTCTATGGGCAATAAATTTATCCAAAGAGGATATCCAAAAGAAAATATCGCTAAAAACATTCAGGATTTGGATAGAATACATGATAAAAAACCAACAGAGAAAGGAACAGATAGATTAGTGCTTTCAATGGAATACAGTGACAAGAGTAATGACATCTTTAGAATAGTAAGAAAACACTGGCACCTTTTGTCAAAATATAATCCAGAGATAGAATCATTTAAACTCCCTCCTATGCCATCATATAGAAGGGTAAAAAATCTTAGGGATCACATAGTAAAAGCTGACATAGGTACAACTAAAATGTCTGATGTAAATTACTTAACTACCCCTAATAAAGGCTGTTACCCCTGCTTACACTGTGCCCAATGTAATTCAGTTATTAAAGGGAAATTCTTAGCACAAAATGACAAAAGAAAGCAATATACAATCAATGGGTTATATACATGCCAAACTAACTATGCAATCTACCTACTTAAATGCCCATGTGGCCTTTGTTACATTGGCGAGACCACCCAAGCCGCCAGGGATAGGTTTAGTCAACATAAAGCATCCATTAAATCAAAAGATATGTCACTTCCAGTATCAGTACATTTTACAAATATGGGCCATACAGTAAGCCAGCTTCGCTTTCAAGTGATTGACCATATCCCCCATCATAGAAGAGGGGGTAATAGGGAACTAAAACTAAAACAGAAAGAAGTATGGTGGATTAAACGTCTGAACACATTACATCCATATGGTCTGAATAGAGATTATGATTTGTATTTGTTTTTATAATGGTTTTAAATGATGGAATATATTCTGGTACCACTAGAGGTCACTGTGTTGTTGAAATTTACAAACCTGGATAGGTATGGGTTAAACCAATTAACACTGAGAATTGAAGCATGATTGGTCCAGATACCCTTTTTAAAGTCTGTTTGTTTGATTTTAACTTATGCATGATTAAGGACTATGTAGGTCCGAAACGTCGCTTTTTTACTGGTTGCTAAACCTCAAATAAAGATTTTTCACCTTTAAAAGAAGATTGTGTGCTGTGGTGCTGTTACCTTATTTTCTACATGGACTGTATACACTGGAGTTTGGCTGATACTCCTTGGTAACGTGCACACAGGTGGGAAAGAAACTTTACTAAAACCTATGGTGCTGGATTCAACTCACTTACTTCTTATATATATATATATATATAATTCAGACTGTCTGAGGCACATATTAAATATTTGAAAATTACAGAAAATTTATTTAAAGGGACATAATACTCATATGCTAAATCACTTGAAACTGATGCAGTATAACTGTAAAAAGCTGACAGGAAAATATCACCTGAGCATCTCTATGTAAAGAAGGAAGATATTTTACCTCAAAATCTCAGCTCAGCAGAGTAAGTTCTGTGTAAAAAGGTATACTCAGCTGCTCCCAGCTGCAGGTAAAAAAATAATAATGAAGAAATGAACAGCAGCCAATCAGCATCAGTAGTGCTGAGGTCATGAACTCTTTTACTGTGATCTCATGAGATTTGACTTAACTCTCATGTGATTTCATTTAAACTTCCTTACACTGAATAGGGAAATAACATGAGAGTGCACAAGGCTCATCCCTTCGGCTGTCCCGGGACATACATACTAATATGCTGCTTAGAAATCCTTTACAATGGGCTGTGGCTACTAAGGAACTTTTGAGGTAAAATATCTTTCTTTTTTACATAGAGATGTTCAGGTGATATTTTCTAGTCAGCTTTTTACAGCTTTACTGCATCACTTTTAAGTGCTTAAACATTTGGGTATTATGGCCCTTTAATATAGGACATTCATCCAATATGGTATATTGGGCCTAAGACAATCTTCTAGATTCATATACATTATTTATATAATCTGAGAATTATAACTATATGAATTTAAACATAAATCATTTTACATGAAATTTGGCCTCCTATATGCTGTCATCTGAGCCAGCAATTTTTTCCAGACGTATATGTGTATTAGACCTTCAAAGGAAACTCTCATTTGTGTATCATACACGTGCTAGTTACTTACTTTCCTGAGATTCTCCTGGCTTATCTTACTTAAGATACAGAATTGTGCCTCTGTGACCAAAGGGGGTTTCTGTAATTTTATTACACATCTTAGGCAGGAAATTACATATATGGGCATTCAAACTTGAGAGTGCCATGTGATAAAAAATCTCTTTGAAATGACCTGCCTTCACTATTGGGACAAATGTTATCCCTTTGTTCTCTTAGATGTCTTAAGCAGCGAGGGGGGGTCAGTGTCACCCACCTCTGTAGTTTACAAATGGCCAAAATACCTTTTGTCAAAAACAGCTTTCATATGGGTGCAATATTAATCAATATGATGGTATATATATTAAAATATCACTCAGCTATACCCTTTTTCTTTACCAATCCATATGATTTCTCTAAACATAGTGATAAATATTCATTATTATACTTAAGTATACGTCTCTCCTTCTTCACATTAAGGGTACCCTATTTCTGTTGATATAAATTTGCTGGGACTGTTTCATCACCCTCCTCCTTTTATTATTTTAAATTTGTTGTAAAATTGGTTAAAATATGTACTTTTTTCATCATCCACATGCTATCTAGACAGTAATGTGTTCCCTCTCTTAAAAAGTAGATTTTCTGGTTGTGTTAATTTACATTTGGCTGAGATAAAGACATAATTTCAGAGTCCTCCTCCAATTATTAAACCTGTGTCCCCATTTTTCTTGTTGTGTGTTTTTCTTGTGTTCCACCTTCCTTCTTCATTGGGCTAATCACTAATACTAGAGGAAGTGGGAAGTGGGCAATTAAACACTTTGAGGTCCCGACTCAAAACTTTAGAGTTTGCCATCTGAAACTGTAGCTAAATTGGGGGATTTTGGCCTTCTCTTCTATGGTATTTCCATTCAAATTAGTTAGGCTGTCTGAGTTACAAATATGATATACATAAAAAACATAAGTGACAGGCTTTTCTTGCTCTTCTGGTGGGGAAGGGGGCTCACTGAATTTCCTCTTGCTTCATCTAATGATCTCTACTTTAGCAAGATTAGCTAACAAGTCTCGTCAGTGCTGTGAGGACTCTCATAAAATATTAAAGAAGCAAATATTAGCTTGAGAGCTGTTTATGTCACTATGCATAGTTCTGATATGAAGGAGAGACACCTGCATTATGATATAATATTAAATCCCCCAAAGATTGTGTGTGATTTCTGTCCATGCCGGTGAGTTTTGATGATTGGGCCCTTACACAGAAGCAAAGCATATGTGAAATGAAAACACTCCAGCTTATTGATTAATGAATGATGTTAACTGCCTAATCTGTTTGTTTTACTTCACCAATGGGTTGATAGGCAATGCATAGAACCATGCTCTATTTCCATAGTGTGGCGCACCTTTTTAAAGCATACCACATAATTCTTTGATGCCATGTCATGCTTCTTGCTGCTGTTTGCTGTAAATTCTTTCCCACATTTGCATCTTTTTAAGCGCAGTAGCAGTGACCAGCTTATTAGAAAGTAGTCCTGTGTTTTCTGTATTTACTGCTGTAGTTACTGATTCCGATAGTATCTAAATTATTCTCTTGCCTGCCAACTACGCACACAACTAAAATGTGATAAGCAACATGTTAATTTATGGACCAGATTAAGGGCTAGATTACAGGTGGCACTCTAAAGTTAGCGTGACAATGCTAACTTGTGTGCTTATTATAAGATGAGTGTAAATGGGTGTGCTCGAGCGTAACCCAAAAATTTGCGCTTGTCGAGTTAGCACAAATGAACGTGTAAGGGTTAAAAAAAATGTAAACCAAACACAACATATAAAATGTAATACTCATATATATACTTTCTAATAAAATTATTCATATACATATTAATTCAATTTTATTTATAAGGGTTAAAAGGGATATGTTATATGACACAGTGTTTGACTAGAAAGACCTATAATGAATCTATATATGTCTAAATATGTATATGTGTGTATTTATGTGTTAATGTATGTATACATGAAAAGAGATTCCGACATCCATCAATTATATAAAAGTATTCAGTCTTTATTCATATTCGTTAAAAACAGGAACACAGCAAACAGACGGTCAAGTGAACCTAGGCGCAGCACGCAGGCATACGCGTTTCGGAAGTAAATTCCGTAGTCACAGCCTAAGTGCTAAACCCCCACATCCCATTTAAAAAGCCAAGTGGGTAAATGTGATTGGTAAAAACAAAACAACGCCCTAGTTTTTCTGACCAATAATATAAAGTATGTAATTAAGAAACTGATGTCTATTCTTAAAGGAGTAACATAGTGGCACAAGTATTACACATGTAAATCTAAGAAATGAATAAAAGACGAGGAGCTAAATTGACAAAACCCCGGATATATTTAAGGCTAAACATGAAAAAATGAGAGAGAACGAGTGAGAAACCAGACTATGTGTGTACATACCAATAAAAATTATATATATATATAAATCAGATACTCTTGCTGCATGTACATATAAACAAAATGATTAGCGAGAGATATATAATTATTTGTGTACATCCATAACAAAGCAATTATGCATAAGCTAAGGGTAAATGCCCAAAAGAGCTCAAAAAACATTTTGATATTGTCTTTAGCACAAAATCTATTGATATACTCTCATATGATAGTATGTAGCAACAGTGCTATGGTGATAGTAAGCAGAATGTATGTTAATAACAACGTAAATAAAAGAAAGATAATAATAAATAAGCACACAGTCTATATGACCTTAGTAGCTAATCTTATGTAGAATTCGTATATATCGTTACATAGTTAATATTGTATCAGATATGTAGGTAGACTTAGATATTAAAATCTATGATTGATACATAAGAACATAGTCTGCAATAAGTATTCTAAATATATCACACTATATTCACTCTCAAAATTATCAAAGATAGATAGATATATCTTGTATAGTGGGACTAAAAGATCGAGGACCGGGCTAGGGTACAAATCTATACAGTAAACTTATTATTAGGTTATAGACTATAAGTAGAAGGAGAGTGAACAGAGAATACTCATAAACAAAAGTGGACAGAGAATACTCACTCCCAGTGGTTGATAATATCAAACCTGGAGTTGAGTCCATTTGGCAGCCTAGTATCTAAAGTAAATATCCAGTATGCTTCCCTTCGTGCCAAAATGGTGTCAATGTCCCCACCCCTAGTTGGTCTTATGATCTTCTCTATGGCACACCATGAAAAATGTTTTAGATCATTGTTATGAAAACCTCCAAAGTGCTGAACTATAGGTGTAGTTGCTCTATTTTGTTTAAATGATGATAAGTGTTCACGTATTCTAGTATTAAGATCTCTGGAGGTGAGCCCTACATACTGAATATTACAAAGGGAACATTCGATGAGGTATATGGCATATTCGGTAGTGCAGTTCATGCAGGTGTCAATATCATAGGTTCTGTGAGTAACCTTACTACAAAAATTCTTTGTCACTTTCACATGATCGCACGGTTTACATTTTCGTCTGCCACATCTGTACATGCCAGTATGCCTTAACCAAGATCCCCCTGGCTCATCCTTTGGTTTAAGTAGTGTAGGTGCCAGGATATTACCCAAAGTTGGGCTCCTCCTGTAGGAGCATCTGATGCCATTTTTAACAGTGTTAATTAGTTTGTCATCCGCAGAGAGGAGTGGGAAGTGCTTGCGAACAATTTTACAGATGTCATGATACTGTGCACTATGATTGGTAACAAAGGTTACACCTTTGAACCCAGTCCTCTCAGCGGATTTCAAATGCAGAAGATCCTTTCTCTCTATGGCACTGACTGCCTTCTTTGCTCTTCTTACTATAGCCCTTGGGTATTTTCTACTGATCAACCTCTGTTCGAGATCTACAGACTCTTTTTCGAACTGCACAGAACTTGTGCAGTTTCGTCTGAGTCTTGTAAATTCACCTTTTGCGATAGCAAAAGGGACATGTTTCGGATGGCAACTAGTACCTTGAAGTAAAGAATTACCTGATATTGGTTTTCTATATACAGTGGACTCAATCTTGCCTTGAGAATTGCTGCTTAATGTTACATCAAGATAATTAATGCTATGTGAACTATACTCATAAGTGAATTTGAGATTAATGTCATTCATGTGTAGATACTCCAGAAAATCTGGAATAATTTCTTCCTCACCTGTCCAAATAAAAATGAGATCATCTATATATCTCTGATAAAGAGATATATGATCTCTGAAAGGATTACTATCTCCAAAGATGTGGTAAAACTCCCACCATCCTAGAAATAAATTTGCATAGGAGGGGGCAAACTTTGCCCCCATGGCTGTACCACACCCTTGGAGATAGTATGTGTCCTCAAACTTGAAAAAATTATGAGTAAGTAAAAATGTGAGTACTTTCAGAATGTAATTCTTAAGTGTGGAGTCATAATCAGTGAAATGATCCAGGAAAAAGGTAACAGCTTCCACTCCTTTAGAGTGTGGAATGCTCGAGTAGAGGGAGACAACATTGATGGTTAACCATATACAAGAGTCTGACCATTCTACATGTTCAAGTGTATTAAGAATGTGCTTAGTGTCTCTTACATAGGAAAGCAATGACAAAACCATAGGCTGCAGAATATTGTCGATCCACTGGGACAAATTTCCCAGAAGGGATTCAACACCACTCACAATGGGGCGGCCTTTGACCTCAGTGAGAGATTTATGTGTTTTTGGAAGATGGTGGAACAGGGGAGTCTTTGGGCTATCAACAAAAAGAAATTCAGCCGTGTTAGTATCGATGCACCCTTGTTCCAAACCATCATCCAAAAGATGTTTTAATTCACGTTTATATTCTGGTGTAGGGTCTCTATTTAAGATCAAATAGTCTTCTTCATTATGTAGTTGTCTTAAACCCTCTGCCACATATTGTGTGCGATCCATTACCACTACCATTACGCCCTTATCTGATTTTCTGACAACCAGGTCATTATTGTTTTTTAGAGAAGAAATAGCTTCTTTTTCAGACAAGGACAGATTGGACTTGCGGCTAGATCTGTGAGATTTAAGTGCTACTAGGTCTTGTTCTACCCTGCTATGGAAGGTTTCTATAATGTTTCCTCTACTTTGGATGGGGTAGAATCTGGACTTTTTTTTGATACTAGGTCCCCTACTTCTCATATCTTGCTCAGTAGTTGAGCTAAGTTGGAGTTGTTGTAAGGAAACAATGTCACATCCTTCATGAAAACTAGGTTTATTAAGATACATGTCATAATTCTGTGTGATATCAGATATGGTTTCATCAGTGTTCCCTGGGGCATCAGAAAAATGTTTTTGAAGTGTAATGTTTCTGGTAAGTCTATTTACATCTATGATGGTTTGAAATAGATCGAAATCATTTGTAGGAGCAAAGTTTAGACCAAGATTAAGAACTTTGTACTCTACTGCATTTAAAGAAAAAGATGACAAGTTAACCACATTGCCCACTATCTGTACTTCGTCTGTGGTCTTGGTTCCCTCAACTGGTAACCTTCTCGGTTGTTGGCCAGGTTCTGGCCCTGAATTTGGCGAATCCCCCCTCCCCCTGCTACACCACCTTGTGCCTACAGGAGTAGCCGAAGGATACTGGCAACGCTAGTGGCGGAATATATGTGTCGATCTTATGAAGTGGTGTGGTGAGTTATTCTTTACTTATGCTTTTGCTCCAATACTAAAGGAGTGATACTGAGGATTGACTTTGTGCAACTTGGGCCCTACATCGAACTGTGAGCCAAGCATAGCTCACGGCCGTACTGTTTGGGTTTCTTTGTGTTTGTATTTTGTGTATTGGGTATACCCTGGATATACCAACACCCACACAGAGGCCATCTCAAGTCTTCAACACACACGACACAGAAATGGATACTACACAGCAAACTTTTTATTCTTTATTACCAGTAACGGAACGCACCACTAATCACACTGACTGTGAACTTATCTTTTCTGAGGATAAAAGCATCCTAGCTTTAAGCACACTTTTTGAACTTTTGGAAAAACTCCTGCTGAGAGAATCTAAGATGCAGTGGGATATTTGGACTCTAGAAAAATATAAGAGTCTAAACATGATACCAAGGGGACTGCGGGTCTATAAATTTCCCACATTTGAGGTGGATTTGAATGAAAAAGAATTTATAGACTCTTGGAATGCAGTGCTTTCAGAATGCTCATTGAGACTTATGATGTTACTAATAATGTTTAAAACAAAATAGTTAGAATCTATCAGAAAGGATATTAATGATCTACAGGTTGAAATGAATAGAAGGAGTGGCAATTCTGATTTTATGAAATTTGACAAAATACTTAGGGATCTTGTTGCTAAGGGCAGGTCTGAAATAATAGATAGAAAACACACTAAATTCATTAGGGATAAATATGACTATGCAAATAATGCTGTGTATATCTGGAACAGAAAAGTGAGAGGGAATTTTAGACAAAATCAGCCCCGCTTTGGTAGACGGAGGAGGGGTAATAAGAACAATTCAAATAAAAATAACAAAAACAAACAAAATTCACAAAAAAATGTCACTTTTTCTGGTAGCGACACAGAATATTCTAGTGATGGAGAAAGACACACAGAAGAAGAGTATGACACACAACAAACCGCAGGTTTAAATATAGAAAATACGGTTACCAATGCTATTATTCCCTACCCCACACCTACTCCTATGACTAGTCTAGTAAAACATTCCACCAAACCAAAACAGTCCATATACGTAGAAACTGCACTTAACGTACCAAGTATGGATAATTCCGTTATGGAACAGGTTTTTCCTCAGGCACAACGTGGTGTAGCAGGGGGAGGGGGGATTCGCCAAATTCAGGGCCAGAACCTGGCCAACAACCGAGAAGGTTACCAGTTGAGGGAACCAAGACCACAGACGAAGTACAGATAGTGGGCAATGTGGTTAACTTGTCATCTTTTTCTTTAAATGCAGTAGAGTACAAAGTTCTTAATCTTGGTCTAAACTTTGCTCCTACAAATGATTTCGATCTATTTCAAACCATCATAGATGTAAATAGACTTACCAGAAACATTACACTTCAAAAACATTTTTCTGATGCCCCAGGGAACACTGATGAAACCATATCTGATATCACACAGAATTATGACATGTATCTTAATAAACCTAGTTTTCATGAAGGATGTGACATTGTTTCCTTACAACAACTCCAACTTAGCTCAACTACTGAGCAAGATATGAGAAGTAGGGGACCTAGTATCAAAAAAAAGTCCAGATTCTACCCCATCCAAAGTAGAGGAAACATTATAGAAACCTTCCATAGCAGGGTAGAACAAGACCTAGTAGCACTTAAATCTCACAGATCTAGCCGCAAGTCCAATCTGTCCTTGTCTGAAAAAGAAGCTATTTCTTCTCTAAAAAACAATAATGACCTGGTTGTCAGAAAATCAGATAAGGGCGTAATGGTAGTGGTAATGGATCGCACACAATATGTGGCAGAGGGTTTAAGACAACTACATAATGAAGAAGACTATTTGATCTTAAATAGAGACCCTACACCAGAATATAAACGTGAATTAAAACATCTTTTGGATGATGGTTTGGAACAAGGGTGCATCGATACTAACACGGCTGAATTTCTTTTTGTTGATAGCCCAAAGACTCCCCTGTTCCACCATCTTCCAAAAACACATAAATCTCTCACTGAGGTCAAAGGCCGCCCCATTGTGAGTGGTGTTGAATCCCTTCTGGGAAATTTGTCCCAGTGGATCGACAATATTCTGCAGCCTATGGTTTTGTCATTGCTTTCCTATGTAAGAGACACTAAGCACATTCTTAATACACTTGAACATGTAGAATGGTCAGACTCTTGTATATGGTTAACCATCGATGTTGTCTCCCTCTACTCGAGCATTCCACACTCTAAAGGAGTGGAAGCTGTTACCTTTTTCCTGGATCATTTCACTGATTATGACTCCACACTTAAGAATTACATTCTGAAAGTACTCACATTTTTACTTACTCATAATTTTTTCAAGTTTGAGGACACATACTATCTCCAAGGGTGTGGTACAGCCATGGGGGCAAAGTTTGCCCCCTCCTATGCAAATTTATTTCTAGGATGGTGGGAGTTTTACCACATCTTTGGAGATAGTAATGCTTTCAGAGATCATATATCTCTTTATCAGAGATATATAGATGATCTCATTTTTATTTGGACAGGTGAGGAAGAAATTATTCCAGATTTTCTGGAGTATCTACACATGAATGACATTAATCTCAAATTCACTTATGAGTATAGTTCACATAGCATTAATTATCTTGATGTAACATTAAGCAGCAATTCTCAAGGCAAGGTTGAGTCCACTGTATATAGAAAACCAATATCAGGTAATTCTTTACTTCAAGGTACTAGTTGCCATCCGAAACATGTCCCTTTTGCTATCGCAAAAGGTGAATTTACAAGACTCCGACGAAACTGCACAAGTTCTGTGCAGTTCGAAAAAGAGTCTGTAGATCTCGAACAGAGGTTGATCAGTAGAAAATACCCAAGGGCTATAGTAAGAAGAGCAAAGAAGGCAGTCAGTGCCATAGAGAGAAAAGATCTTCTTCATTTGAAATCCGCTGAGAGGACTGGGTTCAAAGGTGTAACCTTTGTTACCAATCATAGTGCACAGTATCATGACATCTGTAAAATTGTTCGCAAGCACTTCCCACTCCTCTCTGCGGATGACAAACTAATTAACACTGTTAAAAATGGCATCAGATGCTCCTACAGGAGGAGCCCAACTTTGGGTAATATCCTGGCACCTACACTACTTAAACCAAAGGATGAGCCAGGGGGATCTTGGTTAAGGCATACTGGCATGTACAGAATCAGATGTGGCAGACGAAAATGTAAACCGTGCGATCATGTGAAAGTGACAAAGAATTTTTGTAGTAAGGTTACTCACAGAACCTATGATATTGACACCTGCATGAACTGCACTACCGAATATGCCATATACCTCATCGAATGTTCCCTTTGTAATATTCAGTATGTAGGGCTCACCTCCAGAGATCTTAATACTAGAATACGTGAACACTTATCATCATTTAAACAAAATAGAGCAACTACACCTATAGTTCAGCACTTTGGAGGTTTTCATAACAATGATCTAAAACATTTTTCATGGTGTGCCATAGAGAAGATCATAAGACCAACTAGGGGTGGGGACATTGACACCATTTTGGCACGAAGGGAAGCATACTGGATATTTACTTTAGATACAAGGCTGCCAAATGGACTCAACTCCAGGTTTGATATTATCAACCACTGGGAGTGAGTATTCTCTGTCCACTTTTGTTTATGAGTATTCTCTGTTCACTCTCCTTCTACTTATAGTCTATAACCTAATAATAAGTTTACTGTATAGATTTGTACCCTAGCCCGGTCCTCGATCTTTTAGTCCCACTATACAAGATATATCTATCTTTGATAATTTTGAGAGTGAATATAGTGTGATATATTTAGAATACTTATTGCAGACTATGTTCTTATGTATCAATCATAGATTTTAATATCTAAGTCTACCTACATATCTGATACAATATTAACTATGTAACGATATATACGAATTCTACATAAGATTAGCTACTAAGGTCATATAGACTGTGTGCTTATTTATTATTATCTTTCTTTTATTTACGTTGTTATTAACATACATTCTGCTTACTATCACCATAGCACTGTTGCTACATACTATCATATGAGAGTATATCAATAGATTTTGTGCTAAAGACAATATCAAAATGTTTTTTGAGCTCTTTTGGGCATTTACCCTTAGCTTATGCATAATTGCTTTGTTATGGATGTACACAAATAATTATATATCTCTCGCTAATCATTTTGTTTATATGTACATGCAGCAAGAGTATCTGATTTATATATATATATAATTTTTATTGGTATGTACACACATAGTCTGGTTTCTCACTCGTTCTCTCTCATTTTTTCATGTTTAGCCTTAAATATATCCGGGGTTTTGTCAATTTAGCTCCTCGTCTTTTATTCATTTCTTAGATTTACATGTGTAATACTTGTGCCACTATGTTACTCCTTTAAGAATAGACATCAGTTTCTTAATTACATACTTTATATTATTGGTCAGAAAAACTAGGGCGTTGTTTTGTTTTTACCAATCACATTTACCCACTTGGCTTTTTAAATGGGATGTGGGGGTTTAGCACTTAGGCTGTGACTACGGAATTTACTTCCGAAACGCGTATGCCTGCGTGCTGCGCCTAGGTTCACTTGACCGTCTGTTTGCTGTGTTCCTGTTTTTAACGAATATGAATAAAGACTGAATACTTTTATATAATTGATGGATGTCGGAATCTCTTTTCATGCATGTCTTATTCCAGTGTCATCCGACACATCAGCTGTGTTACTGTTTTGGAGCGGACCCGAGCGGCAGTTTCTTTCCTGGTAAAGAGTCCATATGATTGGTGGATTGCCGAGCACGTCATCACCCACACCTTCTAACGAGCCACTCAGCGTAAACCCTGTGAGCCGCGTAATTTGAAGCTGGCGTCTTCGTGTGCGGCACAGGAGTAGCCGAAGGATACTGGCAACGCTAGTGGCGGAATATATGTGTCGATCTTATGAAGTGGTGTGGTGAGTTATTCTTTACTTATGCTTTTGCTCCAATACTAAAGGAGTGATACTGAGGATTGACTTTGTGCAACTTGGGCCCTACATCGAACTGTGAGCCAAGCATAGCTCACGGCCGTACTGTTTGGGTTTCTTTGTGTTTGTATTTAATGTATGTATATACACATATAAATTAATATATACACGTGTATACATAAATACACATATATACACTTTGGAGCCCTTTCCAGTTAAATACTTCAGAATTTGAAAAATCATTTTTAATCATTTTAATATTTTATAATGTATTTTGCTATGTATTTATTGTAAATATTTTACATTCCAATGTTCTTAAATTAGAAGAAAATGTTCTTAGTATTTTTACTATCAGCCCTTGCATTCCTATTGGCTGATTTGATTCTTGAAATTCAAATCAGCCAATAGGACACCATTTGAAAAGGCTCCCTTGCATTGAAGATCCAGTGTATGACGGTGACCGTATGAAGAGGACGCTTCATGCCGAATGTCTTCAAGGATGGATCCGCTCTGTGCCGCCGGGATGAAGATAGAAGATGGCACCTGGATGAAGATAGAAGATGTATCCTGGATGAAGATAGAAGATGCCGTCTGGATGAAGACTTCTCGCCTCCTGGGGTGAAGACTTCTCGCCGCCTGGATGAGGATGGAAATCCGGACTTCAGAAAGTGTGAGTGGATCTTTGGGGGTTAGTGTTAGGTTTTTTTTTAAATCTTTTTGGGTGTTTTTTTTTTTAGATTAGGGTTTGGGCTTTTTTAAAAGAGCTGAATGCCCTTTTCAGGGCAATGTAAAAGAGCTGAATGCCATTTTAAGGGCAATGTCCATACAAATGCCCTTTTCATGGCAATGGGTAGCTTAGGTTTTTGTTAGAGTTAGGTTTTTTATTTTGGGGGGTTGGTTGGGTGGTGGGTTTTACTGTTGGTGGGTCTTTGTATTTTTTTTCAGGTAAAAGAGCTGATTTCTTTAGGGTGTTAGTTTTTTATAATGTGTAATTTAGTTTTTTTAATTGGTAGTTATTTTAATTTTAGTATAATAGTTATGTTAGGTTAATTGTTAGTTCAAATTTAGTTTTTTTTTAATTTCACAGGTAAGTTTTTATTTATTTTAAGATAGGGATATTGTAATTTTAATATAAAGTTAGGGGGTTGTTAGGTTTAGAGATTAATAGTTTAATTTAGTTTTTTGCTATCTGGGGGGCTGGCGGTTTAGGGGTTAATAGTTGTTTTTTTTTAGTGGCGGTCATGTGGGAGGCCAGAGGTTTAGGGGTTAATAACTTTAGTGGCGGCGATGTTGGGAGCGGCAGATTAGGGGTTAATAACTTTATTATAGTGTCGGCGATGTTGGCGTGCGGGGGAATAGGGGTTAATAACTTTATTATAGTGGTGGCAATGTTGGGGAGCGGCGGAATAGGGGTTAATAACTTTTATTAGTGACGGCGATGTGGGGAGCGGCAGATTAGGAGTCAATAACTTTATTTCTTTGTCGGCGATGTTGGGGCGGCAGATTAGGGGTGTTTAGTTTTAGGGTTTATGTTAGGGTGTTAGGTTTAAACGTAACTTTGTTTTCCTCATAGACATCAATATGGTTAGCTTGTCATTCCACGCTTCAGGTGTTAGGTTTTTTTCTAACACTCTCTCCCCATTGATATCTATGGGAAAAGCGTGCACGAGTTTGTATTCTCAGCCCTTGGCTTTTGTGTGGTATGGAGCTTATCGCCACCATATGTCGCACGCACAAGGCGGCTTTTCAGAAACTTGTAATGGCAGCGCTATGGAGGGTGAAATAATGCAACTTTTGTTGAGTTCGTTTGGCACCCTCTATAGCGCAAAACTCGTAATCTAAGCGTTTGGCTTTAGTGGTATAGGTCTTACACGGTGCTGGGTTAGCGATAAGTGCTAGGATTTTTTTTAAAGCACGCTCCATTGAAGTCTAGGGGAAGAAAACTTTAACGCAGTCGCGAAATCACAAGTCCTGATGATACCGCACATTGGATTTGTCACGTGCGCAAACAATTTACTTTAAACTTGTAATATGAAGGCTAACACACCCGCATTAAAAGTTTACTTTTGCTGATGTTTGTGCAAACGTGACACTTGTAATCTGGCCCTAGTTGAAAAATTATAATGATAAAATTATACAAGCTGGTATAATATTTTAACTGCAGAAATCAGGAATATGTGCAATTAAAAGAATCGGCATTTAAACTGTCAGTCAGTAAATTAGGGCAATGTCTGTAGTGGTGGAATAGACATTGCCCTAATTCACTGGATGTGACCCAGGATGTAATCACCATGATATTGTTGTCAGTGATACAAATAGTGATTAGTGAGTTATCAAAAAAGCAGGGTGGCACTAGACAGACAAAGCAGGGAATGTTGAATGGAAATAGTTTTTGTGTTTAAAAGGAATGTCCAAAGCAGTGGATATGTAGAGGTTATATAAGTGAGGATTTAGAAGTAGGGCAAAGTTGCATGATAAAGGCAATTATATTAATAAAATAGTTGCTCATATTAGATCAATTTATTTTGCTTTGATTTCTAAAATGACCCTTTCCCTAAAGCATAAAAGACCTTTCTGTGAAGGCTGCTAATGAATGAACATGTTCACCCAGCCCCCTTACAGTTGATCCTAAAGTCAATCCTTCATAACTGAGACCAATGTTAAATTTCAATGTCCTTTTTTCATTGTGTGACTCATTGCTGGTTGTGTCCACAGAATATAAAATAGCAGAATAGCACAGCAAAGTATATCTGGGCAAAACCCTGAATCTCATGTGATTGACCAAAGAATCTGCTGGCTTTAAGAGGCATTATAATTGCATAGAATCAGTAAGTTCCACACATAACAATGGACTATATCAACTAATAATGGTAAATACTAAACTGTCCAGAAAACCTTCTGCAATTCATTTGTTATTTTGTGAAGCTTATTTATTAAAATACAGAAAGATATTTAATGATTTAGGGATAGATTAGGAGTGGAGCGTAAACATTTGTGTCCGAGCAATAAGAGGTATATCGCTAGGGTTTGCGCTTATCAAATTTACTGCTCGTATTATGAGTTGAAAGTAAACGTGATTGTGTGATTTACGCTAGAATGATTAGCGACTTCATAGCTCTGGTTAACTGTTTAGCGAAACATAAAAGTTGCACAAAACACATCAAAAATAATAACATTATCTAATAAAATTATTTTTAAAAAATGCACACAAAAAATATAAAGGCTCAAAGATAGGAGGTCTCAGGTGTTGGAAAAAAGCAGGCAAAGGGCTTTAATATAGAGATACATACATATATATATATATATATATATATATATATATATATATACATGTCAAAAGATGTATATGTATGTGAACATATATATATCTATAGATGTGTACATATTTATTTATGGATTTATATGTGTATATATGTATTTACAGACACATATAAACACATAAACACATATGTCTATACATATAGACATATGAAGGAGTGCATTATAGCCTGTTGTAGTTAAGTAGATGAAAACATGTTAAAGCATATTTTTGCAATACTCATATTTAATAAAGTGTTTAACTGAGTATTTACTGTGAATATTTCACATTCCAATGTTCTTCACATTGCAGAATGTGTTCTAAGCATTTTTAAATAGATATTCTTACAGGGCTCAAATTGTCAAGTCCTAAGCTACTAGCCAGGCCATAATGTTACTCGCCACTGATCCCACAAATCACCCGTTCACACCACACCCACTACTCCACCCCCTCTTTGCATATGTTTAGCCATTGTGAAACACCTTATTGTGTAGTCATTTTTATTTTGTTTTAATTTTAAACCATAACAAATGAATTCATTTTAATACAGTTGCCATTTGGCACAGTTAATAAACAGCATTTATCTCCCTCTCACGTGATGCAAAGTTGTATGGACCAGGACAAGTTCAATCTAAGGCAACAGGGACATGAAACAAATCTGTTTAGTGTCCAATTTGTTTTTTGTAATTTTGCATGGGTAGTAACCAGGAAAACTAACCATGGCTGGCCTTTATCATGATAAATGGGACAATCATATGAAATAGCTGATTTTGCCTGTAGAAACTACCACCTAAACTAATCTTTTCAATACTGCAGTATTTGTTATAGGAAAGCTTAGTAAACAAGAGATAGTGGTAATGGGGGTAGTAGAAAACGTGTCCCTGCAGTTAATTTGAATACATAACATTTATCAGCTGCTTGCCTGAATACATTATCCCTTTAAGGGAGTTATTTATTAAAAAAATAACTGTTCTGTGGGTACAGAGCTTTTTTTTATTTCCCCACAATATTCCTTTAAATGAATATTTTTAAGCACATTACCCTGACTAAGATATCTACTCGTCACAGTTCAATTTCTACTCGCCAATGGCTCATAGGCGAGTGGAAATTTTAAACCCCTGTATTCCTATATATATCTATACATATATATAATCATCATATATATGTATACAGTATATATATATAGGTATAGATATATATTGTGCCAAAAAATATGAATAGATAAAACATATTCAAAAACATTAGAATATGAACTATTTATATTTTAATGTCGGTATAGTACAAATGAGAATATGCGATTGTATTTGCACAAATGTTTTCTCCATTGACTTCTATGAGGGAATATGTGAACAGGCCTGCAATATTCTAACTTCAGATTTTTGCGCTCTTCAGGTAACCGTGAGAGCAAAAATAGTTTACTTTTAACTCCTAATACGAGCACAACCCGACAAGCACAACGATATTACTTCTAGCGCAATTAACGCTCTAGCTTGCAATCTGGATCTTAGTAAGCAAAATTAATATATTTTGGAAATCGATGAAGATTTGTCTGACTTTATTCCACCCATTCTGTGAAGTCAGTGTTTTAACATATGCAGATACATGTTATTTATTGTTTGTTACTAATTATTGTTTTCTATGTGTAGTCTACAGATCTGCTACCTTTTTAAGATTTAAAGTTAAATATTTTCTTTTTACAAATTCTCATTTTCTTCATACTTTACTTAAATCTGTTATCAATGTATTGCCTATGGCCAACACTTTCATTACCCTTTTCTTTGTTTTTTTTTACCTTGTTTTGTTTTATTATGTTTTACCCCACTGTGCATCACCACAGAATATATTGATATAAAAATAAATAAAAAAATAATTTTCAATGAACTCTCATTTTCATTTTACATGGTAGTTTTTTTTTTAAAGTATTTTTTACCCATGTAGCTATGACATGAATTTATTAAAACTTTCTTACAAAAGATAAAAATGTAATAGTTTGATGAATTCAGGCTTGTACTCCAAAGCAGTAAGAGTCAAACAGTAAATAATCAGCTAACATTAAACAGGAGACACTTAGCCTATTTAGCCAGTGTCCTGCCTTTTATCAGTAAAACATTGCTATTTCTTTGTGACAAGAGCAATTCAAATTTCTGTCTTTGCTGGGTGGCCTAAAGTAAATTAAGTAACTGGCAAATGTCCACCACTCTTCATTAATAAGTAAAAAAAAAAAATACTCTGTGTAGCCATTCAACATTAGCATGCTCATTGAAATTCTAATGCTGAAACTCAAGTGTTGTTGATTAAAGTGGTCAGTGCACTGTGAACCTTGTTTCAGTTGACTTGATGGCATCCATGTTTTATTGTGTAATGTAATGAGTTCTTAATATGGTAAAACTACAGCTGAATATTTTTTTTCTCATTTAATATGCCATTAAACTAGATGGGCTTATAAAGTATAATGTAAGCAAGAATACAAAGGAATTTTCCATTTTCCAAAGTGTCTTATATGGCTTTTTTGTGGGGTGTTAACATTTCACACAGTAATAGGGTTCGATTTCGGATGCTGCATCGACTCCCCATCGTTTCTGGTGCGCCAGAAACGGAAGTTAAGAAGCAGCAGTTGGGGCAACCAGACGTGGAATCCTTGCTCAGGGTGCTTAGAGGAACATGCTATACCTCACTGACGAGGCCCAATGAAGCCCGAAACGAGCATCTGGGGTTGCTGTGTTCCTTGTTCAGAGAGGAATTGCCTGGTATTTAGGCGCTGGACTGACCGTAATGGGGGGGATTAGGGATGGGCGAATGTGTAAATTTCCGAATTCGAATGTTAGAACGAATGTTATTACCAAAATTCGAATTACAAATCCGAATGTTGATACGAACGAATATTCTTAAAAATTCTTTAATCGAATGCTATTTACAGTTTTTGAATGTCACTTTTGAATTCAAATGTTTATAATTAGAACGAATGTCCACATTTGAAATTTCGAATTTAACATTCTATTTAACAAATACTATTCAGAAGTTCAATAGTTCATGTGGCAGGGAATCTAGAAAATTGATACAAATATATTAATTTGAATGTTTCTATTTCGATCGAATATTGCATAATTCGATTATATTTAAATAAAGCAATATAGAAATACTATTACAAATATATAAATTCAAATTTTTCTAATTCGAATATTCCATAATTCGAATATTACATTTAAATAAAGCATTATAGAAATACAATTACAAATATATAAATTCGAATTTTTGGAATTCGAATATTGCATAATTCGAATATTACATTTAAAGAAAGCATTAGAAATATTATTACAAATATATAAATTTGAATTTTTCTAAACGAATATTTTCGAATGTAATCGTAAAATTAAAAACCGAACATTTGAAAATCGAATGTTAGAAAGTTATGTAAACATTCAAAATTCGATTCGAACGAACGAATGTGTTAAAATTCATTTAATTTTTCGAATTTTGCAAAACATTCGCCCATCCCTAGGCGGGATCAGGCTGATATATTACAGGAAAGTTCTGCTTAGTTCTACTTAGAGAAATATGACTACACCTCACTGATGAGGCCCAATGAAGGCCGAAACGCTCGTCTGGGATTGCTGTGTTACTTGTTCAGAGAGGAATTGCCTGGCACTGGACTGACCGTAATAGGCGGGATCAGACTGATATATTACAGGAAAGTTCTACTCTGTGAAAAGCATTACTGGGCTAAAAGAAGTTGCACCCAGGTGCTAAATCACCATAGAACAGGCTAACAATGGTATTGAGCTGAGTGTTCGTTCCTGTAAGTACACCTCTCTCTCTCTCTCTCTCTCTCTCTCTCTCTCTCTCTCTATATATATATATATATATATATATATATATATTTACTGTATATATAAGAATTCATTAAGGATTCACACTCTCACCATTGAATATCAACCAACAATGTGTCACTAAATATTTCATATGTAATGAAGCAAAAAATCTGCACTTGCGTGGCTTTATTCAATTCAGGGCTAGATTACAAGTGGTGCGCTAACTTTACTTGTGCTTGTGTGCTAACTGCACTAAAAGTAAACTTTTAATGTGGGTGTGTTAGCGCGCATATTACAAGATGAAAGTATAAGTTACCACGCGATCGAAAGTCCGATGCGCACTAACTTCAGGACTTCTGAAATCAACGCTAACTTCTCCTATAGACTTCAATGGGGCCAGCTGTTCAAAAAAAAACCCACCAGTGACCAACAGTGCAAAAGCCGAAGGTAGTTATGAATACTTTACATTCCAATGTTCTTCACATAGAAGACAATTTTTGTAAAAATTTTCAAATACATAGATACACATACAAATACATAAATACATACATATGTGCACACACACACACACACACACATATATATATATATATATATATATATATATATATATATATATATATATATATAGTGCTGTTTTTGTATGGAAAAAGGTTCCAGTACTCAAACAAAAGGTGCTAAGTAACAAACACCTAGATTACGAGTTTTGTGCTAAACAAGGTGCGAAACTAACGCCAAAAAAGTTGCCTTTTTTCACTCTCCATAGTGCTGCCATTACGAGTTAACGAAAAGCCTCCTTGTGGGTGCAATATGGTGGCCTTAAGCTCCATACCACACAAAATCCAAGGGCTGCTTTGACGTGCTTGTGCATGCTTTCCCCCATAGACAATGGGGAGAGAGTGTTAGAAAAAAAAATTAACACCTGAAGTGCGGAATGAAAAATCTCCGTAACGCAACCCCATTGATGTCTATGGGGAAAAAAAGTTACGTTTAAACACTCTAACATAACCCTAAGTCTAAACACCCCTAATCTGCCGCCCCAACATCGCAGACACAATAATAAAGTTAGTAACCCCTATTCAGCTGCTCCCCAACATCGCAGACACAATAATAAAGTTATTAACCCCTATTCCGCACATCGCCGACATCACCGCCGCTAATAAAAACAATTAACCCTTAATCCGCCACTCCCTGACATCGCCACCACTATAATAAAGTTATTAACCACTTAACCTCCAGCCTCCCAAATAAAAATAAACCTAACATTAAGCTATAAATTAGAGTCCACGGCTTCATTCATTACTGTTGGGAATTAAGAACCTTGCCACCAGGAGGAGGCAAAGACACCCCAGCCAAAAGTTTAAATACCTCCCTCACTCCTCTCATCCCCCAGTAATTCTCCAACAAGGAACAGTAGGAGAAATATCAGGGTATAAATGGTGCCAGAAGATAAATTAAATTTAGGTCCACCCACCGTAGATACAGGTGGGAGCCGTGGACTCTCCTCCCCTCGATGGAAATGAAATTATCAGGTAAGCATAATTTATGTTTTCCATCTAAAGGGAAGGAGAGTCCATGGCTTCGTTCATTACTGTTGGGAACATATACCCAAGCTCTAGAGGACACTGAATGAAACCGGGAGGGTAAAGGGCAGACCCTAATCTGAGGGTACCAAAGCCTGCAAAACCTTTCTCTCAAAAACAGCTTCTGCAGAAGCAAAAACGTAAAATTTGTAAAACTTTGTAAAAGTATGTAAGGAGTACCAGGTAGCCTCCTTACAAATTTGCTCCATAGAGGCCTCATTCTTGAAGGCCCAAGACGAAGCCCCAGCTCTAGTCAAATGAGCCATGATCCTCTGAGGAGTCTTATGTCCCGCTGTCTCATAGGACAAGAGAATCAAGCTCCTCAACCAAAAGGCCAAAGAAGTAGAAGAGGCCTTCTGTCCCTTGCGCTTCCCTGAATACACCACAAAAATAGATGTAGGCTTTCTGAAATCCTTTGTAGTCTGAAGATAGAACTTTAAGGCACGGACCACATCCAGGTTATGAAGTAACCTCTTCTTCTTAGAAGAAGGGCTAGGACACAAAGAAGGAACAACTATTTCCTGATTGATGTTACGGTTAGACACCACCTTGGAAAGAAACCCCAAACCAGTGCAAAGCACAGCTCAGTGAGTCTCCTATGCAACAAGACTATGCAACAAGACTGATAATGCAGAAATCTGTCCCTTTAAGGAACTGGCAGCAAGACCCTTCTCCAAACCTTCTTGGAGAAAGGACAGAATCCTGGATACTTTCAGCTTATTCCAAGGATATCCATGGCTAGGAAGCTCCTCATACCCCCCTGATGGTTGATGTAAGCCACCGAGGTAATATTGTCGGTCTGGAATCTGATGAAGCTGAATGACCTCAGAGGAGGCCATGACTTCAGAGCATTGTAGATTGCTCAGAGTTCCAGAATATTTATCGGAAGGAGAGACTCCTCCCAGAACCATTTTCCTTGTGCCATCCTGGCACCCCAAACAGCTCACTATCCTGCCAGGACGGTCTCAAAAAGGATGTCCCCATGGACAGTTGCTCCGGACGGATCTACCAAGAGAGGGCGATCTGAGTCTGAGCATCTATGGATATCTGCTGTGATAGATCTGAATGATTGCCGTTCCACTGTCTCAACATGCACAATTGAAGAGGTCTGAGATGGAACCTGCTGAATGGAATGACGTCTATGCTGGAAACCATGAGTCCGTCTGTGAGAAATATTTTCATTGACATAGAGTCTATTATCATGCTGAGGAACTCCCCCCTGTTTCTGAGAACCAGGGAACTCTTTCCTGAGTTGATCTTCCAACCGTTAGATTGGAGCAAAAAAAGAAGCGCCCTCAAATGATCCTCTGCGAGACTGAGCAATGGCGCCTGGACTAGGATGTCATCCAGATAGGGCACCACAGCAATGCCTCTGGCTCTGGCCACTGTAAGTAGTTCCCCCAGAACCTTCATGAAGATTCTCGGGCCGTCGCCAGACCAAAGGGGAGGGCCACAAACTGGAAGTGTTGGTACAGAAACGCAAATTTTAGGAGCTTGAAGTGGTCCCTGTGGATTGGCGCATGAAGGTAAGCGTCCTTCAATTCTATGGTTGTCATGAACTGTCCCTCTTGAACTAGTGGCAGAATAGATCTGATCATTTTGATTTTGAACGATGGAACACTCAGAAACTTGTTTAAACACTTTAGGTCCAGAATCGGAAATGTGTCCTCCTTCTTTGGAGCCACAAAACGATTTGAATAGTACCATAGACCCCTCTCTGCTAGGGGTACTGGTACGATAATGCCAAGAGAGGAGAGATCCCTCACACATTCTAGAAAGGCCTCTCTCTTTTCTGATCTTTGGACAGGTTTGACAGGAGGAATATGCCCCTGGGCGGATGGGATCTGAACCCTATTCTGTAACCCTGGGCGACAACCTCCAGAACCCAAGGGTCCTGAATGTCCTTTAACCAGGCTTCTGAGAAGAGAGATAATCTGCCCCCTACTTGATCTGGAGACCAGTCGGTGGCCACCCCCTCATGCTGACTTTGTCTCTGCGGGCTTCTTGCTCTGCTTAGATTTGTTCCAAAAATGAGCCGGCTTCCAAGTTCCCTTGGACTGGTCCACTTTCATGGTGGGCTGCTGGTGCTGGGTCTTGTCCGCACGAAAGGGACGAAAAGTAGATCCCTTAGGCTTAGCCTTCTTATCTTGCAGTAGGAAAGCTCCCTTGCCTTCCGTAACCGTGGATATGATAAAATGCAATCCTGGATCGAACAGAATCTTTCCTTTAAAAATCAGGGACAACAGCCTTGACTTAGAGGTCATGTCCGCAGACCAAGTCTTTAGTCACAGATCCCTGCAAGCTAAAACGGAAAAACCTGACACCTTAGCGTTCAGGCGAATAATTTGCATATTGGCATCACAGATGAAAGAATTTGCGATCTTCAGCGCCTTAATCTTATCCTGTATCTCGTTGATGGAAGTCTCCCCCTCGACCATTTCACACAGGGATTCCCACCAATATGTTGCAGCTCCGGCAACTGTGGCTACGGCCTCTGCTGGCTGAAAAATAAACTCTGTGTGTTGAAACATCTTCCTTAACATGTTTTTCAACTTTTTATCCATGGGCTCTTTAAACGACGAACTATCCTCGAGGGGAATAGTTGACCGCTTCGCGAGCATGGAGATAGCACCATCCACCTTAGGGACAGTACCCCACAGCTCAAGCTGAGAGTCCGGAATGGGGAACAGTTTCTTAAAGGAAGAAGAAGGGGAAAAGGAAAAACCTAATCGCTCCCATTCATTCTTAATAATATTAGCCATCTTAACAGGAACCGGGAATACCTGAGGCACCATCCTGACCTCATATACCTTATCATGCTTAGGAATCACAGGTTCCTCCAGAAGCTTCAGTTCCAGAACCTCCAGAGTAGCAAGCACTTGCTTCAGCAAAAAGCCCACATTCTCTATCCTAAACCTAAAGTCAGGCTCCTCCCCAGCCGGAGGTTTAGATGACACGGACTCCGACCCAGAAGGGGCCTCCACCGAAAAGTCAGAGTGGGCCTCGTCATCGTATAACGCCTCTGATATTTCCATAGGCGTAGACAACCCCTGGGCCGGGCCGCCATGATACACCCTATGCTTGCACTTAGCAGAACGTGGTAAGGCATGGATCACTTTCGATACCGCCATTTGCAGGTGATCCCCAAAATCTGATGGCCAATGAATCTCTCCCAGAGGAGTAATGGTTTGAACCTGGGGCGCTGCATGTGCAATTAGAGATGAATGCTTGGAACGCACCTCATGGGACAGGGAACCCTCAGAGGTGGACGGCTCAGTAGTATTAGACATCCATTTACTTTTAGATGTCATAACTTTATTAAGGCATGTGGAACATAGTTGAGCAGGCTGTTCTACCAGAACCTCCTCACAATAAACACAGAAATGAGACCTTGTTAAAGAGGGAGACCCCTCTAGCGCGTCAGAGTCCTCCGTAGCTTGCGCTGTTATCACGGACTAGATTAACTTAATAATAGGCACCTTTATACCTCCAATGGCCCGGGGGACTCACCTACTCCTATGACCCAGACTACAGAAACCGTTTAATCTCCTGCACCGCTGATTAACAGAGGAATAGAGATAGCCACACCCGGTCGCATGTAATGCCTGGCAGGACCGCCGCTGCCTAAGGAGAAAATGCACCAAAAAAGGGCCGCACAATATTCCCGTAAGTCACCTGAAAGTTCCACACATTGCCAGAGCCTCATCTCGCACATAACGCAGCAATAACACAATAAACAATATCATGTATAAGCCCCTTTCCAGGAATATTAACCCTTGATTCTTTAAGGATAAAAGGGGTCTCAATGTGACCCTGTCTTCCGTGTTATCATTATGTAATAAAAAATGAAACGATCTTACCAGAATCTACGCTGTGGAACAGGAACACGACGGTCCTTCAAGTGTGACTGATTAGTAGCCTCGCTCCTGACATGGACTTGAGTGTAAAAAGCAAGCAGCGAAACTCGTCAATGCTGTTAATATGAGTCGGAACGTTTCGCAGAAAGACTCTCCCTGCATCTCCGGACTCTAATTTTTGCCCAGGCTCTCACTGAGAAGCTGACAGGACTACTTCAAACTCCAGTCCCAATGCGAAGAGTACTACCCTCCATAAGAGACTACTCTGATCTTCGGCACTTCTCTGCCGTCCTCCTGTGATGAAAGGCAAAGAATGACTGGGGGATGAGGGGATTGGGGGAGGTATTTAAGCCTTTGGCTGGGATGTCTTTGCCTCCTCCTGGTAGCCTTGTTTTTAATTCCCAACAGTAATGAATGAAGCCGTGGACTCTCCTCCCCTTTAGATGGAAATTTAAAGGGCCATTAAACCCAAAAATTTTCTTTCACGATTCAGATAGAGAATACCATTTTAAACAACATTCCAATTTACTTCTATTATCTAATTTGCTGCAATCTTTAGATATACTTTGTTAAAGAAATAGCAATTCAGATTGGTGAGCCAATCACATGAGGCATCTATGTGCAGCTACCAATCAGAAGCTACTGAGCCTATCTAGATATGCTTTTCAGGAAAGAATATCAAGAAAATGAAGCAAATTAGATAATTGAAGTAAATTAGAAAGTTGTTTAAAATGGTATTCTCTATCTAAAACATGAAAGAAAAAATTTGGGTTTAATGTCCCTTTAACAAACAAGTACAGGGAGAATTGGGAGCCCTGTTCCTGTGGGAACTTACAATCTATAAATATATATTTATATACAGTAAATATATATATATATATATATATATATATATATATATATATATATATGTGTGTGTGTGTGTGTGTGTGTGTGTAGATTGTAGTAGCCGCATTAGGTAGTTAAATATAAAATTACAAGAGTATTGCCATATATCCCTTTTCATGCTTATAAAAAATGTATATGTCAGGTCTCATGTTACTGTACCTTTAAATCTTACCTGTGCACCATTCATTCTGATTGGCTGCCTCACCATTTTAACACTGGCTCACCCTTCTCACCTTGCTTAGTATTTTGTATGTAGTTCTCATACCACTCGAATCCTGAGCCTTGGATTTACAACTAGTGAATTCATCTAATCCTGAGCAAAGAGGAAATTCTTTTCAAATACCAAGCACGGCACCTCGCCGCATCAACTGTTCACAGTCTACTCTAACTCACAAATAGAAGTACTGTACATCATCTATTCTCAAAACCGCAAGTATCATCTTCGAATTCAGTGGGGTAGTGTTTTGACATCTGCATTTACTTTGCACTGTTTGTACTTTACCTTAGCTCTTTAACAAGCCAATTCTCATAGCAACGAGATTCCCTGGAACAGGACTTGCAATACAGACTGACGTCATATCCGGTAGCTACCGTGAGTCTGCTTCAGCGTTCCCGACTACACGGAGCTCAGCTAACAGGACGCCAGACATTGCAAGACCCCACAAAGCAGGTACAGGTTACCAAATATTGTGTACTACCGATACAAGGTGATGACAGGGGAGCAAGATTGAATTGTAATGTATATATGTAAATAGTGAATATCTCTGTACAATGACATTAAGCGAGATACAACTTGTTATTGACATTTATCTAAATGCCTGTTTCCAACTGTGATATATTTAAAGGCACACTCTCAGCTCAAGTATTTTACTTTCTCTCTCAAGAGTATTACATCTATTTGATAGATAATTAATACTAAACAAGTCTTTGGACTAACAAACTAATAAACTTCACTAAATAAGAGGAATCCATTCCCATCTTAGTGGATTACTTAATTTTTGGTGAAACAAAACATATTTTCTACGCTACTTAAACTGCAGTTGTGTTCCAATCACTTAAGTTAACAGTTACTGAGAACAAATTCCTTCAAATAGAACAGAGGTGTGACATAGGTTTGACAATATATGAGTGTAATAGTTTATTTTAATGTGTTTATGATGTGTTTGGTGAACCTTTTTTTAACCCTTACACTTTTTGCTAGGTCTTCAGGCATGCTAATCCGTTGAGCTCAAATTTTATTTTTATTTATTTGTTTTTAGAAATGAGTGAAGAACAATGGTATTTAAAGTATTTATATTCCAAAAAGTGTTTCTATATATGTTTATATATTTTTTATGTATGTTTACATATTTGTGTGCACATATACATACAAACAGATCTGTACACATATATAACTACACATTGAACATCACCGGCCTGATTGCCAGGCATTTATACAATGCCCTGACTCTTGACATTGAGACTGTAAAGTCTGGCAGAAGAGGTGGTGAAGTGGATAAATTGTTGCTCCAAAATGAAGCAAGCTGGATATTCTAAAACTCTTGCACCAATTAGTTTACATGAGAAATTAGAATTTGGCAGTTTTCTGAGATATTCTTTATTTGCTTGCTGTGGATCTATGAAGGATAGGGGTGCAAATGTAATGTATATTTTCTAGTAATTGATTATTACGAATATTCTATTTATGTATCTGTATTGTGGTAGTCTGTGATGTTTTTTTTTTGGTGTATGACACTGTATCTTCCTTAGGGCACAGTGATCTAAAGCTTGTCATAATATCACTATGTTGTAAAGGTGTCCGCATCACAAATTGAAGTGTATATGAATTGTTGTGAAGTGATAGAATACTTGTTTGAAAATAGTCTCACAAAGAGGCATTTTAGTTCACTTCACAGTGTGATGCGATGGTTCCATTAGCTGAATGTTCAATACTGTATCCTTGCCATGCACCAGGGTTAGTATAAATGATCCCTTTGGGAAGTGTGTAACATACCTCCCAACATTTCAAAATCCAAAAGAGGGACCCCCCCCAATGAGCAAAAGTGTGATATGTGGTGGGCAGGAGCAGGGATGGGGTCTGGGGAGTGGGCTTAACAAGTGACAGAACATAACACACATTGTTTTATTAAAAAAAGTATAAGCACTCTGATAACTGACTTTTGTTACTAGGGGAATGCTTTCTGGTTGCCTAGGTAACCACAACAAGCCTCATTCCCCAGTCTACAAGAGTCTCTAGAGATGCTGATGATCCGACTCTGAGTCTGAACTTCTCTCAGATCTTACCGTGGCCAGAGTAGTCCTGACCGCCGTCCTCATAGACTCACAGCACACTGCCACACTCCACTTGTAAGTAGACACAGTGAGGCTACTTAGGTGACTAGTTGGAACTTCCAAGTAAATCCTTGAGACAACCCCGTGGCATGGTCGCTGCTTTCTCATGCTTGAGCTCAGACGAGTCAACACGGCACAAGCAGTCACATGTGCCAAAAACCACTGACTGTGTATTGATAGCATGTGGTCATGTGATGACCATGTATGGGCCCAATAGAATTTAAAAAAATAAAAAAATTCGGGACAGAAGTCAATCATCCCGGAACAACGGGACAGACCCCTAAAATCGGGACGTCCCGTGAAAATCGGGTCAGTTGGGGGGTATGAAAATGTCAATAACAATTTACATGTGTGAACTTAAACTCTTTAATTCCAAAACAACAACTAAACTTTAAAATAAATAATAAATCTGCTTGAGCTGGGGCATTTAGGGTATACTGTGCATGTTTATATGCTGGGTTATTTACATGCATTATACTGTAAAATAAATATATATTTTAACTAACATTTGGTACAGTGTTAATGGGATCCTGCTTGCAAAATCTGTGATTGAACAGGAAAACGTGCATTAGAGATTTATCTGCAGAGGGCTGATCTCAAGGAAGAACAGAATGTCGATCTTGCACACATCACAGTTTGGTGAAATGCAAAAAGTAGCTTTTAGTAGTAAGTATAAGATTTACACCGGTCTCAGCTTTATCTGCTTTCGCCCAGAGTTACTATTAACCCGTATGTTTTTAATTTGTAGCTTTAATAATATGTATTTTAAAATGAATTACTGATTAAAGAAGAGATTCTGATTATCCATATGATATTTTTAAAGTGTGCTTTTCCCCAGAGCTGTTAAAGTTCTGTTAGAAAAGCTGCGTTTTAATTAATTGATAAACGGTGTTACATTATGACGACTTTTCTCATTTTTGTTTTTGAGGAAATCTGATTTGGATATCATAAGCTGTGGAAAAGAAGCATAATCAAAATAGTGCTCTTGACATAAAGCAATGTCTGCAAAGATAACAGCTTCCTTGTGCTAACAATATAAAAAATAAATATAAGGCCAAAATACAACAGACCTAAACAAAATATAGAAGAGCCAAGCAACCAGCCTGGGAAGGACAACGCGCACAGAAATTCAATAGCGCACCTGCACCACAGCGTACCCACACAGTTCTCCTGCATAGCCAACACAAACACCGCTCCCAAACATACCAGCGCACCCAAAGTCAAACAACCCCTTATACCCAGCAGCACGCCCCGGCACAAGCAGTGTGCAACATGGATAGGATTATTTACACATTGTTTTGTGTCTTTGTGTTATTTAATCACTGTATTGTGATATATATTATAAAGTAACATCAAACCCAAAATCTTTATTTCATGTTTCAGACAGTGGCCTCTATTTATGAAAGGTCTTGTGGACCTGATCCGACAGTGTGGATCAGGTCCGCAAGACCTTGCTGAATGCGGAGAGCAATACGCTCTCCGTATTCAGCATTGCACAAGCAGCTCACAAGAGCTGCTGGTGCAACTCCGACCCCTGCTGACTCGCGGCCAATCGGCCGCCAGCAGGGAGGTGTCAATCAACCTGATCGTATTCGATCAGGTTGAATTGCGGCGATTCCTGTCCGCCTGCTCAGAGCAGGCGGACAGGGTTATGGAGCAGCGGTCTGTAGACCGCTACTTCATAACTGCTGTTTCTGGCGAGTCTGAAGACTCGCCAGAAACACGGGCCATTAAGCTCCATTCGGAGCTTGATAGATAAGCCCCACTGAATGCAATTTTAAACAATTTTCTAATTTACTTCTATTATCTAATTTGCTTTGTTCTCTTGGTAGCCTTTGCTAAAAACATACCTAGGTATTTTTGGGAGCAGCAATGCACTACTGGGAGCTAGCTTCTGATTGGTGACTGAACATATATGCCTCTTATTATTGGCTCACCCGATCTGTTCAACAAGCTCACTGTAGTGCATTGCAGCTCCTTTAACAAAGAATGAAGCAAATTAGATAATAGAAGTAAATTGGAATGTTGTTTAAAATTTTAAGCTCTATCTAAATCATGAAAGAAAAAATGTGGGTTTCATTTCCCTTTAAGGTTTGTAAATCCATAAAGAAAAGCCACAGACTTATTTTCGTATTTAATATTATTTTTATAATTTAGTTATAAAGCTTATAAAGTATATTACACAGTATTATGACATTAGGTAAAGAATTGCAAAGTACAATAACTGAAAGGCTTTAGCATGAACCTTAAAGGGACATTAAACACTTTGAAATGGTAATATAAAATGATAAATCACATACATAAAAACAGCTTTTCCTGTAAGAGATGGAAGTGCCGAACACTGTTATATTCCATACAGCCATTGGCTGCACACTCTAGTAACCTATTTATAACTGTCCCTAATTGGCCACAGCAGAGAAGGCAACCTAAGTTACAACATGGCAGCTCCCATTGTTTTATAGACACTAAAACTTTACACTTATTTTATTCATATTTAAACAGCTAATGAAACTATAAAAAATACATCTGCATGTTATTCTCAGACTAATCTTTTCTTTGAATGCATCATTCTACCTAGCATTTATTTAGTGTTTAATGTCCCTTTAAGTGGTAGAAGGCCCTGCCCAAGTGCCCATGAGGCACTGTTACCTGTAAGCTACTTTTATATGATATGATTGACATAAAATCTGACATTCTAAAGGGAGAGTTGAGGGGGAATGATCAAATGTGCGATGAACATTTGTAGTTTAGTCTGTGTGCATCAGGATTTTGTTTTCAATGAACTTTTGAAACAGAAAACTAGAGTCAAGTCTACTGAGCAAATAATTCCACCAAAGGGCTAGATTACAAGTGGAGTGTTAAATTATTTGGCTCCTGCAAATGGGCAAGATCGCGGCAGCAATTAGCGCTCTGAAAATTAACCAGATATCCGATCTCTGGTTAATTTTCTAAAAGTGCCCCAAATGCCCTGTGACGGCATCAGACCATAGTAGCTTGCGTTCTAATTGCAATTGACTTGTAATACCAGCACACATAATTGTGTGCTGGTATTACAAAGTGGAGTGCTAATTATCGCTTGTAATCTGGCCTAAAGTGTTCTATAGTTCTGTGTATATTTATTCAGGTTCTCCTGTTTTATAGGTTATTTAATGAGAGCTGTTTTTCTTAGTCGACTAGCATGGTTTCAGAAATTCTCTCATCTTCTATACAAAGGGCCGGATTACGAATGTAGCGCAAAATATCGCTTATGTGAGCGTGATATTTGCGCTCCACTCAGTAATACCAGTGCATGAAAATGTGTGCTGGTATTTCAAGTTAGTTCGCATTGCAGGAAAGCTTTGTGCTCACAAAAGCGTGCTTCCATAGGCTCCAATGGGAGCCTTGTTCTCATGCCGTCAGACACGGCTGAACCTAGCGCAGCGAAGGGGGTAAGCTGCGCATCGATGGGCAGCAAAGTGTATATATATATATATGTCTATGACTCTATACATATATATTTATGTGTTTATATGTATATATACACATATTAACACATAAATGTATAAATATATATTTATATAAGCATATACATAGAAAAAAACAAACTGTGTTCCCTGTATAAATATAACACCCCGCATCCCCTCACTTTAAGCCCTAAAAACTGATTCGTGCAGTTATTATTATTTTTTTTAAAAGCTAAAAAAAAATAATAAAAAACAACACTATACTTAAATTTGGGGGCAATGGGGGAGATTTTTTAAAATTAACCAGATCTGATCTCTGGTTAATTATCAGAGCTCTAATTTTCAGAGCACTGTTTATTTATCATGCACCCGTAAATGGGCAAATTTGTCCATTTACGGGCATTTGTCCATTTATGGCCGCGTGATAAATTAGCACTCCACTTGTAATCTAGCACAAAATGTTTTCACAGAAATTCTGATGAAATGGAATGGGGGTTCTTGATAGTGCAAACCATTATATTTGACTTGTCATTTATACTGTAGATTTACACTCTGTAATAAAGTATTAGTCATTTTTATATGATTAATTATAACAGAAAAGAATAACCAGACATTCCTATATGTAATGTGTTATTCAAATGATTGGTTATATGTGGTTGATGTACAAATGTCAATCTGTTATCTCACTAGACTCACATTAAAAATCTATCTATCTCTCTATCACCCTATCTATCTATCTATCTATCTATCTATCTATCTATCTATCTATCTATCTAGCATCCTATCTATCTATCCCTTTCTATCTTCAGTAGAGTATTAAGAAAGAGTAAGGTTTTGTGTTCATAAGAAAAATAGCTTCAATAATAATGTAATATTGTTTAGTTTTGTGATTTTGTTTATGTGTGACTCAATATTTGATTTATTCATTCAATTACCGCATACTTAATAAAATCTCAGATCATCACTGTATTCATATTTATTTATAACAACACATACAAATAATAATGATCCTATAAAGTGTTCTTTCTTTTTTTTTCTAAGTTAAAATATGTAATAAATTATTTATATGGAATATATCCTTGATCCTGCACCAGGAATTGTCTTGGTACTACCTATCCTCTATTATCCATCAAAAATACAGGACCAGACTAAGATTACTGATTTTAGGCAAACATTCTATAAAATCTACCAGTAAATGTAAAGTTGCTAACTTAAGCCTTTGTAACATATTTATTTAACAGCCAGAATGTATTAATTAATATATTAAAAAAGTGAATTAAGTTTGCCTAATATTATATATGATATAATTGAAATTATTGAAAAATATTAATTCACATCAGTAAATGATTCTTTTCATTCAAATGAGAAGCAGTAATGGATTTAAATTCCTTGACCTATGCTAAATCAAAATTCTTTATTATTCTGCGTTAATTAACTAGAACTTATTCTTTCAACCCTTTTACATGAGCTGCATTTTTAATTTAAGTCTAAGGGAAATCAAGCCTCATTACGTGCTAATGTAGTGAATGTGTTGATCTTTATTAAAGTATTATGTAGTAGTTAGAGATATGTTCATGTGAAAAGGAAGAGGCGTTATGCCCCAAGCCCAATTCTTTTTGAATGCAAAGTAAAGTTAGAGTGGAGCTGTGACCTATTATTAACTACGTACTCTGTTGGACAACTCTCAGATGCTGGCAATTTATTGCATTTCTTTTCGCTCGCGTGGCCTCTAAACCATCTCATTATTCTCATTTACTTTCAATGAAAGGACTAATGGGTGTTATACACGTGTGATTCTCTACATTGTACCTCTTCATCTTCATCAGATCTGTGAGCCTACTGTGTCATTCTTCATCTGCCAGAAGGTCTTAGTCTCTCAAGTAAATCTGGGGAAGCAAATGCCAGACATTACTGCTAGCAACACTCTCCTCTAATGTTAAATTCCAAAAGTTTGCTGTGATTAATAACATTTTATAAAAATTTTTGAATTAAATATTATGGGTAAGATTATGGGGAAATAAAAGTTATGTCTACACCTAACACCCTAACATGAACCCGAGTCTAAACACCCCTAATCTTACACTTATTAACCCTAATCTGCCATCCCCGACATCGCTGACACTTGCATTATATTTATTAACCCCTAATCTGCTGCCCCCAATGTCGCCGCCACCTACCTACACTTATTAACCCCTAATCTGCCGCCCCCAACGTCGCCGCCACTATAATAAACATATTCACCCCTAAACTGCCGCACTCCCGCAAACATTAGTTAAATATTATTAACCCCTAATCTGCCGTCCCTAACATTGATGCCACCTACCAACATTTATTAACCCCTAATCTGCCGTCCCAACGTCGCTGCCACAATATTAAAGTTATTAACCCCTAAATCTAAATCTAACCCTAAAACTAACACCCCCTAATTTAAATATAATTTAAATAAATCTAAAAAAAAATCCTATCATTAACTAAATTATTCCTATTTAAAACTAAATACGTACCTATAAAATAAACCCTAAGCTAGCTACAATATAACTAATAGTTACATTGTAGCTAGGTTAGGGTTTATTTTTATTTTACAGGCAACTTGTATTTATTTTAACTAGGTAGAATAGTTATTAAATAGTTATTAACTATTTAATAACTACCTAGCTAAAATAAATACAAAAGTACCTGTAAAATAAAACCTAACCTAAGTTACACTAACACCTAACACTACACTATAATTAAATAAATTAACTAAATCAACAACAATTAAATCAATTAAAATAAATGAGATAAAGTACAAAAAACAAACAAACACTAAATTACAGAAAATAATAGACAAATTGCAGATATTTAAACGAATTATACCTAATCTAATAGCCCCATCAAAATAAAAAAAAAAAACCCTAGCCTAAACTACCAATAGCCCTTAAAAGAGCCTTTTGCGGGGCATTGCCCCAAAGTAATCAGCTCTTTTACCTGAAAAAAAAAATAAATAGAAACAACCCCCCCAACAGTAAAACCCACCACCCACACAACCAACCCCCCAAATAAAATACTAAATAAAAAAACCTAAGCTCCCCATTGCCCTGAAAAGGGCATTTGAATGGGCATTGCCCTTAAAAGGGCAGTTAGCTCTTTTGCAAGCCCAAAGTCCCTAACCTAAAAATAAAACCCACCCAATACACCCTTAAAAAACCTAACACTAACCCCCTGAAGATCAACTTACCGGGAGAAGTCTTCATCCAAGCTGGGCCGAAGTCCTCAATGAAGCCGGGAGAAGTCTTCGTCCATGCCAGGCCAAAGTCCTCAACGAAGCCAGGATAAGTCTTCATCCAAGTCGGGCGAAGTGTTCCTCCAGACGTGCAGAAGTCTTCATCCAGACGGCATCTTCTATCTTCATCCATCCGGCACGGAGCGGGTCCATCTTCAAGACATCTGGCGCGGAGCATCCTCTTCCAACGAAGTCTTCTTACTAAATGACGGTTGGTTGGTGATTGGAACAGCCAATAGAATGCAAGCTCTATCCTATTGGCTGATTGGATCAGCCGATAAGATTGAACTTCAATCCTATTGGCTGATTGCATCAGCCAATAGGATTTTTTTCTACCTTAATTCCGATTGGCTGATAGAATTCTATCAGCCAATCGGAATCTAAGGGACGCCATCTTGGATGACGTCACTTAAAGGAACCGTCATTTAGTAAGAAGACTTCGTTGGAAGAGGATGCTCTGCACCGGATGTCTTGAAGATGGACCCGCTCTGCACCGGATGGATGAAGATAGAAGATGCCGTCTGGAGGACCACTTCTGCCAGCTTGGATGAAGACTTCTGCTGGCTTCGTTGAGGACTTCGGCCTGGCTTGGATGAAGACTTTTCCCAGTAAGTCGATCTTCAGGGGGTTAGTGTTAGGTTTTTTTAAGGGTGTATTGGGTGTGTTTTATTTTTAGGTTAGGGACTTTGGGCTTGCAAAAGAGCTAACTGCCCTTTTAAGGGCAATGCCCATCCAAATGCCCTTTTCAGGGCAATGGGGAGCTTAGGTTTTTTTAAGTTAGTATTTTATTTGGGGGGTTGGTTGTGTGGGTGGTGGGTTTTACTGTTGGGGGGTTGTTTGTATTATTTTTTTTTCAGGAAAAAGAGCTGATTACTTTGGGGCAATGCCCCGCAAAAGGCCCTTTTAAGGGCTATTGGTAGTTTAGTTTAGGCTAGTTTTTTTTTTATTTGGGGGGGGGGGCTTTTTTTATTTTGATAGGGCTATTAGATTAGGTGTAATTAGTTTAAATATCTTGTAATTTTTGTATTATTTTCTGTAAAATTCTTTTTGTACTTCAGCTAATTTATTTGATTTGATTTAATTGTTGTTAATTTAGTTAATTTATTTAATGATAGTGTAGTGTTAGGTGTTAGTGTAACTTAGGTTAGGTTTTATTTTACAGGTACTTTTGTATTTATTTTAGCTAGGTAGTTATTAAATAGTTAATAACTATTTAATAACTATTCTACCTAGTTAAAATAAATACAAACTTGCCTGTAAAATAAAAATAAACCCTAAGATAGCTACAATGTAACTATTAGTTATATTGTAGCCAACTTAGGGTTTATTTTATAGGTAAGTATTTAGTTTTAAATAGGAATAATTTAGTTGATAGGAATTTTATTTAGACTTATTTTTTTTTTTTTTTATTGTTGAGGTTAAATAGGTAATATAACAGACATATGAAATTTCAAGTGTCATACAGAAATACAGAGAAAAGAACAAAACAGGCACTTTGTCCAAAAAAAGAATAAATATATAATCATATCTGTTACATCACAGTTTTGCTAAACATGCTAAAATTAAACCTCACATTTTTTATTTTTCCTTGGAGAGATAGAATTGTCCTCCCCGAACTTAAGAGGTCACTTATGTACCTCAATCAACTATTACAGCATTAAATCTTTGGGAGAACAAAACTATTAATATTGAACAAGAATATAGAAAAAAGCTAGACCTGCTTAGGAAATCTGCTATCTTATAGCTATGTATATTGAGTGGTATGATGGAATATGCAAGTATGAATTATTGGGTTTAGAATTTTCTCTGCTTCTATATAATAACATTAATAGGATAAACATGTAGGTATGCACAATATAAATACAGGATGCAGAGAATACAAACTGTTTTTTTTTAAAAGGTTTTTTAATCTTGCAAAAGTAGACATGTGCATGGCGAAAAAATTCGGTTCGGTTCGGATCAATTCGGATATTTTTGAATTTCGGTTCGGAGCAATTCGAATTCGGAAAAATTTGAATCAATTCGGTTCGGATTTGTTTCGGATTTGAATAAATTCGGTTCGGATTTGTTTCGGATTCATTCGGATTCGAATAAATTCGGCTGGATTTGGTTAGATTCGGTTCGGAAATTCGGAATTTCCGTAAGTGTTAGGTTGGATTAGACTAGTATTATGTACTGTACATTAGGTGTAACCCATAGCAGAGTGATATAACCTAATATACTGTACAATACTAGTGTAATCCATGGCCATCCGAATCTACCGAATAAATCCGAATAAATCCGAAGTAATTCGGATTTATTCGGTAGATTCGGCACTATTTTAATTCGGAGATTCGGTTCGATCCGAATCTCTGAATTTTCCGAATTTTCCGAATTTCCGAATCAAACCGAACTGAATCGCACATGTCTAAAAAGTATAATTATGGTTGCTTCATTGGTAAGAGAAGCCGCAGAGTTAGCCTCTGGACATAATTAAGTGTTTCCAGAGTACATTAGTGGGTGGATGGGGAGGGGGGAGGAGGTTAAAATGAGCTATTCGGGTAACAGAGTTAAATCCACTAGTAATCTAGCAATATTGCCATACAGCTACTGTATACTAATTAATTAATTAAGGTGAGTCTAGGTGTAGTTCCTCTTTGATGAATAGTACTAACCTATTGAGCAAGTCTTGCATGCCTCATATGAGTAAACCACTTTACTCACCTATTCCTAACAAAGATATTCTAGGTATAAAATGTGGTAGTGCAATTACTTCTACAGGTGCAGTAGCACTGTCATATGGCATTCACTAACATAAAGCAAAGTATAAGGGTATTTATATCTTGATAAAAAATCATATTTTTCCTTTTCACTTAGTGGAATCCCAGCGACTGGGCATGGGCCCTATGCCCAGCGCATGTGATCCCTTTCAGTTAGAGATTATATGTGTCCAAGGGAAAGGAAAACATAAGGAGTTATTGGGAGGCGTAAGAAGGAATAAATGTGGAAACTCTGCTTCTGAGAGAGCTCAAAGGGACTAAGCACATTTGTGGATACACTAACAATTGACGAAGAGATCAAACAGTAATATACTTAAGACACAGTATTGTTGTCGTTATATATTAACACGATACACTTGGGTCAGTGAGTATGGACAAGACAATATTCTTGATCTGCAAAGTACAAGAACTAGGCATGGGAAGGGTGTGTATGTCTATAATGACTAATCTATACCATCTAGATATCTTAATTAAAAAATGAGAAGTACGGTATACAGGCAAACAATAGAAACAGTATAACTACATTGCGATGCTAATTTAGGAGCTAGACAATAGTATGGATAAAAATATAAAGCAAGTAGGCATATGTTTCATGTGTGGCTCTTACTATACACAGTGGAAAACATATTTGCATAAATAAAAAAATGAATAACTATCCAGCTGTTAAATTATTGAGCGGCCTATGGTGTGTAGAGAAGTAAAACCCATTTTGATTAAACAACGCTGACTTTAGGGTTTACTGCTAAGCACATAATGCGGCAACAGCATGTTTTGCTAGTGATCCTTCCCGAAGCCCATCAGAGCTGATTAAGATAGCTGGAACCCTAGTAATATGAACTGATATGCGTATAGTTAAAATTACAACAAGTGTCTACAGATACTTTTAGTCTATTATTGCCCAAGATTCGACTAGTGCTCTGTATCTCCAACCTACGCCAGTTCTGTTATACAGTCTATGATGATTGAGAATGTTATATTAACTAGGGCTTTTCAAAAAGAAAGTAAACAACTGTTAGACTAAAATCAGTTAGCTCCTAACTATATACATGTTAATATGGGGAGCAACTAGCTGCTAAATACAAGATATTGGAGATATTATAAGGTAGTGAGTGCTAAGCCCTGCAAGTAAGGTAGGATAAAACAATTCAAACAACAGCCACAGGATTGTAACAGCAACTCGGTTCAAAGTAGTTATAAGCGTATTGTCATTGTGATAGAACAGAACCCGTTATAATGGTACCATAATACAATATATAATGAATGAAACATAAAGTGATATATATTGGAATGTCTATATAGCACGTAACTGGGGATGGTTAATCCAGCTGATGCAGTGGTAAGTCAGGGAATCCAGTGCAAGACTGTCATAAAGTTTCTGGTTAACCCAAGAGCACCTACGAGTTCATCCCGCACAGCTATGGAAGAGTGGGCATCTTTACACGCGGTCCCACTGATAGAAGTAATGGGAAACACTCCTTATCCCACGCCAGACCGACAGAGAGACCTCTTGCTATTTGTATTTGTATAGCCCCTGGGCTCACCCAGGGGTATGAGTAAATCAGCCCCATTTCACTTCATAGGATGTGTTCAAGTGCCACTGCAGGACTGCAACTGACACCAAGCAAACCGGGGTTCTCAGGGACAAGGGGGAAGCAGGATCTCCGTTGGTCCACTGAACTCCACTTCTGCATTTGATTTTGCCAGGACAATTGTACGGTAGGAAACACTGCATCTGTATTTGCTCCACGAGTAACAGCAGTTGTATCCCGTGTATTCCCTCTCATATTGTATGCCACGCTGTCTTTTGTAGCCTGGGAGGTAGGTATGTAGTCATAGGTGGGTTTCGTAAAAATCTGAAGTAGGTGCGCTTTTACGAGCTGGAAAGAGGCCTCAATATAGCCCAGAGCAACTGATTCCCAATCCGCCATTCCCCCACACCTCCAGAGCTGCCACACTAGATCAGTTCAAAAAGCAGAGTAGAAATATCGGTGCACACTGTGGGAGTTATAAGCTGGAAAACTTGTAGTGGTTAACTCTGGGCTGTCATGACTGTGCTTGTAGACTATATTCACGTAGCTGCGTCATAAGCTAAAAGTAGGGGTTAATTCTGTGTAAAAATGTCCAAGCTAGGTTAGGAGGATGTTTTATGCAGGAATCTTGTAGGGATCTCCAGTAGCATGTCTACATCCCTTGATAAACTAGATTTTATCCCTTAATATCTGGCCCAAAAGCCAGAGCTCTTGAGATATGCGTCCGGCACCTTAGGCATTTGGGTCCACCCCTATTTAGACTTATTTAAATTATATTTAAGTTAGGGGGTGTTAGGGTTAGGGTTAGACTTAGATTTAGGGGTTAATAACTTTAATATAGTGGCGGCGACGTTGGGGGCGGCAGATTAGTGGTTAATAAGTGTAGGTAGGTGGTGGCGACATTGGGGGCGGCAGATTAAGGGTTAATGAATATAATGTAGGTGTCGGCGATGTTGGGGGCAGCAGATTAGGGGTTCATAAATATAATGTAGGTGGCGGCGGTGTCTGGAGCGGCAGATTAAGGGTTACATTTTTTTTATAGTGTTTGCGATGCGGGAGGGCCTCGGTTTAGGGGTTAATAGGTAGTTTATGGGTGTTAGTGTACTTTTTAGCACTTTGGTTATGAGTTTTATGTTATGGCGTTGTACCATAAAACTCTTAACTACTGACTTTTAAATGCGTTAGGACTCTTGACGGGGTAGGGTGTACCGCTCACTTTTTGGTCTCCCAGGACAGACTAGTAATACTGGCGCTATGGAAGTCCGATAGAAAAAAGAATTTACAAAATTTACGTAAGTCGTTTGCGGTAAGGCCAAAGAAGTGTGCGGTGACCCTAAACCTTGAAGACTCGTAATAGCAGTGGGCGTAAAAGAGCAGCGTTAGGACCTCTTAACGCTGCTTTTTTACCCTAACGCACAACTCGTAATCTAGCCGTAAGTTTGTTACTTGGCTACCGATGTTACCCTAGTCGCTGTGAGGAGAATGTGTCCTCTCATATTAGGAGCTGTCGTCATGTCAGACAGCAGAACAGGTAAGTGCTGTTTTCCTTCCTATGGGGAGAGGGGCACTTCAGAATACCTGTTTTATTTAATGTAAGGGACGGATAATGCACTCATGGGATGGGTGTTATTATTTGACATGCTCCCAGGCACAGGTTATAGAGACATGTGAGACTGAAGAGTCTCAAGGCTAACTTTTTTGTTTCTGCTTTTTAGCTGCACTGTTTATTATTAGTTAAACGGTTTGTTTTGCTTCAGATTGCGGGTGGGTTTTAACCACTCCCACCTCCTTGTTCAGACCATGAGAGCGTTTTCGCACCTTTGGACGTCGGTGATGTCATTGGGCCTGCACATTTTGGCTCTGTGTGAATTCTTGCTACGTAGTGAGGATCGCTTTAGGAGCGCAAGTGATATGTTGCAGGGTTGATCCGGTTAAAGTGGTGGTAAGAGCACCTCGGTATACTGAGGTGCGGAGGTAGGTTTTTTCTGAGGTCATTTTATTAAAAGTGTTTATTAAAGACTTATTCTTTTGAATTGTTTAATTCTTGTTGTATATTAAACACTAGAGAGTTTGAATAGAGGATAATACCAGTTATGTCTGATATGAATTCCATTCATTTCATTCCCTGTTTATTGTGTTTAAATGTACAAATTGCAGCTCCTATGCAGTTCTGTTCTTCCTGTGTAAAACAGACATTTTAAGGTAAAGACAAGTTTTTTAATGTTGAGCCTTATGTCTCTCACGAGGATGTTGTCCAGCTAATGCAAGGACCTTCCCCTATTTCGTCCCAAGCCTCTATGGCAGCTAACACTGTGTCCTGCGGTTCGTCTTTAACTCCCAGTGGAGCATTTTTAAAGGCAGAGATTGCTGCACAGTTGTCCTCAGCGATATCTGTAGCCTTAGCTGAGTTTCCCAGATTTTCAGGGAAGCGCAAGAGGAAAGGTTTCAGAGACTAGGGTATCTGTTTCTAACGCTAACCCTCAGGTTCCTTTAAGAATGGAGGATGAGGAGAATTCTCACTCAGAGGGTGAGATTTCAGATTCAGACAGTATAATGCCCTACTCTGAGAGTGAAGGTTCTTCCTTCAGGTTTAAACTAGAACACCTCTGGGTGTTACTAAAGGAGGTTTTAGCTACTTTAGACGATTCTGATTCTGAGGCAGTAGTAACGCCTAAGAAGTCCAATAAACTTAATAGTTTCTTTGATGTTCCTTCTTCTTTGGGGGAAATCATAGCGCAAGAGTGGGAGAAACCAGGAGTGGTTTTTAATCCGTCTCCGGTGTTTAAGAAAATGTTTCCAGTAGATTCTTCCATTATGGAGATTTGGTCTTTGGTACCCAAGGTAGAGGTTGCCATTTCCACTCTATCCAAGAGGACGACTATACCTATTGAGGATAGTTGCGCCTTCAAGGATCCTATGGATAAAAATATGGAGGCTTATCTTAAGAAGATCTATGCACATCTTGGTCTCCAATGGCAACCAGTGGTCTGTATTGCTATGGTGACTAGTGCTGCCTCATATTGGTTTGAGGCATTAACAGATTCTCTACAGGAGGAAATGCCTCTTGACGAGATTCAGGACAGAATCAGAGCTCTCAGGTTTGCCAATTCCTATATTGCTGATGCGGTGCTCCATGTCCTTAGATTGGGAGCTAAGGCTTCTGGTTTTGCTGTTTTGGCCAGACGGGCTTTATGGTTGAAGTCTTGGTCAGCTGATGTTTCATCTAAGGCTAAACTGATGGCTCTTCCTTACAAGGGGAAAACCTTATTTGGACTGGGTTTGGTGGAAATAATTTCTGATGTTACAGGCGGAAAATATCTTTTCTGTCCCAGGATAAGAGGAGCAAACCGAAGGGACGTCAAAGTAATTTTCATTCCTTTCACAACTTTAGAGGAAAGTCTGCCTCATTTTTGTCCAAGCAGGATAATAACAAACCAGCCTGGAGATCAACTGGAGTAGGAGTAAGCAGGCCAAAAAGCCTGCTACCGACTCTAAGTCTACATGAAGGGGTTTCCCCCTGATCCAAGCCTAGATCTAGTGGGGGTAGACTCTCTCAGTTCTCTCAAGTCTGGTAAAGGGACGTTCCAGACCCATGAGCGGTGGAAATTGTGTCTCAGGGCTACAGGTTGGAATTCAAGGGTTGTCACCCCAGGGGCAGGTTTCACATTACCAGGTTATCTGCAGACCAGATAAAGAGAAAGGCATTCTTGATGTGTATCCAAGACTTCTTGGCCCTGGGGGTGATTGTTCCGGTTCCAAAGTTGGAACAGGGTCTGGGTTTTATTCAAACCTGTTCGCGGTTCCCCAAAAAGAGGGAACCTTCCGCCTGATTCTAGACTTAAAATGTCTAAACAAATCCCTCAAGGTTCCATCATTCAAGATGGAAACCATTCGGACAATTCTTCCTTTGATCCAAGAGGGTCAGTATATGACGACCATAGATTTGAAGGACGCTTACTTACATGTTCCCATCCACAGGGATCATCACAAGTTTCTGAGATTTGCATTTCTGGATCATCACTTTCAGTTTGTGGCCTTGCCTTTCAGCCTGGCCACAGCTCCCAGAATATTCTCGAAGGTTCTAGGGGCACTTCTAGCGGTGGTCCAGTCAAGGGGGATAGCAGTGGCCCCCTATCTGGACGACATTCTAATTCAGGCTCCCTCATTTCCGAGGGCGGCATCTTACATGGAGATGTTACTCTCCTTCCTCCGGTCTCACGGGTGGAAGGTAAATGTGGAAAAGAGTTCTCTGGTTCCAGCAACATGAGTTGTGTTCTTAGGGACTCTGTTCTGATGAAGATATTCCTGATGGAGACCAGAACAGTCAAGCTCCTATCGGCTTGTTGAGTCCTTCAGGAGACACTTTTTCCTTCAATTGCTCAGTGTATGGAAGTAATTGGACTGATGGTGGCAGCCATGGACATTGTGCCATTTGCTCGTTTTCATCCGAGAGCTTTACAGTTATGCATGCTCAATCAGTGGAACGGAGATTATCTGGATCTTTCTCCAAACATAGTGTTGGATCAGAAGACAAAGGATTCTCTTCATTGGTGGCTTTCTCAAGAGCAACTGTCCCGGGGCACTTGCTTTCGGAGACCATCTTGGGTGATAGTGACTAAAGACACCAGCCTGGTGGACTGGGGGGCAGTCTGGAAATTCCTCAAAGCTCAGGGTCTTTGGACTCAGGAGGAGTCCAAACTACTGATCAACATTCTGGAGTTGAGAGCAATTTACAATGTGCTTTTAGCTTGGCCTCAGTTGGCCTTGAACCAGTTCTTCAGATTCCAATCAGGCAACATAACATCAGTAGCGTACATCAACCATCATGGGGGAACATGAAGTTCCCTAGTTATGAGCGAGGTGTCTTGGATCATTCAGTGGGCAGAAGACCACTGTTGTTGTCTGTCAGCCATCCACATCCCGGGAGTAGACAACTGGGAAGCGGATTTTCTAAGCAGGCAGACTTTCCATCTGGGGGAATGGGAACTCCATCCGGAAGTGTTCTCCAAACTGGTATCCAGATGGGGATGCAAAGCTTCCAAGGTACAGTTCCAGGTCAATGGATTCTCAGGCCTTTTTAATTGACACCCTGGTAGTTCCGTGGACTTCCAGTTGGCTTATATTTTTCCTCCGTTTGCCCTCCTGTCTCGGGTGATTGCCTGCATAAGACAGGAACGAGCATCGGTTATTCTAATTTTCCAGCTTGGCCTCGGAGAATCTGGTATGCAGATCTAGTGGAGATGTCAACTCTACCTCTGTGGAAGCTTCCCCTGAGGAAGGACCTTCTTCTTCAGGGACCTTTTCTTCATCCAAATCTTGTTTCTCTGAAGCTGACTGCTTTGAGATTGAACGCTTGATTCTATCTAAGCAAGGTTTTTCAGTGATTGAGACACTGATCCAGGCTCGTAAGCCAATTACTAGAAGGACTTACCATAAGATATGGAGGAAATATCTTTTTGGTGTGAAGCTAAGGGATATTCTTGGAGTAAGGTTAGGATCCCAAGAATATTATCCTTTATTCAGGAGGGTCTGGATAAAGGCTTGTCTGTTATTACCCTGAAGGGTCAAATTTCAGCCTTATCAGTCCTTTTACACAAACGTTTGGCAGATGTGCCAGACGTTCAGTCTTTTTGTCAGACCTTAGCCGGTGTTTAAGGTGATTGCTCCTCCTTGGAGCTTTAATCTTGTGCTTAAGGTTCTACAACGGCGTCCATTTGAGCCGATGCATTTTCTTGACATTAAACATTTGTCTTGGAAAGTTTTGTTCTTGTTGGCTTTTTCTTCTGCTCAGAGAGTATCTGAACTCTTCACTTTACAGTTTGATTTTCCTTATCTCATTTTTCATGCTGATAAGGCTGTTATTCATACTAAGTTGGGATTCCTTCCCAAGGTTGTATCTACTAAGAATATTAATCAGGGAATTATTGTTCCTTCCCTGTGTCTGAAGCCTTCTTCAGACAAGGAGCACTTGCTGCATAATCTGGATGTGGTTTGCGCTCTTAAGTTTTACTTGGAAGCGACTAAAGACTTTCGGAAGTCTTCCACTTTATTTATTAATTTTTCTGGGAATTATAGAGGTCAGAGGGCATCTGCCCCTACTCTAGCTCTTTGGTTGAGGAGTGTGATCTGCATGCCCTATGAGTCCTCTGGGAAACGACCTCCAGAGAGGATTAAGGCTCATTCCACCAGAGCCATAGCCTCTTCTTGGGATTTCAAAAATTAAGCTTCTATGAAGCAGATTTGCAAAGCTGCAACTAAATTTAAATCTAAATTTTGCAGATTTGATACTTTTGCCTTAACTGAGACAGCTTTTGGGAGAAATGTTCTTCATGTGGTGGTGCCTTCTAGGCATGCTGGTTTTTTACCCTTCCCTATTCATCTGTGTACTCTAGCTTGGGTATTGGTTCCCAACAGTAATTATAATGAACTTGTGGACTCACCACAACTTTAGAAGAAAACAAAATTTATGCTTACCTGATAAATTTATTTCTTTGAGATGTGGTAAGTCCACGGACCCACCCTTTGTTTTTTTGGTAATTGTTTTAGGTTTTTGACTAAACCTCAGTCACCTCCGCACCTTGTGTCACTTTCCTTTCTCCATTTACTTTCGGTCGAATGACTGGGGGTTATGGGTAGGGAAGTGATACTTAACAGTTTTTACTGTAGTGCTCTTTGCCTCCTCTTGCTGGTGAGGAGTGGTATTCCCAACAGTAATTAAGATGAACCAGTGGACTCACCACATCTCGAAGAAATAAATTTCTCAGGTAAGCATAAATTTTGTTTTACATGTTTTCATCTACTCAAAGGTATACTAAACCCAATTGTTTTCTTTAATGACTCAGATAGAGCATGCAATTTTAAGAAACTTTCTAATTTACTCCTACTATCAATTTTTCTTTGTTCTCTTGCTATCTTTATTTAAAAAGTAGGAATTTAAAGCTTAAGAGCCAGCCCATTTTAGGTTCAGAACCCTGGGTAGCGCTTGCTTATTGGTGGGTACAATTACCAACCTAATAAGCAAGCATAACCCAGGTTCTCAACCAAAAATAGGCCATCTTTGAAGCTTTACATTCCTGCTTTTTACATAAAGATAGCAAGAGAACGAAGAAAAATTGATAATAGGAGTAAATTAGAAAGTTGCTTAAAATTGCATGATCTATCTGAACCATTAAAGAAAAAAAAATTGGGCTCCAATGCAGTTATATTCAGTATACGGGGCCATAACTTGTCCGCCTGCTCTGAGGCTGCGGACATCAATCCGCACAATCCTATACAATCGGGCTGATTGACACCCCCTGCTAGCGGCCAATTGGCCGCGTATCTGCAGGGGGCGGCATTGCACAAGCAGTTCACAAGAACTGCTTGTGCAATGATAAATGCCGACAGTTTATTCTGTCTGCATTTATCGATGTGCGGCGGACATGATACGCTACATTGTATCATGTTCGCTCGCACTTTCATAAATCGACCCCTATGTCTTTACTGTGGGTATTGAAAAGAATCACATCCCTTGAAAATAATCACATTTTGTTGCTTTGCAGCCTGAAATAAAGACAGACACATTTTTTTTTTCAAGTTTCAAAGAGCTTTATTGAGATACATGAAATAACAAACAGAGGAAGAGAAGAAAAAAAAAAGGAGACAATAAAGCAAAATTTGCAATGCAGGACAACAACAGGAGTTCAATCTTTCTAAACAGTGAGAGACAAAGCATTATTCACATTATATAGACATCCGAAGACAGCTGGGGTCTCAGCCCATTTAGGCCATTTACACATTCGTTTATTGTAAAACGCTCTACATAATAGTTGCTGCATTGCAACTGTAGTGTACGAATAGAAGAAAGATAGAAAAGGATGAAAGAGTTAAAGAGGGAGATAGAGAAAAAAAAAAAAAAAGGTGGAGGGGGGGGCACATATAGGGTGGGGGGAATAGTAAGGTTTGATATGCCCTCGAGACCATAATGCAGGTATCATAGTGGGATATCGACTATAGGTTCTTATTCCGGAATGCCATCATTAATTCATGTGTGTCTAGTTTATGCTTTTTTTAGATAATGATATCTTTCTAGTATTAAAAGACAGACACATTTTATGTTTATCCAGTTGTAATTGAAACTTATAACTTCTAAGTGAAAGATATAACACCAAAATGTCCGGCACAAATAAAGACAATTCAAAACCAGAATCACTGAGTTGGAAAAAAGATCATCCTCTTGTGTCAGTATTTTGTTAAACCACCTTTTGCTTTAATTACAGCCTTTAGTCTGTTGGGATATGTCACTACTAACTTTGCAAATCTAGACTGTGCAATATTTGCCCACACTTCTTTGCAGAACTGCTTCAGTTCCGTTACATTTGATGGTGACCGTTTGTGGACTGCTGTCTTCAAGTCATGCCACAGATATACAATGGGGTTTAAGTCTGGGCTTTGACTAGGCCATGCAAGGACATTCACCTTTTTCTCCTTCAACCACTGTGTGGTAATTTTTGCTGTGTGCTTTGGGTCATTGTCATGTTTGGAAGGTAAACCTTCTTCCCATTGACAACTTCCTGGCAGAGGGCAGCAGATTTTCCTCAACAATTTGACGATATTTTGCCCCATCCATTATTCCTTCTATCCTGACAAGTGCTCCAGTGCCTGCTGCAGATAAACACCCCTATAACAGGATATTACCACCTCCATGATTTACTGTAGGTATGGTGTTATTTGGATGGTGAGCTGTTGTCAGCACAGCCCCATTGGAGCCATTTGACAAGGTTAAAGAGTGCATCACAGTCCATGGAGGGAGTTGACAAGGGCCAACACAGCCTCATTGGAGCCATTTGACAAGGTGAAAGAGTGCATCACAGTCCTTGGAGGGAGTTGACAAGGGCCAACACAGCCCCATTGGAGCCATTTGACACGGTAAAAGAGTGCATCACAGTCCTTGGAGGGAGTTGACAAGGGCCAGCACAGCCCCATTGGAGCCATTTGACAAGGTAAAAGAGTGCATAACAGTCCTTGGAGGGAGTTGACAAGGGCCAACAAAGGCCAGCACAGCCCCATTGGAGCCATTTGACAAGGTAAAAGAGTGCATCACAGTCCTTGGAGGGAGTTGACAAGGGCCAACACAGCCCCATTGGAGCCATTTGACAAGGTAAAAGAGTGCATGACAGTCCTTGGAGGGAGTTGACAAGGGCCAACACTGCCCCATTGGAGCCATTTGACAAGGTAAAAGAGTGCAACAGGCACAAAAAAACAAAAAACAAATGGCCAAATGGCAACCATAAAACTCAACAAACAGTAACATGTGGATGGAAGATTCGTATCTGCGCCCTCGGAGCATCTCCGGATCCTCCACTTATGGGGCATCAGCATCACCATCATATTCCTGTGCATGTCAAGCTACAGATGCAAGCATTGACTCTACAAGCATCATACATTGTAGAGTCAATTGCTCAACCTGTAACTGGTCATGCATGGTGTCATATATCCTTCCCAGGAACAGACTGTTCCTCAGCACGGCCTGCTCTATGCGTGCTAGAGTCTCTAGCATCAGCCATGCTAAGTCACAACCTAAAATAAAGCAAACAAAGAATAATAATAATGATAATTACATAACATAATAAAAAGAGAGCAAAGATACATTGTAATAATAAAGACAAATCATTATTATAATTACATATTCTATCTTGAAGATTTACACATTAAATATGTTCTTCACACATAAACCATTAAATGGACAGTTTACTGAAACATGTTCTCCCCTTTAATTGGTTCACAATGATCCACTTTACCAGCTTGAGTGTATTACATTTTTTAAAATTATTTCCATTGTCCTTACATTGGCATTTGATAAAATTTAGTTAGCCTGTGGTATCCACACCTATCCTTAAACCTTTTGGCCTCGAGGCCAAGCTGAGTAAACACAGCAAGCAGAACAAATTACACTCCCAGTGGGTTATAGAAGAGTTAAGGTACTAAAAAGTTATTTTTCTATTGTTCTATCCAAGTAGTGGTGATTGGTATATAGAGTGATATGAGATCAAATATGTTATAATGTGGATTTTGAATGATACTTACAACTGTGCCTGGGAAGGATAATCCGACACCCAGGACAATGAAGGTGCGGACTGGGGGGAGGGATGGGATTGGGATGGGGATGGGAGGGGGGAGCGATGGGATTGGGCTGGGGAGGGATGGGCTGCCGCTCTGGGTTAGCCCGTACAGCTGGGGAGTCAGGGGCCTGGGGAATTGGGGGGTGGTCAGGTGGGCAAGCTGTACGGGCCAAAATACGGGGAGAGCGGCGAATGGGGGCAAAGGGGCGTTTTTGGGGAGTGACAGGACAGGAGGAATGGGAAGGTCTGGGAGGGGATTCTCTATGGGGAGGGACATCTACCTTGGGAGGGGACTGGGTAGGGTCGGGATGCTGATGCCCAGAAGAGGAGGGTCCATCTGAAATAGATAAGAAAAATATATTAACATCTCATACATCATGAAATGAAATCAAGGCATTTAAACATGATTATGTTTTATGTATACTTAGAAGTGCTTTTGAATTTCTAATCAATGATGACATAAGGATATGGTCTGCATAGGCACTCAGATGAATAGCAATGACTGTCTGTACAATCAGAAGATGATTATTGTGGTTTGGCATGGAATATGCATGTGACATCATGATGTCATTAATGACAAATCATACATAAATGAAAGAAAAATACAAACATATGTTCATGCTGCATGATATAAAAAGGGGGGCAGTAGTGTTTTCTAAAAATAATGGAATAATAATTTTTAAAGTGCCAAAGCTGTAGACTTTGATTTTCTTCCAGAGAATGTTTTCAAACAATAATACATGTTGGATACATGTTATATATATTTCACATACCATCAGACTCCAAGGGAGCCTCTTCCTCCTCCATCCCACATGTTACATCATTCTCTGTAAAACGTAACATGTTGTGTACACGTTAATATCAGATATTATAACATATGTTACTGTTGCTCAAGGACACACATCAATGTTGCATTAAAGATATACTGAGCCAAAGTTATAATTTACATCATTTTGATGGAGCATACAAATGACATTAGATGTGTTATTCTCGATGAGTAATAATTACATTTTAGTGTCTGTATTTTTACGATTATCTCAAAAGCAGAGTACATGGAACATTTAAGAGTTCTCATGTGTGTATCACTTGATGATTGTTGTCTAAATTTATACTAAAAAGAAACATATGCTATCCATGTTCTGAGGAACAAAGGTGTAGACAAAGAAGCTTTGAGATCTTAATCTTTACAGATTAAAAATAAATAGATATATAATCAGAGGATTAAATTATCTGTTTTATTCAAATGTAATGCTTCATCTGAATCATGATCATAATATTTATTACAAATACACCCTCAATGACATATGCATGAGTCAATGGACTTACCCAAGTCCTGTAAAGACATCTCCTCGTTAGTGCCGGATCCCTCTGGGCTCCCCACAGCAACTATATCTATTAATGATATAGATATATATCAGTGAACACAGTTTGGACATCACTAAATCCCATCAGTATCAAATTTTCAAAAGAATATACTTAGAAATGTGAAGAATAGACCACTAATATGAACAATAAATGCATGAGTTAATCAAGTTAATTATAAAGAAATTGATGTCTATAACATATGTTTAATTTCTTAAAGGGACAGTTTACTAAAAATAATTTTCCACTTTAATTTGTTCCCAATGATCCAATTTACCTGCTGAAGTGTATTAAATTGTTTACAAGTATTTCCATTGCCCTTATATTGGCATTTTAAATAGTTTATTTAGCCTGTGGTATCCCCACCCATCCTGAAAGTTTTTGGCCTCAAGGCCAAGCTGTGTTAACACAGCCAGTAGAAGAAATTACACTCCCAGTGGGTTATAGAAAGAGATAAGGTAATAAAATGTTAATTTTCCATTGTTCTCTACAAATATTGGTGATTGGTTTATGGACAGATATAAGATAAAGAAGCAGGTATATGTACACAATGTGATATAGTAATGAGATCTGATTATACCTACAAGCTCAACCCATTTTATTAGGTTGTGGCTTCAAAACACAACATCAGCTAATTCATGTACACAAATAAGCCTTAAAATATCAAATCTCATACATTGTATACTCTGCAGTTTGTAAAAAAAGTAATTGGAAACACAATAAGGGAAAACCTATTTTATAGTATACTGTCCCTTTATTATACTACTCATCTCATATGATTCTATTGCATATCTAAATATATCTATTAATCGTTGTTTTTGAAATAATACACACAAACAACACTTTGAATAACAACTGGTGAAAATTCAAACCAAAGGCATGTGGCACATAGATCCATTTGTGCAATGTACATTATTCTTTTTTTTGGACACAACACATATTGATCACAATGCAAAACTGAAGTTATTATGAAAAATATGTCATCATGACATCATGTGATATGATTTTCTAATAAGGATAACAATAGACTGAAGCAATTTAGATAATCAAATCCAAATTGAAATTATTGTGAAATCACGTGTCTAAATCCTAAGAGTGAAATGTTTGTTTTCATGTCCCTTTAATGATAAGAATAAAACAAAACAAAACGTATGAAATGTAAATTTGGAGATTCTGCACTTTTTCAAAAATGTGTTAGTGTTGTCTAAATGTATCCAAAAAATCGCAAGAACTACACAGGGGCAGAATATAAAATGGGCAGGAACCTAAGCTTACATTAAAATGAAGATATCAAGAATAGAAGGGATATCCTCAAATACTCATATTTTTTGATTCGTATTACAATGTAATCGCAACTTTGATTTTGTGATTCTTATTTTAAAATAAGCAGAAAAGATAATAAGAGTATCCATATAAATATCTAACAATGTGAATGTATTATGTAATGTTATGTCCAGGTTTGTAAGACAAAGGTAAATTAAAGTGTCAGTAAACCTAAAAATAATGTTATATAATTCTGCACATAGTGCAGAATTATATAACATTATTTTACTGCTATAGTTATAAAACCCTTTTTTCCCTTTTAATATTTAAAAAACATGCCGCTTTTACAGACCCGCTCTCTGCTCTCTGCTGAGCGGGTCTGTTTTTTTTTAGAGCGCATCGGGCCAGCTGTATAGTCACAGCCCGGCCCGACCGCGCCATAAGACTAAGTGCAGCTCGCTCCTGCTCTGTCTGACAGCAGGAGCGAGCTTCCCTTAATGTTATGGCGTGGTCGGGCCGGGCTGTGACTATACAGCTGGCCCGATGCGCTGACTAAAAAAAACAGACCCTCTCAGCAGAGAGCGGGTCTGTAAAAGCGGCATGTTTTTTAAATATTAAAAGGGAAAAACGGGTTTTATAACTATAGCAGTAAAATAATGTTATATAATTCTGCACTATGTTTTATTTCTATTATTTTTTAGGTTTACTGTCCCTTTAATATGAGACATACCATGCTGTGATGAACCCTGGCTTGAGGTTCCAGCTCCAATTTCACAATCTGTAAAATATTAATTGAGGATTGGATATCATTAATACAAATCAGGTCATGGACACAAACAATCTGATTTTTCAATTCTAATTGACAAAGTACAAATCTATTTGTTTATACTCAAAAACAAAATGGAATAGGGGGCGCCCTTGAGATCACACAATGTTACTGAATAAGTAAAATTATACTATAGTAAATCTGAGATAGATTAATTATATAAATATATGTTAGTACACAATGACAATAGGAATTTTCTTATATTCCTAGTAGGAGTTACTATATATTAATTCCCTTATAAGAGTTCCTAGGACTGATGTTAACCAAATTGTCTGATATTTGAATATAACCAGATATTTAGATATAACCCAATAATGATAGATATTGTTAAAGGTACAAAAATTAATAAACATATGCCTGATGAAACAGTCTGAGACTGAGAAACGCGTCACAATTATTTTAACTTTTATTAAAGTGATTTTAACTTTTTTCAAAACACTTGCTGCCTGAGTTTTGGTTATTTTTGAGTACCTTATTGGCCTAGAGAAAAGTCAGGAGGAGTGCTGTATCCTGTATGCCTTGGTACTAAGTCTGTTGGGTGACTGAATTGATCCCAGCTTGTCTCTATAGCATCACTGGAGATGCTACACCAAATGTGAGTTTAAACTTCATATCTTTTTGGTTGCTTACAACTCAAGCCAAACAATACTAGGCCATATAGGCTCTTTGTGTTTTTATATCTCTCTATACAGATTCTGTACTATTCCAGGAGGTCGGTCTGCTGGGTGACTGTTATAGATCCCAGACTGTGTCATTAGCACCATCTGAGGTGCTTTAATATATGTGAGTGCATTAATTTATCATATATATTATCATCTGGAACCTACAATATTGGGCCATGTGGCGCATCTGTTTCTGTTTGTTGTTACAAATCTATTTGTAGTTACACGAGTTCATTGTTTCCTCAATTAATGTCTAAATAAAGAGATCCTGTATTCTTATTTTCAATCTTTTATGTTGTTGACTGTAGCTTTAATTCATTTAGTGTCTTCTTGCATTCTCAACAATTGATAGAGATAGTTCATTGTTTATTTTGATCTTGCTAGTATAGCTTTTGTAATGTAGAAGATTGTAAATAAGGATACTGTATTCTTCCCATATATACTAATTAACGTATACATTTGACCAACATGTCTAAAGCGATGCCAGTTACAGCAAACACATGTTCACATGTGTGCGCAATTCTATCTTTCGTGATCATTGCACAATGATTGCAAGCGGAATTGCGCATCCGTGATTCAGAATTGTTTTGGATATAGTAGTGTGATGAGTATCATTTATAAAGACTTCAAATATATTGGCAATTGGGTGTATTACGAGATTCAAATCGGATATTTGTTAATATTGAACAATAACAAATAATATTTAGAAATGTGTTATGATTCGATAGTCAATGTATGAAATGGCGGATGATAGGGATTTCACAGATGCGCAATTCCTTTCTCGCTCTGTGACGCATATTCTGTAGAGCACAAGAAACATCACTCCTATTTCATGTGTGACGAATCTAAAATCAGATATCTGAACATCATATGTAGCGTATGATGTGAGATCTATATAGGTTGAATATATGACTATATACAAATTTTTAAAAAATCTACTCAAATATTAATATATTATATGAAGTTAGATAGTTACCTGATTCAGATTCTCTCTCTGCTAGTCCCAGGTCACCGGACGGAGAAGCAGCTGCACTGGCCCCCGGGTCAGGACTTTCTGATCCAGCAGCTGGGGGGGAAGAAGAAGAGGCCGAGGAGCGAGAGGATCTAAATCTGCGGGGGACCCGGAGATTGAGGAGGTCGCATAAAGTCACCTCATAAGGGAGTAGGTACAGTTTCCGTAGGGGCTTGTTTTTTTTTTATCATCCCTCTTACGGGCTTTTACCCAGTCCCTTATGAGGTCGACTTTTTTGTGCAAACGCAACCTCATATCTCCGAACCTCTGCATGATTTGATCTTGGCTCCTCTGGACACCCAACACCAAATGAGCTTTATTGGTGATAGACGCCCAGAGGGCCTTCTTAATACTCAGCTTCGTTGACATCTTCTTGTTCCCAAACAGCTGCAGATAGAAGTCCTCGACGGCATTGACCAGTGCAGCACTCTCCAGCTTGGTGAACCTGGGAGGTGTCATGCCAGCTAGTCCAAACAAAATAATATATATATATATATATATATATATTTATATTTATAATATATACACTGCCAGCAGGCATTAGAGAACTGACAAAGATGGCAACGTGTAATGGACTTTTATATGGTGAAGTAAACATGAGATGCACCATGGGGCATGGTATCTGTACATCTGATTGGATCAAATTTTGAAATTTTGTTATCGTGTCTGTGAAACCATAATGACTCAAGTTATGTTTGTGTGATGAGCTCTGATTGGTTGTTCCTTAATGTTTCATATCTTATTAACTTCCATACACATACCTCCTGGGGGTGCTGTTACTCCATGTAGACTTATTTGTAACTCATGGGACTGTTATGCGGATATGTGTGACGCAGATGTAATATACGTGATCCATTCAATATTAATTTGACATTTATTTTTGGAAATATAATCCAGTCACATTAGTAAATGTTTTACACATTTCGATGTTTAATATCGATCATGTTCTTTAATACAAATAAATTGTAATAATACAAATTTAACATTGTATGTATTTATTGTTTATTAAAACAATTTCGTGACTTATTGTGAAGTATTGACATTGCTCCATTAAATGTATTTATAATGCACATCGATTGTGTGCTATTGCGTGACATTACAATCTAATTTTTAAAGATGCGAATCTCGTGTTGCAAGATAATTTTCCCACGCGAGATTTCTGAAATGCGTAATTTCTGGTTATAATGTTTGGAACTTGTATAATCTGATTATAAATTTTAAAAGACACGTTTGTTTATTATTAGTAAATAAACCTCAAGCTTGTATTTGTCTGAACTGCTCACATCTGTTATTGGGCAATGGCGTCTTTATTTTTAAAGGGACATTACAAATGATCCTGAGAGAGAATACATTTTTATACTTTAAAATGAAACTATCAATTTATATTAATCTTTAGATATCCTTAACAGAAGAAATTGCAATGCACATGGTTGAGCCAATCACACAAGGCATCTCTGTGCATCCACCAATCTTCAGCTACTGAGCATATTTAGATATGGTTGGAAATATTCCCAAAATAATGATTTAAAATGGATGATAGAATTAAATGTTGATAATTAAAAAAAATTATGATTCCATAAAGAAACACTTTTTAATTTCCGTCCCTTTCATGAGCTAATATGCAATCTTGAACTTGATCTAAATACATCTGTCGAAACATTGTAAATATGCATTGTTGGCCAGCCACAATGAAGTAGATATTTCCCAGTAATGCGTTGCTGATCATAAACCTATGCACCTCCCTTTCGAAAAATTAGTATAACATGAGAATCAAGCATATTTGTATTACCTTCTGTATTGTTTGCCCCACTGTGAATGAAATATCTTCTAATGGCTGTATTTATCCATCTTTACCTTAACCCCTTAACGACTGAGGACGTGCAGGGTACGTCCTCAGAAAAAAGGCAGTTAATGCCTGAGAACGTACCCTGCACGTCCTCAGTGTGGAAAGCAGCTGGAAGCGATCCTGCTCGCTTCCAGCTGCTTTCCGGTTATTGCAGTGATGCCTCGATATGGAGGCATCCTGCAATAACCTTTTTAAGTCATCCGGTGCAGAGAGAGCCACTCTGTGGCCCTCTCTGCACCGGAGATCGGTGGCTACCTGCGTTGGTGGGTGGGAGCCGGACCGGGAGGCGGGTGGCGGCCATCGATGGCCATGTGGATGTGAAGGGGGGCGGGATCGTGGGCGGGGGTGGCTGGGGGCGCGCACGGGCGCGCGCGCGTGCACGGGAGGGGGGGGGCGGGCGCGTGCACGGGGAGGGAGCGGGTGGGAACCGCTACACTGCAGAAAATGGGAAATAAAAAATATATAACAAAATAAAATTTTAAAAAATCAGCAAGGTGGTGGGGGTTTGTCTGTGGGGGGTGGGGGTGGGGAAGCTACACTACAGAAAAAAACAAAAAAACAAAAAAAAAAGCATTTTTTATTGTAAACTGGGTACTGGCAGACAGCTGCCAGTACCCAAGATGGCCCCCAATAAGGCAGAGGGGAGGGTTAGAGAGCGGTTTTGGGGGGGATCAGGGAGGTTGGGGGCTAAGGGGGGGATCCTACACAGTAGCATATGTAAATATGCTAAAAAAAAATTCATTTTTTTTTAAAAACCCTTTTATTTTAGTACTGGCAGACTTTCTGCCAGTACTTAAAATGGCGGGGACAATTGTGGGGTGGGGGAGGGAAGGGAGCTGTTTGGGAGGGATCAGGGGGTGGGATGTGTCAGATGGGAGGCTGATCTCTACACTAAAGCTAAAATTAACCCTGCAAGCTCACTACAAACTCCCTAATTAACCCTTTCACTGCTAGCCATAATACACGTGTGAGGCGCAACAGGATTTAGTGGCCTTCTAATTACCAGAAAGCAACGCCAAAGTCATATATGTCTGCTATTTCTGAACAAAGGGGATCCCAGACAAGCATTTACAACCATTTGTGCCATAATTGCACAAGCTGTTTGTAAATGATTTCAGTGAGAAACCTAAAATTGTGAAAAATTTTACGTTTTTTTTAATTTGATCGCATTTGGCGGTGAAATGGTGGCATGAAATATACCAAAATGTGCCTAGATCAATACTTGGGGTTGTCTACTACACTACACTAAAGCTAAAATTAACCCTACAAGCTCCCTAAAAGCTCCCTAATTAACCCCTTAACTGCTGGGCATGATACACTTGTGGTGCGCAGTGGCATTTAGCGGCCTTCTAATTACCAAAAAGCAACGCCAAAGCCATATATGTGTGCTATTTCTGAACAAAGGGGATCCCAGAGAAGAATTTACAACCATTTATGCCATAATTGCACAAGCTGTTTGTAAATGATTTCAGTGAGAAACCTAAAGTTTGTGAAAAAATTTGTGAAAAAGTGAACAATTTTTTGTATTTGATCGCATTTGGCGGTGAAATGGTGGTATGAAATATACCAAAATTGGCCTAGATCAATACTTTGGGATGTCTACAAAAAATATATATATACATGTCAAGGAATATTCAGGGATTCCTGAAAGATATCAGTGTTCTAATGTATTTAGCGCTTATTTTGAAAAAAAAATGGTTTGGAAATAGCAAAGTGCTACTTGTATTTATGGCCCTATAACTTGCAAAAAAAGCAAAGAACATGTAAACATTGGGTATTTCTAAACTCAGGACAAAATTTAGAAACTATTTAGCATGGGTGTTTTTTGGTGGTTTTAGATATGTAACAGATTTTGGGGGTCAAAGTTAGAAAAAGTGTGTTTTTTTCCATTTTTTCATTTTTTTATAGTAAATTATAAGATATGATGAAAATAATGGTATCTTTAGAAAGTCCATTTAATGGCGAGAAAAACGGTTTATAATATGTGTGGGTACAGTAAATGAGTAAGAAGAAAATTACAGCTAAACACAAACACCGCAAAAATGTAAAAATAGCCTTGGTCCCAAACGGACAGAAAATGGAAAAGTGCTCTGGTCACTAAGGGGTTAAAGTGACATTAAAGGGACACAACGCAAATTTTTTCTTTGGTGATTCAGATAGAGCATGAAATTTTAAGCAACATTATAATTTACTCCTATTATCAAATGTTCTTCATTCTCTTGGTATCCTTATTTGAAATGCAAGAATGTAAGTTTAAATGCCGGCACATTTTTGGCGAACAACCTGGGTTGTTCTTGCTGATTGGTGGATAAATTAATCCACCAATAAAAAAGTGCTATGCAGAGTTCTGAACCAAAAATAGAAGCTTAGATGCATTCTTTTTCAAATAAAGATAGCTAGAGAACGATGAGAAATTGATAATAGTATTAAATTAGAAAGTTGATTAAAAGTGTATGCTCTATCTCAATCACCAAAGAAAAAAATTGGGTTCAGTGTCCCTTTAAGCTATATATTCTATACCGATTTAGATGGATAATACAATGTTAAAACAACGTCACATTTGGTTTTATTCTCTCATTATCTTTTTTACAATTTATATTCTTGAATGAAAACCATATCTAGATAGGCTCTTTTGCTGCTGATTGTTGGGTGCACATAGATGCCTTATGTCATTGTCTAACCCATGTGCATTGCTATTTCTTTAACAAAGGATATATAAAAACTGAATATAATTATATAATAATAGTACATTTAAATGTTGCTTAACTAAAATTTGTATTGTCTATAATTCAATAAATGAAATATTTTTGGAATGTCCCTTTAAGGACCAAACCATTAGGAATATGTGGAGTTAACATTGTATATATAACATTGTAAAATATGAAGCAAATTAGATAATAAAGTAAATTAGAATGTTCTTTTAAATTTTATTCTCTTCCTAAATTATGAAAGAAAATGTTTGGGTTTAGTGTTTAAACACTTTCCTTTCTTAAAAGTGAAATGAAGAAAGTTGTTTTGTATAATTTAGACTACATATCCTCGTCATAAACATTTTATGATTTAAACATCTATAAATCACACAATAAAAGCATAGATGTATTTAAGTCCAAATTAAATTGTTGAAAGATACTTGACTTTAACATTATCAGAATAAGCTGTGTTGATATTTTTCAATCAATTAATTAACCAAATTATTCTATTTTATATCTGGCATGTGCTTGTCAAATAGATGACTAACAGTCATGGGAGTTATATTTGGTTTACTTGTCAGATTAGATGGATATATTTCTTCTTATCTTACTGTGATAAAGATATGTCTCTAAGAATATGTATTTTAATAAAAAAAATAGAAGATATAGTATGAAAATATATTTATTGACAAGAAAATAAATAAAATTTAAAAAAAAAATCATTACAGATGAAACTCTGAAAAAAGAAAATTATAAACATTAGTAATTTCATGAACACATGTCTTAAAATATTCATTAAATCAAATAATTGGTAAATCATCTTGTGTCTATGTTCTAACATGTATTTTTTGGTCTTGATATTAAAAAATGTTCAGACATGAAATCTATATCTATCCATAATTTGAAATATCATTATATTGTCTAATCAATCTTAGAATTAAACATTAGCATTTTAAATTAGACAAAATAATGCATATCACATTTTAAAAATCTATTTATATTGTATGCTGAACATAATTGAATGTAATATTTCATGTCCCTTCAAATAATATACCTCTATATCAACTATAGAATGTATTCCTTTGTCTGATTGGTCAGAATGTGAGTCCTCTCTAGCACAAAGTAGGGGTAATGTATGTAAAATAAGCATATTCTAATATAGGACATGTATCTATTCCTAATTCTTAAAAACATTCTTCCTCCTGTGATTCTTAACTAGCATGCATTGTGCAAACTAATCTGAATGTATGGTCTTTGAAAGGCAATTATCTTCCAAATATCAGTTTATCTTCATTAGGTGTCTTATTCATCATTTTCAAAATAGAGGATTGTGAAATACCATCTAAAAGAAAAATAATCTAAGTGTCTCCAATAGGATGCATCCACAGCCTTAGTCGATAAAATTGTTGGCACTTACCATGTGAACATGTCTTTGTATGGTTTACAAGGTCAGCAATTTGAAAGACAATGCCAGACATGATCACATTGGTATTCATCACTTTCAGTCTGGGATTCTTCACTTTCAGTCTGGGATACTTCACTTTCAGTCCAGGATACTTCACTTTCAGTCTGGGATACTTCACTTTCAGTGTTGAATTCATCACTTTCAAGCTTGAATTCGTCACTTTCAGGCTTGAATTCTTCACTTTCAGTCTTTAGATGAAGTCATCTCCCTAATGGCCGAAAAAGTGAAAATAAAATTATTAATAGAAGTGTGTGAATTAGTTCTGCACCCCCCCATTTCTGAAACTATTTCTATCACTAGCTTACTAAGCATGTGTAGCATCTTGTGTTATGTTCTATCAAGTGTGAAGATGAGTCATACATTGTGCAGACCTAACCTCTGATGTGTGACTTTGAATATGACTTTGAAGCATATAGTCTTGCTAGAGGATCCCTTTCTGAGTATCCAAATTTCTAGTAATGTGTAAACTAAATACTAGTTTGTAAAATGTATGCCATATGATGGGTGATTGTGCCAAATTCCCGCCAGCCACAGTCCATACATTATTTATACTTACCAGCTGATGTCTTTAAAAACCAGGTGGCGAAGTCATTACAGGACCAATGCCAAGAGCATCACCTATAATAATCAAAATAAATGTTTATAATCATTTGATGAACAATCCTAACATGTTTGCACAATTCTCTCCTTCTCATTTCCCTAGAATTCACACATATTCGCAATACTCCAATCTAACTTCTATTATTTACCGTTGGAAGTGGCGGTTGATGATGTTTGCTCTGACATTGAGCCCCTCGTCCCGGAATGGCCCCTCTAGAATAGGATCATCCTCCTCATCTTGGAGGAGGCGTTGGGGTGCCTGGACGGCCTGCAGCATCCCAGCCTGCTGTGCAATATTATGCAGGACGCTGCAGGCTATAACGATCTTCGCCACCTTACAAGGGCTGTATTGGAGGGCTCCTCCAGACCTGTCCAGGCACCTGAGTCTCATTTTGAGGAGCCCAAACATCCTCTCCACTACAGACCTAGTCCGCTTGTGCGCCCTATTATAGCGCTCCTGGGCCTCGTCGGTGGGGTTACACAATGGTGTAATTAGCCAAGGCCGGCTCATGTAACCAGAATCACATATAAATAATGAACATGACAAAATGACAAATATTATTAATTTATTTTTAATTATTATATTAAAATACTTTTCATTTGTGTACACGAAAATCCCCTAAAATAAACATTTTCCTTAAAAAAGAATTATATGTTTAAATCGCATTCTTTATCTGGCTATTTAAGCTAAGACATGCTACATATCTGTTTGGAGCTAAAACTCGACATTTGTGGAAAGATAATTAAATGGTTAAATTGCATTCTCTATCTGGCCATATAAGCTAAGACATGGTACCTATGCATATTTCGCATAAACCAGACATTTGCTAAAATAAAAACAAAATGGTTAAATTGGATTCTCTATCTGCCCATTTAAGCTAAGACATGCTACATATCTGTTTGGAGCTAAAACTCGACATTTGTGGAAAGACAATGAAATGGTTAAATTGCATTCTCTATCTGCCCATTTAAACTAAGACATGCTACATATGCGTATTTCGCATAAAGCAGACATTTGCTAAGATAAAAACAAAATGGTTAAATTGCATTCTCTATCTGCCCATTTAAGCTAAGACATGCTACATATCTTTTTGGAGCTAAAACTAGACATTTGGGGAAAGACAATTAAATGGTTAAATTGCATTCTCTATCCTCCAACTCATTGCTCGACCCCCTGCAATCTGGCTTCCGTCCCCAACACTCAACTGAGACTGCCCTCACCAAGGTTACTAACGATCTCCTTTCCGCTAAAAACAAAGGCTAATACTCTATACTCATCTTACTTGACCTATCTGCTGCCTTTGACACTGTTGACCATCCCCTCCTCCTACGGTCTCTCAGTTCTCTTGATTTCTGTGACACTGCCCTCTCCTGGATTCACTCTTATCTCTCTAACAGATCCTTCTCCGTCTCTTTTGCTCGTGACTCCTCCTCTCTATTGCCCCTGTCTGTTGGAGTACGTACCTCTCAAGGCTTTGTCCTGGGTCCTCTACTCTTCTCTATTTACACTTCTTCACTGGGTAAACTTATCAACAGCTATGGCTTCAGCTATCACCTCTATGCTGATGATACTCAGATCTACCTTTCCACCCCTGCACTCTCTCCTTCTGTCAACTCTCACATCAGTGACTGCTTATCTGGCATTTCCTCCTGGATGGCCTCTCACCACCTAAAAATAAATATGTCCAAGACAGAACTACTACTAATTCCCCCCTCTAGCTCCACTCCAGTCTCTAATTTTTCTATAACTGTTGGCGGCACCACTATCTCCCCATCACCCCAAGTCCACTGCCTCGGAGTCACGCTTGACTCAAATCTGTCCTTCATTCCCCACATCCAACTGCTCTCTTCATCCTGCCTCAACCACCTACGCAATATCTCCAAAATTCGTCCGTTTCTGATTGCTGAAACTACCAAACAGCTCATCCACTCCCTGGTAATTTCCCGACTTGACTACTGTAACAACTTACTAACTGGCCTCCCTCTCTCCCACCTCTCTCCCCTCCAATCCATCCTAAATGCATCTGCCAGGCTAATCCACCTCTCTCGACGCTCTGTTTCTGCTGCACCTCTCTGTGAGTCCCTTTACTGGCTCCCCATTCACAACAGAGTTAAATTCAAAATTCTCACCCTGACCTACAAAGCCATCACCAATGCTGCCCCACCCTACCTGTCCTTACTCATCAACAAATATACTCCTGCCCGTCACCTAAGATCCAACAACGACCTGCTTCTTGCGTCCTCTACCATCACCTCCTCTCTTTCTAGACTACAGGACTTCTCTTGTGCGGCACCAAACCTCTGGAACGCACTTCCTCGAGATGTCAGACTTGCCCCTAACCTCTCCTCCTTTAAACGTTCCCTAAAGACCTTTCTGTTCAGGGAAGCTTATCACCCAACTTATCAACAAACTAACTTCACTTAACAGTTGCCCTCTATCTCCTCACTAATATCATTCTCACCTCTGCAGTCCCCACCTCCTGTTTCCAATCCTCCTGCCCGTATAGATTGTAAGTTCCCACGGGAATAGGGCCCTCAATTCCCCCTGTATTTGTCTGTAAAATTGTGTGTCTTATCGTATTGTTTCTCCACTGTACTGTTATCCTTGTACCCATGGGCAACGCTGCGGAATCTGTCGGCGCTTTATAAATAAAGAATAATAATAATAATTCTCTATCTGGCCATTTAAGCTAAGACATGCTACCTATGCGTATTTCACAATAACCAGACATTTGCTAAAATAAAAACAAAATGGTTAAATTGCATTCTCTATCTGCCCATTTCAGCTAAGACATGCTACATATCTGTTTGGAGCTAAAACTCAACATTTGTGGAAAGACAATTAAATGGTTAAATTGCATTCTCTATCTGGCCATTTAAGCTAAGACATTCTACATATGCGTATTTCGCATAAAGCAGACATTTGCTAAGATAAAAACAAAATGGTTAAATTGCATTCTCTATCTGCCCATTTCAGCTAAGACATGCTACATATCTCTTTGGAGCTAAAACTCAACATTTGTGGAAAGACAATTAAATGGTTAAATTGCATTCTCTATCTGCCCATTTAAGCTAAGACATGCTACCTATGCGTGTTTCGCATAAACCAGACATTTGCTACAATAAAAACAAAATGTTTAAATTGAATTCTCTATCTGCCCATTTAAGCTAAGACATGCTACATATCTGTTTGAAACTAAAACTAGACATTTGCGGAAAGACAATGACATGGTTAAATTGCATTCTCTATCTGCCCATTTAAGCTAAGACATGCTACATATCTGTTTGGAGCTAAAACTAGACATTTGCTGAAAGTCAATTAAATGGTTAAATTGCATCCTAGAGCTGCACATTTTGCACATTACACAAACACAACTGTATTTTAAGACTACAGTGGCAATTGTCTAACTAATTAACCATGTTGTGCACAAATACTCACCAACGAGCCACCCAGGTGGAAACTCTCTATCCTCAAACTGCCGTCACAGGGATGACTGTCTGAGGATGCGGGCATCATGAAAAGCCCCGCCGAAATTCGCACACACCTGCATAATCCGCATACGTGCGTCACAAACAAACTGCACGTTCAGACTATCGAAGTGTTAGCGATTTCGGAAGGGCAAGTCATGTTGTGGAGCATGCAGCACAATGTGGGTACAATCTATTGCATTGACATTGGGCAATCGAGCGATAGCAAAGAATTCCCTCTTCAGGCGCCTCCAATCACCATCATTCTGAGGGAATCCTATGTAACGCTTACTGACTCATACCATGGCGTCCAGAAAGTTGTCAAAAACCACAGAGAAAGTACCCTGGGCAAGCCCATGCAGGTACCCCTCTCCAGATTGAAAACTCCTGGAGGCCAGGATGTGTATACAACTAAGCATCTTGGTCATACCAGGGATTGCTGTTGACATACGTCTACGTGGCTCCATGTGAGGTCTAAGAACATCGTAAAGGCCAATGAGCTGTTCGCGATTGAGCCTATACTTGTCATAAACCTCGAAGTCACTCATGTTTTCCAAGGTGGGTCCCACCCTATGAACACGAGGACCTCGAACCAAACGAGCCCTTTGTCTCTCTTGGAGCCGCTGAGCCCGCCTGATTCTATCGAACGCTACTTGTGCAGCAGCACCAGCAGCATCCAACTCATCCTCATCCATATTTGCCAAGCTAAGCAGCACAAAGCCAAACAGCAGAGCAAACGCACAAGGAGTAACAAGGTATGCAAAAACACAAAAGCGATTTGATATAATGTCGATCACAAGGGATGCTTTGGCCATGTTGTTTGGGGGATTTATAGTGCAATTAGTCCAATGGTAGTGAGTACGTAATGATTGCTGATTGTATACACTTGTTTATATGTGAGCGGCGCAAATGCTTTCAAAGTGGGCATTTTTTTTAGGTGTTTGCTGAAATTTTGTTTTCCCCCAATGAATCTCAAAGTGAAAGTGTAAAATGTAACATATACAGTGCATCTTCGTAATGTTTGTTCATATGCGTAATAAATACTTAATAAACGCAATCTTATTGTAAAAAGCACACGTCCACGCTAACATGAATGAAAGTGCATACTTGTATATAATGGCATAGAATCTGATCGATCAGTGTTGCTGCAATATTGTTTGTAAACAATAAAGTAAAAGCTGACATCTCTAGTATTGTATATATAAGTGATTGGCGAGATGTCAATATTGTACGCGTCCCTTTAAAATCGCAATAATAATGAAGATCTTCCGGCTGACATGTCTAATATTGTATATATAAGTGATTGGCGAGATGTCAATATTTTACGCGTCTTTTTAAAATTGCAATAATAATGATGTTCCAAACTCTCATTTACGTATATGTAGTATTGAGTGCTAAACTTCTGAAAGGGGTGGTACAGTCCTAAAGCTGTAATGTGTATGGTTGAAGCTTCTAATGACGTCATCATATTATCAACCTGCCTGTCTAGTTATCAAATCCTCATTGTGTTGTTGTATTTTACTACATTGTTATTGTGTGCTGATTAAAAATATAAATGTGTGCTTTGTGGTTGCGTGATGCGTGTTATGTACATATACGTATATATTGTGATTCTCTCCCACATATAGCATTGTTGTTCCTTCCCAGAAAGTGACAGCTGTAATCTGTTCTTATGATGTTCTTATTGTACGTAATTCCTAATGGTATATTCTGAGTGAATCGTGATGTTAAAGGGACAGTTTCCTGATTCATAGAGAGAATCTAATGTGTTTTTCCCCATCATATCAATGCACATGTATGAGTGAATGATAAAAGTAATGTACGTGCATCCATTAATAATCATGTGTTAAGCCTATGTAGATATGCTGTTCATGCAAGCATATGAGTTGAATAAATGAAATGCTATAATAGAGGTAAATGAGACGTGTTTCCAATTGTCTGCTGTTTGTGAGTAATAAAATGTTCAAATTATTTTTCTGTCCGTTTAAATATGATGTAATTTACTAAATATATTTCGTATTGTTGATGGTGATTTGTAGTTGATGTAATGTAAATGTATATAACAATTTGATGTTGTAGTGAATTTCACAGAAGTAAAAGCCATAACTCCATAGGGAAATAGTCATTTCTTGATCTATTTGTAATATCGGAACTAACGCAAGAAACCATGAGTTAGTTTCACAATTCTAACGCTGGTATTACGAGTTTTCTTGTCTACGCTTTTTCCATGCGTTAGGTAAATCTGGCTGTCGCGTGCACGAGCATGTCTTCCACATAGAAGTCAATGGAGGATAAAAATGTGTGTATAAATAAAATCCAAGACTTTTTTTGAGCGTAAAGTGAGTGACGTCATGGTCTTGTGTGAAAAAGTAACTAAATCGTGTTTATTTCGTAATAAAAATCTTATTTGTGTATGTAATGTGCTGTATATTGTTTGTATGTATCGATTAGTGTATGTATGTGATAATATTAGTAGTTAGATGTAGCTATATGAGTGTCTGTTCTCGTCTGTCTATGTAAGTCAATGGAGAATGGATTTGTGTGTGTTTTTTTTCAAACACCCGACATCTCGTAACTTTGATCCATTCTATTTTGACCATAAAATATGAAATCTTAAAAATAAATATAGTGTAGTGTTTGTATGAGTGTAAGTGTAGTTTGTGTAATGTTTTTTTTTTATTTGTGGATGTTTTTTTTCGCGGTAGATGTTAACTACTGGGTCTGGGTTGATGTAAACGATTTCAGCGGAGACGGATATTTTTGTGTCGTTAGGGAAACTCGTAATATCAGCGGTAGGGAAAAAGCAGCGTTAGGACCGGCCAACGCTGCTTTTTGACCCTAACGCAAAACTCGTAATCTAGGCAAAAGAAAAGTCAGTATCCAAAGGGTTAAATTGTTTGTGTCAGTAGGTGCTGTTGGCTAAACAAAAATATTCCAAAGCAGATGAGCCCAGCATGCAGATTTAGGAAAAGCACTCCTCTTGATTTATTCAAATACATTTATTGTATAAACGTTTTCGGCGTTGCCCCCGTCCTCAGATACAGTATAAATGAAAAATTTCTACTCACCACACTATATACCCTCTCACCCAGTGGACACCATTGTAAAAAATGTTGTGGAATTTTGAACAAATGTTCATTGGACCTGGTCCCACTAATGATAGAAGAAGTAGGCCAGACCTTACAACAACTAGAGGGTGAAATCACCATGTTTGAACAACAGCATTTATCCAAAATGGAGGATGGTGATTGGCTAACTAAGCTTAAACAGCAGCTGGTTACCTATGAATTACCTCATAAGCTTTAACCCCTTAATGACTGAGGACGTGCAGGGTACGTCCTCAGAAAAAAGGCAGTTAACGCCTGAGGACGTACCCTGCACGTCCTCGGTGTGGAAAGCAGCTGGAAGCGATCCTGCTCGCTTCCAGCTGCTTTCCGGTTATTGCAGTGATGCCTCGATATGGAGGCATCCTGCAATAACCTTCTACGGCCATCCGATGCAGAGAGAGCCACTCTGTGGCCCTCTCTGCACCGGACATCGATGGCCGGTATCGTTGGTGGGTGGGAGCCGGGGTGGGGGGTGGGTGGCGGCCATCGATGGCCCGGGTCATGTGGAGGGGGGCGGGATCGTGGGCGGGGGAGTCCGGGGGCGCGCGCGGGCGCGCGCACGTGCACGAGGGGGCGGGGGCGGGCGCGTGCACTGGGAGGGAGCGGGTGGGAACCGCTACACTACAGAAAAATGTGTCCCAAAACAAAATAAAAGTGGGACTTAGAATGTAAAAAAAAACCTTAGGAGTCATTTAGGTGGTGGGGGTTGGTCCGTGGGGGACCGTGGGGTGCCCTGCAAAAAAAATAAAAAAAAATAAAAAAATAAACATTTGTTTGTGTGCAAACTGGGTACTGGCAGACAGCTGCCAGTACCCAAGATGGCCCCCAATAAGGCAGAGGGGGAGGCTTAGAGAGCTGTTTTGGGGGGATCAGGGAGGTTGGGGGCTAAGGGGGGATCCTAAACACAGCATATGTAAATATGCTTTTTTTTTTCTTTTAGAAAAAAACAAAAAAAAACTTTTATTTTAGTACTGGCAGACTTTCTGCCAGTACTTAAGATGGCGGGGACAATTGTGGGGTGGGGGAGGGAAGGGAGCTGTTTGGGAGGGATCAGGGGGTGGGATGTGTCAGGTGGGAGGCTGATATCTACACTAAAGCTAAAATTAACCCTGCAAGCTCCCTACAAACTACCTAATTAACCCCTTCACTGCTAGCCATAATACACGTGTGATGCGCAGCAGCATTTAGCGACTTTCTAATTACCAAAAAGCAACGCCAAAGTCATATATGTCTGCTATTTCTGAACAAAGGACATCCCAGAGAAGCATTTACAACCATTTGTGCCATAATTGCACAAGCTGTTTGTAAATAATTTCAGTGAGAAACCTAAAATTGTGAAAAAATTAACGTTTTTTTTTATTTGATCGCATTTGGCGGTGAAATGGTGGCATGAAATATACCAAAATGGGCCTAGATCAATACTTGGGGTTGTCTACTACACTACACTAAAGCTAAAATTAACCCTAGAAGCTCCCTACATGCTCCCTAATTAACCCCTTCACTGCTGGGCATAATACACGTATTGTGCGCAGTGGCATTTAGCAGCCTTCTAATTACCAAAAAGCAAAGCCAAAGCCATATATGTCTGCTATTTCTGAACAAAGGGTATCCCAGAGAAGCATTTACAACCATTTATGCTATAATTACATAAGTTGTTTGTAAATAATTTCAGTGAGAAACCTAAAGTTTGTGAAAAAAATTGTGAAAAAGTGAACAATTTTCTTTATTTGATCGCATTTGGCGGTGAAATGGTGGCATGAAATATACCAAAATGGGCCTAGATCAATACTTTGGGATGTCTTCTAAAAAAAAATATATACATGTCAATGGATATTCAGGGATTCCTGAAAGATATTAGTGTTCCAATGTAACTAGCGCTAATTTTGAAAAAAAGTGGTTTTGAAATAGCAAAGTGCTACTTGTATTTATGGCCCTATAACTTGCAAAAAAAGCAAAGAACATGTAAACATTGGGTATTTCTAAACTCAGGACAAAATTTAGAAACTATTTAGCATGGGTGTTTTTTGGTGGTTGTAGATGTGTAACAGATTTTGGGGGTCAAAGTTAGAAAAAGTGTGTTTTTTTCCATTTTTTCCTCATATTTTATAATTTTTTTTTATAGTAAATTATAAGATATGATGAAAATAATGGTATCTTTAGAAAGTCCATTTAATGGCGATAAAAACGGTATATAATATGTGTGGGTACAGTAAATGAGTAAGAGGAAAATTACAGCTAAACACAAACACCTCAAAAATGTAAAAATAGCCTTGGTCCCAAACGGACAGAAAATGGAAAAGTGCTGCGGTCATTAAGGGGTTAAAGAAAGGAAATGGGATGCAGTGGTCTATGACTACAAGGAACAGGGAGTGTACAAATGGCAATCAGGCTATAATACAGAAACAAGACCCCCCTATCGCCAAAGATGCCACAGGGTATTAAAACCAAGAAACCTTGCAACTGTGGATAGTTCGGACAATAGTTCAGAAAATGAACAAGCCGGTATTTCCACCACAGATAACAGTGACAACACCAACCTACTGACAGCTGGAATGGCTACCTGTTCAAAAAACGGAGAGCAAGGAGGATGAGATGGGCAAGGAGGGGGGGGGGGGGCTACACATGTAAGGGAAAGTTCCCCATGGACCGGGAGAAGAAATCGCCAGTAAACATCATCATGAACCTGAGTGACCACCTACTGACTCCAATGGAGGTGAGGGTGTTACAGAAGGGTTTCACCTTTGATTCTACAACACGATTTGATAGCTTTTCTATTAAGGTTGATGAGTACAAGTTTCAGAGGACATTGAAGCTTAAATAATTTTTTGGTGATTCACATGGTGAGATTCAATAATTCAAACGGCGTTCCATGTTTGAACCGAAAAGCACCAATCCCAGTATACAGAATCTCACCAATGATGAAAGAAATGCCTTGGAGGATTTAAAAATTAATCCACGTATAGTCATCAGGGAGGCAGACAATTAGGAGCAATTGTCCTGCAAAATTATAAAGATTATAAGTATGATATTTTATCTCAACTCAATGACACCATGGCTTATAAGAAATTAGGAGGTGATCCAACTAAAACCTTCAAAAAGGAGATTGACCAATATATATCACTCCTGGTCTCACAGGCATATATCTCCAGTCCTCTACATGCTACCTTTTGTTGATAGCATCTTACAACCTTTGGTCATGCACTGTCCATCGTTCTTATTGGATTCTATCCAACTGATAAAGATACTTCAGAAGTGTAATAACCTGGGAGCTGGTGACATCCTGGTTACTTTGGATGTCACCAGTCTCTACACTGTTATACCCCATGATGGGGGGGATTAGAGCCATCAACATGCATCTTGGAAAACATCCATATGTTGGATCGCCAACAGAAGCAATATTGGAATTACTAAAATTTTGTCTACAGTACAACTATTTCAAATTCGAGATGGATTACTATCTACAAACCTCTGGCACTGCGATGGGGTCCAATGTGGCCCCATCCTATGCCAACCTGTATATGGCCCTATTTGAACAGGAGGAAACAACACTATTTCAATCCCAGGATACTTCTGTTTAAGCGCTATACTGATGACCTATTCATCATTTGGCATGGGTCAGCAGAAGATTTGGAAACCTGGTTTAACCTTTTGAATCATGAAAATGAACATCTAAAATTCAAAATGACATCCAGTGATGTGAGTGGCAATTTTTTGGATCTGAGGATCACCAAGACAGGATCTGGTTTGACCACATAACTTTTCAGTAAAACCACAGATCGGAATTCTATCCTGGAGGCAACTAGCTGTCATCCTCCCAGTCTCAAAAAGCTCTTCCAATGTCACAATTTAAGAGGGTGGTGAGGAACAACACCAATAATGACAACAAACTATCACAACTTCAGGACATGTATTCCAAGTTTGCTGAAAGGGGCTATAAAGCGGCCTAGCTGAATTCTGCCCTGACTGTATGTAAGGAAATGGACCAGTCAGAGGCATTAACTAAGAAAGCTAAGAAACCGCTTGAAAGGTTGATTTTTTCAACTGAGTTTAACTTTGATATATTGGAACTCCCTGGCATCATGCAAAAGAATTGGGACATTCTCACTACTGATAGAACATTGCCCTTTTCTAACATAGAACCACTAATGATTGTATACCGGAGGGGCTGATCAATCAAGTCACCTGCACCACTAAATATGTGGAGTATATGCTCCACTGTCCTTGTGGGTTATTCTATATTCGGATCACCCAAGACAATCTGCGCACCAGGTTGGCCAACCATCACTCTGGGATAAGATTGACCCTGGGCACTGGGACATCAGACCAGCCTGTGGCGAGGCACTTCCTAAAAATGCAGCATACTTTGTCAGACATCATATGTGGTATCATTTATCATATCCCACCCTTGACCAGGGGAGGTGAAATGGGAAGGATCCTTTTGCAGAAGGAGAGTAAATGGATACATACTTTTGATACCCTGGCCCCAAAGGGTCTCAATGTTAAATTGTATCTCCAATGTTTCCTTTGATTACATTGGGGTCTTTGAATACATACATATGCTTTATATGTTTTTGCATTATGTCTACGTGCACATGTATATATGATATAGTACTTGTTAGTATGCAATATGTTCTAAATGTGTAGGTTCATATGACATTTTTGTTCTAACTATGGAACCTGGTTAGTCTTATTTGCTTAACTAGCTCAGCATAGTGTTGGACATACTATGTGCCCTTCACGCATGCGCAGTAGCTGATGGGGGAAGCCAAATGGGACAAGACCAGGTACCACGTCAAGATCTCTCTCAAAACCTGGGTCCCTAATACAGCCATACAAAGCAAGCTCTCAATCAAACAAACTGGGAACAAGTCAAGGGTTCACAGACTTACGGAGCATACGGAGCTTGATAAATTGGTCCCTGAGAGTGCAGCCCCCTTCCCCCCTTCCGTGTTATATATATATATATATATATATATATATATATATATACATACATATATATATATATATACACACACACTTGCACTCACAGTTTAAAGTACGGCAGAAGAACTTGTTTTCATAGTATGTAGTGTGACAGTAGGTGTTTGGAATATTACTAGGATTTCTCTGAATGCAATGTAGTAGTTTAGTAGTGACAGGCTCAATAGCTATACAGTAACTGGATTTGCTAACAGATTTAATTGTCATTGTGTTAAACACTTAACATGAACCTAATGTTTGAGAGCATTCTCATGAATATGGATTCTATAAATAGGAGAAATTAAAGGGAGAGTAAATACCTTGTGATAACATATCACCCAAGTCTAAACTTTTTTTTTAAAACTCTTTAAAAAATAAATAAAAAAAATAACATCTTCTTTGCTTTTCAATAGCCAATCTCCAATAGCCAATTAATTTATGACTAGTGGAGTATGCCAGTTGCTGCAACCTAGAACACTCTCTGAAGCAGCAACACAGTACAGGCAAGCAGAGAAGGAACATTTATAAAGAAACTGGCACAATTTTAAGGCTGGAACCTTATTAATTACTTCAAAAGCCCATACATCAGGAAATGTGTTTCTTCCAGTACATTGATTTGCATATTCTTGTGCCTAGATGGTTCAGGGTAACCAGAGAAATTCTTATCTAATAAATAAATCTCATTGCAGTTTAGAATGTATGCTATTTTTATTATTTTCATTAGCAAGTTATTCGGTTCAGCATTCACCATATTATGGTCAAATCATGCAAAGTTGGCTGTCTATCTATATTAGACAAGAACTGCTTGTGCAATAATAAATGCTAACAGCGTATACTGTCAGCATTTATCGATATGCAGCAGACATGATATGCTACATCGTATCATGTCCGCTCGCACATTAATAAATATACCCCTCAGACTAGACATGTTACACATCCAATGAACCTTTAACATGCATAGCTCCACCCACCATTTGCCTTATTTTGAGTAGCCAATCAGGGCTTGAGTCAGCAGACAACAAGGCTAACCACAGTTATAATGTAAATATAACTGCATCATTTTGCGTTTCTAATCAGTTAAAGCCAATTAAGGAAAGGTATGCTGCAGGGCTAGCCTTGAGAAGTCAGAAGGGTGCATTTCCATTTCTGAGAATTACAAAAAAAAACATTTTTCACAGCTAAATTACATGAAAAGGGGCCAAATAAATAATGTATCTATATTATGCAAAGTTGTTTCATTACTTGTAACATAAGATTTTGGGCTCGATTTGCAAGCTGCATATGGAGGCATGAGCGAGCCTGCAGCCGATAGTTAAGAAGCAGCGGTCATTAGACCGCTGCTTCCAAACCGGTACGCTAGCTCTTAGCTGGCAGATTAAAATCACCCCAGACACGTTCACACAGGTGATTGACAGCCCCTGCTCTGCGTTATTGGGCTAGCGTGAGTAGACAGGACAGACAGGTTGACAGAAGTGAACCTTGTCTGTCCGGGCTTTGATAAATGGTGCCTTTTATATGAAAATCTCAATCACTGTCCCTTTAAATTGACATGAGGGAGCTTTATCTGTAACAAGGAGACAATATAGATACAAATGAGGAAGAAGGGAAGCTGAGTCTTGGAGTCAATGAACAAGTTTTATTAGGAGCAGGCTTCAGGACACAAGGTAAGCTCCTATCTTACGCGTTTCGTGCATGAGCACATGCGCTTCATCAGAGACAATATAGATAGACAGCCAACTTTGTATGATTTGACCATAATATGGTGAATGCTGAACCGAATAACTTCCTTATGAAAATAATAAAAATAGCATACATTCTAAACTGCAATGAGATTTATTTATTAGATAAGTATTTCTCTGGTTACCCTGAACCATCTAGGCACAAGAATATGCAAATCAATGTACTGGAAGAAACACATTTTCTGATGTATGGGCTTTTGAAGTAATTAATAAGGTTCCAGCCTTAAAATTGTGCCAGTTACTTTATAAATGTTCCTTCTCTACTTGCCTGTACTGTGTTGCTACTTCAGACAGTGTTCTAGGTTGCAGCAACTGGCATACTCCACTAGTCATAATCATAATCATTATGCATATGTTAAAGGCATAAAATACATCAAAATGTTATAAATATATATATTTTGCAATTTAATTTGCCATCACTAAAGTGTATTTTTAATGTTACCTTTGATCCCTTATTGAATTGCTTACGTTTGACCAGTATATTTTTTTCTGGAAGTCATTATATGGAATTCCTGCAGAGCAGCGCACCCCATGTGCTACGCATAATGAGCTCTAATACTTTACTGAGTGATCTTTCATAACGTTCAGCTATAGAGCAGAGTCTACTGAAGATATAGGTCAGTTCCACTATAGTTGATAATATTTCAACTACAGCATTTAAGTGAAGATACTTAAAGGGTTATTATTAAAGTTTTTCTTTTTCTTTTCATTTTATCCTTCAGTTTTCCAGAAATGCTGTTATAGTAAAGGACTGTGATGTATTGTACGTTCCAAAAATATTTTAGTTACACATTATCGCAGGAATATTATTGTTCAATATAGAAATATACATTATTATCTAAAGGTTGTTCAGGAATATGAATTAATTTATAAATCAAATTCATATAAACAAATATGTAATAATTATAGACCAGTTATCCTGTACTAAGAAGATTTTTTTGTTGTTGTTTTTGCAAAACCTAATTCTGCTTTTATTGTATCTTAAAGGGACAGTCTACATCAGAATTTTTATTGTTTTAAAAGATAGATAATCCCTTTATTACCCATTTCCCAGTTTTGCATAACTAACACATTTATAATAATATACTTTTAACCTTTGTGATTATCTTGTATCTAAGCCTCTGCAAACTGCCCCTTTTTTCATTTCTTTTGACAGACTTGCTGTCTAGCCAATCAGTGCCTGCTCCCAGATAACTTCTCGTGCACGAGCACAGTGTTATCTATATGAAACACATGAACTAACACCCTCTAGTGGTGAAAAACTGTTAAAATGCAATCTGAAAGAGGTGGGCTTCAAGGTCTAAGAAATTAGCATATGAACCTCCTAGGTTAAGCTTTCAACTAAGAATACCAAGAGAACAAAGCAAAATTGGTGATAAAAGTAAATTGGAAAATTGTTTAAAATTACATGCTCTATCTAAATCATGAAAGTTTATTTTGGCCTAGACTGTCCCTTTAAGGTAATGAGGCTATCACTACTGGTTAAGGGGTGAAAGGGAAATCATAATATGGGATTACTATCTATTTATCTGATATTAGCTATATTCAACAGTTGCAGACTTACTTAACAGAGGGCCCTGGAGCAAAACATTTTTGGGCCCCCTCATGGTAACTCAGTTGTAAGAAATAGTAATAATATACATGCTGCTCTGTATAGATAGATAGATAGATAGATAGATAAATAGATGGATATAGAGATAGATATAGATAGATAGACTGCACTAATAAAAAGTTTCCCCTGCATTAGGATTGCATGTATGTCTGTATATCTGCAGGCAGTTGTGTTCAGCTAATATTTAATACAGATTAATTAGTGTAAAATTGCAACAGACAAATATCTGGATTTGAAGAGATTTTTGCTTGTTACACTTTTACACTAATAAATCTAGTGCTGAAAAAAGCTGAATGCTGCTGCCCGCAGCCATATATAGGAATGAATGCCAAATAGGGAATCAATGCACATGCCTACCAGGAACCAGATTACCATGACGACAAAGGACCTGGGGCGCGATCCGATATAGGTCGTAGTTTTCGGCGCAAGCGAGAGAACACGCGCCGCCCGTAATTTCACCTCGCAACTCGACCTATCCAATATACTGCGCCGTCAGATGCTAAACTGACGTAAGTAACAAAACCCGGCGATCAACTAAAATGTGCGCAAATACACATTTTAGTTGTCGCAAGTACTTACGCCAGTATTTTGTTCACGTAAAGTCTCAATAAAGTGTAGTTTTATGCAAATTACCCTACGAATCGTAAAAAACAACGGCCAGTTCTAAAAGATGCGACACGTAATTACGCCATTCAAAATTCATACATAAACCCATGCGCAGTGGCCATTTTCTTTAGTGTGTTTGGTTGGTTCTTGGAGCTACAGCAAACTACAGTGAGTAGAGATTAGTGGTAAGAGTAGTGAGAGAGGAGCATTTCATTCAGTTAGTTAGGTCGGATTGTTGGATTGGTAAGCCAGTACATTTACTAACACTTTTTTTTACATATTGCACACATTTTGCATACACACATATACAAAATACACAACACTTTTTTTTTCTAACACCTCACACATTTTATTTATCTTTTACAGTGTGATAGGCTGAGTGTTTGGTTGTGATTGTGTGTGATTGAAGTGGGAGTGAGTGTGTGTAGTTTGAGGATGGCAGGGAGAGCTAGGGCGCGGGGGGAGGAGGGAAGGGGAGTTGCAGGGAGAGGATTATGGACAGGAGGAGCAGCAGGGTCCCTGTGAGGGAGTGAGCGGAGTGGGGAGAGGGAGAGCTAGAAGGGAGGATGGGAGTGGGGCTGCCCCAAGGCCAGGCACACTCAGAAGAGGGATAGAGGGTGCACATGGGGATAGAAGGGGGGAGGGGGAGAGGTTAGGGAGGAACCCACACCAGGGACATCCCAGGGAGGGAGCCAGGTGGCCCAGGACGAGGAGCGCATGAGGTGCCCTAACTTCTCTTTTGCCGAAAACCTTGCGCTAGTCCAGGCCGTCATGGAGAACCACACTGCCCTCTTTGGCCAAGAGAAGGGCAAAGGAGTTGCCCGAAGGCGTAAAGATGCATGGCTGAGGGTCGAAGAGGCAGTTAACAGCGTGGCCAGCAGAGGAGGAATGTGGATGGGCTCAAGAAAAGGTGGAATGACTGCAAGAGGTGGGTCAAGGAGAAAATGGGCCAAGAAGCCATGCACCAGAGGGGAACAGGTGGTGATCCTCCCCAGGAGGTGGAATATAATGAGTGGCAGGAGATAATTCGGAGGTCCATGAGCATCACAGCAGTCTGTGGACTTCCAGGGGCTCGTGACTCAGGGACTGCAACATCAGCACAACATGCTGGTGAGTAACATCCCACACACCAGTATTATATGTATTTGAGATATAACATCCTTTAATGTCACACATTCATGTACACAATGAGGAGCATGGTATTTGGCCTACTAACAAAAACATCTACAATTAGATTTCACATTAAAGGGACATTAAACCAAAGCTTTTTATGTCATTATTCAGATAGAGAATATAGTTTTAAACAACATCCCAATTTACTTCTATTATGTATTTTGCTTCATTATTTTGTTAATCTTTGTTTATGAAATATCAATGCACATGGGTGAGCCAATCACATGAGGCATTGATGTGCAGCCACCAATCAGCAGCTTCTGAGCCTATCTAGATATGCTTTTCAGCTAAGAATATCAAGAGAATGAAGCAAATTAGGTAATGGAAGTAAATTACAAAGTTGTTTAAAATTGCATGCTCTAGCTGAATCATGAAAGAATCAAAATGGGTTTAATGGCCATTTAATGCTACTTAACACATTGAAATTCATGATATGAGGTGGAATAGTTAAATACTAACATGTCTCGGAGTAACACAGGCCACAAGCCACATGTAGAGTTTTCAGTAAATGGACACTATAGCCATCGCAATACTTTTAGCTCAAGAAAGCACGTTATGTGCCTACATCAGGCTAAAGGAAATTGTGTGACCATAGTGTCACTTAAAGAACACATTTTCTCCATCACTGACATGTACAAAGAACTTTTGTATGAAACACATACATGTATACTTTGCATATTAAAATCCATCATATCACAAATTACAATGTGCACATGCATGTTATAGAGTTTGACATGAGAATGAGTATAGGCCCTAGCATGTATCAATGTACATTGTATGCCCACATAGATATATATATGATTGTACTAATACCTATCATTTGACTCCTCCACAGAACCTCCTGTCACCAGGGTGCAAACGGGCATGCATCCACCGCAACCACCAGGCCAGAGAATGGCTCCAGCACAACCACCAGGCCAGAGAATGGCTCCACCACAAACCATAGGCCAGAGAATCCCTCAACAGTATGCTCCCAGGCATGAGGTGGGTTGGATTGCCTCTGTTGAGGACCCATACGTAATGCCACCAAGTTTTGAAGAGGAGCCCTGGCAGGAGCCCTGGCTGGAGGACTATTCTTTTGGTTATGAGGGGCAGCCAAGGCATCCCAATGGGTAGATGTCTTTACCCCCCTCCCAATATCAGGCCAGTCAGGTCTTTTACCACCAGGACATACAAACTGGTCAGGCTGAGTGGTCGAACACCAGTTGTCAATGGGACTACCAGTCCACCCGGAGAGCTCCACCATCCACTTCCCTTGGAAGAGCTCCAGCATATGAAGAGGAGCATATAGCTGTGGTAGTTCCTCCTGAGGCACCAGCTTTTGTAGTTCCTCCTGAGGCATCAGCTGTGGTTGTTCACCCTGAGGCACCAGCTGTCATTTTTCACCCTGAGGCACCAGCTGTCATTGTTCACCCTGAGGCACCAGCTGTTATTGTTCACCCTGAGGCACCAGCTGTGGTTGTTCACCCTGAGGCACCAGCTGTGGTTGTTCACCCTGAGGCACCAGCTGTGGTTGTTCATCCTGAGGCATCAGCTGTCATTGTTCATCCTGAGGCACCAGCTGTGGTTGTTCACCCTGAAGCAACAGCTGTCATTGTTCCAGATGCAACAGCAGCTAGAGGTGAACCTGCGCCTATAATCCCTGCTGGTGAACAGCCTTTAGATCCTCTGACTTCTGCCCTGGGCGACAAATACATTGCCCTCCAGAGGAGGCTCACATCAACCTGCGAGAGAAGGTAGTAGTAGTTTCACTTACATGCAGTGGAACTCCGCAGTATGTAATTCGATGACCAGCTGCAGCAGGGGCAGCACCATCACCATGGACCTCAGCAGCAACTATAGAATCAGCATGTGTAGACAGAACAACAGGGGATTGTAGGGCTTCCAGCACCCCTTGTGCCCCATAATGCACCCCTTGTGCCCCATGATGACAACTTGTGCCCCATGATGACCCCTTCTGCCCCATGATGACCCCTTCTGCCCCATGATGCACCCTTTGTGCCCCATGATGCACCCCTTGTGCCCCATGATGCACCCCTTGTGCCCCATGATGCACCCTTTGTGCCCCATGATGCACCCCTTGTGCCCCATGATGACCCCTTGTGCCCCATGATGCACCCTTTGTGCCCCATGATGCACCCTTGTGCCCCATGATGACCCCTTGTGCCCCATGATGCACCCTTTGTGCCCCATGATGCCCCCTTTGTGCCCCATGATGCCCCCTTGTGCCCCATGATGCCCCCTTTGTGCCCCATGATGCCCCCTTGTGCCCCATGAATACCCCTTGTGCCCCATGATGCACCCTTTGTGCCCCATGATGCACCCTTTGTGCCCCATGATGCACCCCTCGTGCCCCATGATGCACCCCTTGTGCCCCATGATGCACCCCTTGTGCCCCATGATGCACCCCTTGTGCCCCATGATGCACCCCTTGTGCCCCATGATGCACCCTTTGTGCCCCATGATGCACCCTTGTTCCCCATGATGACCCCTTGTGCCCCATGATGCACCCTTTGTGCCCCATGATGCACCCTTGTGCCCCATAATGACCCCTTGTGCCCCATGATGCACCCTTTGTGCCCCATGATGCACCCCTTGTGCCCCATGATGACCCCTTGTGCCCCATGATGACCCCTTGTGCCCCATGATGCACCCTTTGTGCCCCATGATGCACCCCTCGTGCCCCATGATGCACCCCTCGTGCCCCATGATGACCCCTCGTGCCCCATGATGCACCCTTCGTGCCCCATGATGCACCCCTCGTGCCCCATGATGACCCCTTGTGCCCCATGATGCACCCTTTGTGCCCCATGATGCACCCCTTGTGCCCCATGATGACCCCTTGTGCCCCATGATGTACCCTTTGTGCCCCATGATGCACCCTTTGTGCCCCATGATGCACCCTTTGTGCCCCATAATGACCCCTTGTGCCCCATGATGCACCCTTTGTGCCCCATGATGCACCCTTTGTGCCCCATGATGCACCCGTTGTGCCCCATGATGACCCCTTGTGCCCCATGATGACCCCTTGTGCCCCATGATGCACCCTTTGTGCTCCATGATGCACCCCTTGTGTCCCATGATGGCCCCTTGTGCCCCATGATGACCCCTTGTGCCCCATGATGACCCCTTGTGCCCCATGATGCACCCTTGTGCCCCATGATGCACTCTTTGTGCCCCATGATGCACCCTTGTGCCCCATGATGCACCCTTGTGCCCCATGATGACCCCTTGTGCCCCATGATGCACCCTTTGTGCCCCATGATGCACCCTTGTGCCCCATGATGACCCCTTGTGCCCCATGATGCACCCTTTGGGCCCCATGATGCACCCCTTGTGCCCCATGATACACCCTTGTGCCCCATGATGCACCCTTTGTGCCCCATGATGCACCCCTTTGTGATTGGTTTGACAAACTTTTAGGGGCAGGAATAATAAATGCTTTGAAGAGGTTAACTATTTGTGTATTTGTGATCAAGCTGCTGATATGTATGTTGTTAAGCATGCACTTGTTAGGCCTTCAGAGAGTTACGTTGGTTTCTAAGTCAGTGCAAGGGTTGCTGCGCCTTCAGTTTGTGGCGAGATGAGAATGGAGTAGATTTTCTGAAATCTGCGTGCGTATGCCCTTACGCCGTATATTGGATACCAAACTGCGCGTGTTTTGTATGTCAGTCTATGGACCAAAAAACGACGGGCGAAGGCAGAAATATACGCGCGTAACTTCTAAGTTACGCCGTATATGTGATACCAAACCCGCGCAAAATTTGGCGTCGCCGGCTTCTGCGGGCGACGCTGTATATCGGATCGAGGCCCTGGGGCCTAATTCTAAAAACTCTTCAGGATAGAGTAAAATTGCATTGCAGACTGCTTGGGAGCAGACCTTAATGAATTCTCTAAGATAGGGGGAGGAAATTTAGTTTCCCAGAGAGCTGTGAGCTACCTCTCATATACCTAGATTACGAGTTTTTAGCGCTATAGGGAAAATAAAGAACGCAACAAAAGTTGTCTTATTTAACCCCCTATAGTGCTCTCTCTCCCCTCTCTTTTGTGCTCTCTCTCTCCCCTCTCTTTTGCACTCTCTCCCCCTCTCTTTTGCACTCTCTCCCCCTCTCTTTTGCGTTCTCTCTCCCCCCTCTCTTTTGAGCTCTCTCCCCATCTCTTTTGAGCTCTCTCTCTCCCCATCTCTTTTGCACTCTCTCTCTCCCCCCTCTCTTTTGCGCTCTCTCCCCCTCTCTTTTGCGCTCTCTCTCTCCCCCCTCTCTTTTGCGCTCTCTCTCTCCCCCTCTCTTTTGCGCTCTCTCTCTCCCCCTCTCTTTTGCGCTCTCTCCCCCTCTCTTTTGCGCACTCTCTCTCCCCCTCTCTTTTGCGCTCTCTCTCCCCCTCTCTTTTGCGCTCTCTCTCTCCCCCTCTCTTTTGCACTCTCTCTCTCCCCCCTCTCTTTTGCGCACTCTCTCTCCCCCTCTCTTTTGCGCTCTCTCTCTCCCCCTCTCTTTTGCGCTCTCTCCCCCTCTCTTTTGCGCACTCTCCCCCTCTCTTTTGCACACTCTCTCTCCCCCTCTCTTTTGCGCTCTCTCTCTCCCCCTCTCTTTTGTGCTCTCTCTCTCCCCCTCTCTTTTGCACTCTCTCCCCCTCTCTTTTGCGCTCTCTCTCTCCTATCATTTGAGCGCTCTCTCTCCCCTTCTCTTTTGTGCTCTCTCTCCCCCATCTCTTTTGCGCTCTCTCTCTCCCCCATCTCTTTTGCGCTCTCTCCCCCCTCTCTCCCATCTCTTTTGCGCTCTCTCCCCCCTCTCTCCCCTCTCTTTTGCGCTCTCTCTCCCCTCTCTTTTGCGCTCTCTCTCCCACCCTTTCTTTTGCGCTCTCTCTCCCCCCTCTCTTTTGCGCTCTCTCTCCCCCCCTCTATTTTGCGCTCTCTCCCTCTCTCTTTTGCACTCTTCCCCCCTCTCTTTTGCGCTCTCTCCACCCTCTTTTGCGCTCTTTCTTTCCATCTCTCTTTTGCGCTCTATCTCCCCCCTCTCTTTTGCGCTCTTCCCCCCTCTTTTTTGCGCTCTCTTTAGTTTCCCAGAGAGCTGTGAGCTACCTCTCATATACCTAGATTACGCGTTTTTAGCGCTATAGGGAAAATAAAGAACGCAACAAAAGTTGCCTTATTTAACCCCCTATAGTGCTGCCATTACAAGTTTAAAAAAACCTAAATAATGGTATTAACCCCTAATCTGCTGCTCCTGATATCGCCACCACTATACTAAAATTATTAACCTCTATTCCACCGCACCCCAACATCACCCACACTATAATAAAGCTATTAACCCCTAAAGTTTAGCATAATTAAAATAGAGCTAAATTAAAGTTACAATTATTAACTAAATAAACCTATTAACCCCTAAACCGCCAGCCCCCCACATTGCAACAACCTAAATTAAACTATATTAACCCCTAAACCTAACCCTAACCCTAACCATAAACCTAACCCTAACACCCCCTAACTTTAACATAATGAAATTAGATCTAAATTAAATTTACAATTATTAACTAAATAATTCCTATTTAAAACTAAATACTTACCTGTGAAATAAAACCTAAGGTAGCTACATATATTGTAGCTATCTTAGGTTTTATTTTTATTTCACAAATAAGTTTGTATTTATTTTAACTAGGTAGGCTAGTTAGTAAATAGTTATTAACTATTTACTAACTACCTAGCTAATATAAATACAAACTTACCTATGAAATAAAACCTAACCTGCTTTACACTAAAACCTAACATTACAAAAAATAAAAAAAAACTACCATTACAAAAAACAAACAAACCGAAAATTATCCAAAAAAAAAAGATTATTCCTACTCTAATATCCTTTTAAAAAAACAAACAAACAAACAAAACTCAACCCAAAATAAAAAGGGCCTTTTGGGGGGGGGGCCCTTAAAAGGGCCTTTTATAGGGCATTGCCCTAAGTTAAACAGCTCTTTTGCTAAAAAAAACAAAAAACTAAAAATATACATTACACAAAATAACAAACAAATTATCAAAAATAAAAAAAATATTCCTATTCTACCCATCCAGGCGGCATCTTCTATCTTGATCCTGGAGGCGCGGAGGGGGTCCATCCTGAAGACATCCGGTGCAGAGCATCCTCTTCATACTGTCACCGCCGTACACTGAATCTTCAATGCAAGAGACGCGATTAAAGATGGCGTCCCTTGCATTCCTATTGGCTGAAAAATTTGAATCAGCCAATAGGAATTAGGACTCCTAAAATCCCTTGCATTGAAGATTCAGTGTACGGCGGCGACCCTATGAAGAGGATGCTCTGCACCGGATGTCTTCAGGATGGACCCGCTCCGCGCCTCTGGGATCAAGATAGAAGATGCCGTCTGGATGAAGATTGAAGAGGCCGCCTGGATGAAGACTTCTCGTCGTTTGGATCAGGACTTCGCCGCCGGGATGAAAATTGAAGAGGCCACCTGGATGAAGACTTCTCGCCGCCTGGATCAGGACTTCAACTCCGGGATGAAGATCGTTCAAGCGGGACTTTAAAAACTGTAAGTGGATCATCAGGGGATTAGTGTTAGGCCTTTTAAAGGTTTTTTTGGGTGTTTTTTTTTTAGTTTAGGGTCTAGGCAGTAAAAGAGCTAAATGCCCTTTTAAGGGCAATGCCCACACAAATACCCTTTTCAGGGCAACTGGTAGCTTAGGTTTTTTAGATTTTTTATTTTTTATTTTGTGGGTCTGGGGGGGGGGGGTTGTAATGTTAGTGGGTATTTATATTTTTATTTCATAAACAGAGCTGATTTCTTTAGGGAAGTGCCCTACAAAAGGCCCTTTTAAGGGCCATTGGTAGTTTATTCTAGATTAGGTTTTTTATTTTGGGGTGTTTTTTTATGGGTATTAGAAATATTTTTTTATTTTTGATAATTTGTTTATTTTGTGTAATGTATATTTTTAGGGGGTGTTTTTTTTTTAGCAAAAGAGCTGTTTAACTTAGGGCAATGCCCTAGAAAAGGCCCTTTTAAGGGCCCCCAAGAAAAGGCCCTTTTGAGGGTCCTTGGTAGTTTGGGGGGTGGGGGTTTGTATAGTGTTAGGGGGTGTTTGTATTTTTTTTTGGAGCAAAAGAGCTGTTTAACTCAGGGCAATGCCCTACCAAAGGCCCTTTTAAGGGCCCTTAGTAGTTTATTCTAGACTAGTCCTAAAGCCCGTTCACACGGGCCATTTTTTTGCAGTACTGCGGTCCCACCTCTTGCGCTCTCTCCCTCCCCCTCTCTTTTGCTCTCTCTCTCCCCCTCTCTTTTGAGCTTTCTCTCTCCCCCCTCTTTTGAGCTCTCTCTCTCCCCCCTCTCTTTGCGCTCTCTCTCTCCCCCCTCTCTTTTGCGCTCTCTCTCTCCCCCCTCTCTTTTGCGCTCTCTCTCTCCCCCCTCTCTTTTGCGCTCTCTCTCTCTCCCCTCTCTTTTGTGCTCTCTCTCTCCCCTCTCTTTTGCGCGATCTCTCTCCCCCTCTCTTTTTCGCTCTCTCTCCCCCTCTCTTTTGCACTCTCTCCCCCTCTCTTTTGCGTTCTCTCTCCCCCCTCTCTTTTGAGCTCTCTCTCTCCCCATCTCTTTTGAGCTCTCTCTCTCCCCATCTCTTTGCACTCTCTCTCCCCATCTCTTTTGCGCTCTCTCCCCCTCTCTTTTGCGCTCTCTCTCTCCCCCCCTCTCTTTTGCGCTCTCTCTCTCCCCCTCTCTTTTGCGCTCTCTCCCCCCTCTCTTTTGCGCACTCTCTCTCCCCCTCTCTTTTGCGCTCTCTCTCTCCCCCCTCTCTTTTGTGCTCTCTCTCCCCCTCTCTTTTGCGCTCTCTCTCTCCTCCTATCATTTGAGCGCTCTCTCTCCCCTTCTCTTTTGTGCTCTCTCTCCCCCATCTCTTTTGCGCTCTCTCTCTCCCCCATCTCTTTTGCGCTCTCTCCCCCCTCTCTCCCCTCTCTTTTGCGCTCTCTCTCCCCTCTCTTTTGCGCTCTCTCTCCCGTCTCTTTTTGCGCTCTCTCTCCCACCCTTTCTTTTGCGCTCTCTCTCCCCCTCTCTTTTGCGCTCTCTCTCCTCCTCTCTTTTGCGCTCTCTCTCCACCCTTCTCTTTTGCGCTCTCTCTCCACCCCTCTCTTTTGCGCTCTCTCCACCCTCTCTTTTGTGCTCTCTCTCCTCCCTCTCTTTTGCGCTCTTCCCCTCTCTTTTGCGCTCTCTCTCCCCCCTCTTTTGTGCTCTCTCTTCCCCCCCTCTTTTGCGCTCTCTCCCCCCTCTCTTTTGCGCTCTCTCCCCCTCCTCTCTTTTGCGCTCTCTCCCCCTCTCTTTTGCTGTCTCTCTCCCCCTCTCTCTTTTGCTGTCTCTATGCCCCCTCTCTTTTGCTGTCTCTCCCCCCTCTATTTTGCTGTCTCTCTCCCCCTCTCTCTTTTGCTTTCTCTCTCCTCCCCTCTATTTTGCGCTCTCTCCCTCTCTCTTTTGCACTCTTCCCCCCTCTCTTTTGCGCTCTCTCTCTCTCCACCCTCTTTTGCGCTCTTTCTTCCCATCTCTCTTTTGCGCTCTATCTCCCCCCTCTCTTTTGCGCTCTTCCCCCCTCTTTTTTGCGCTCTCTCTCCCTCTCTTTTGCTGTCTCTCGCCCCCTCTCTCTTTTGCTGTCTCTATCCCCCTCTCTTTTGCTGTCTCTCTCCCCCTCTCTCTTTTGCTGTCTCTCTCCCCCCTCTCTTTTGCTGTCTTTCTCCCCTTCTCTCTTTTGCTGTCTCTCTCCCCCCTCTCTTTTGCTGTCTCTCTCCCCCTCTCTTCTGCTGTCTCTCTCCCCTTCTGTCTTTTGCTGTCTCTCTCCCCCTCTCTTTTGCTGTCTCTCTCCCCCCTGTCTTTTGCTGTCTCTCTCCCCTCTCTCTCTCCCCCTCTCTCTCTCCCCTCTCTCTATCTCTCTCCCATCTTCCACGTGACCTCGCCCAGCCACGCCCTTCATATCCGGCCACGCCCCTTTCACATATGGTCATGCCCCCTTCACGCCCGGCCCCGCCCACTTCTGTCACGGCGCAGATCTTCAGCTAGGGACAGGTGTGTTTGTCCTCGTGCTGTCTCTACTTCGCATGACAGCTTCGGACAAACACACTTGGCCTTTTATATTATAGGATTAGGCTTTTTTATTTTGGGTAGGGTTTTTTTTTTTAAAAAGGGTATTAGAATAGAAATAATTTAAATTTTTTTGCATAATTTCGTTTTTTTTGTAATGGTAGTTTTTTTATTTTTTGTAATGGTAGTTTTTTTTTGTAATGTTAAGTTTTAGAGTAAGGCAGGTTAGGTTTTATTTATTTTAGCTAGGTAGTTAGTAAATAGTCAATAACTAGTCTACCTAGTTAAAATAAATACAAACTTACCTGTGGAATAAAAAAAAACCCTAAGCTAGCTACAATGTAACTATTAGTTATATTGTAGCTAACTTAGGCTTTATTTCACAGGTAAGTATGTAGTTTTAAATAGGAATTATTTAGTTAATAATTGTAAATTTAATTTAGATCTAATTTCACTATGTTAAAGTTAGGGGGTGTTAGGGTTAGGTTTAGGGTTACATTAACTTTAGGGTTAGGTTTAGTAGTTAATATAGTTTAATTTAGGTTGTTTCAATGTGGGGGGCGATGTGGGCCGACAGAAGTTTAGGGGTTAATAATATTTAAATAGTGTTTGCGATGCAGGAGGGCGGCGGTTTAGGGGTAATAATTTTATTATAGTGGTGACGATGTCGGGGAGCAGCGGAATAGGGGTTAATACATTTTCTTAGTGGCGGCCATGTCGGGAGCGGCAGATTAGGGGTTAATAAATTTAATATAGTGTTTGTTAATAATATTTAAGTAGTGTTTGCGATCCGGAAGGGCCTCGGTTTAGGGGTTAATAGGTAGTTTATGGGTGTTTTGTGTACTTTGCAGCAGTTTAGTTAAGAGTTTTATGAGCTTTCTCTCTCCCCCCTCTCTTTTGAGCTCTCTCTCTCCCCCCTCTCTTTTGCGCTCTCTCTCTCTCTTGCGCTCTCTCTCTCCTCCCTCTCTTTTGCGTTCTCTCTTTCCCCCTCTCTTTTGAGCTCTCTCCCCCTCTCTTTTGCGCTCTCTCTCTCCCCCCTCTCTTTTGCACTCTCTCTCTCCCCCCTCTCTTTTGCGCTCTCTCTCTCCCCCCTCTCTTTTGCACTCTCTCTCTCTCTCCCCTCTCTTTTGTGCTCTCTCTCTCCCCTCTCTTTTGCGCAATCTCTCTCCCCCTCTCTTTTGCGCTCTCTCTCCCCCTCTCTTTTGCACTCTCTCCCCCTCTCTTTTGCGTTCTCTCTCCCCCCTCTCTTTTGAGCTCTCTCCCCATCTCTTTTGAGCTCTCTCTCTCCCCATCTCTTTTGCACTCTCTCTCTCCCCCCTCTCTTTTGCGCTCTCTCCCCCTCTCTTTTGCGCTCTCTCTCTCTCCCCCCCTCTCTTTTGCACTCTCTCTCTCCCCCTCTCTTTTGCGCTCTCTCTCTCCCCCTCTCTTTTGCGCTCTCTCCCCCCTCTCTTTTGCGCACTCTCTCTCCCCCTCTCTTTTGCGCTCTCTCTCTCCCCCTCTCTTTTGTGCTCTCTCTCTCTCCCCCTCTCTTTTGCGCTCTCTCTCCCCCTCTCTTTTGCGCTCTCTCTCTCCTCCTATCATTTGAGCGCTCTCTCTCCCCTTCTCTTTTGTGCTCTCTCTCCCCCATCTCTTTTGCGCTCTCTCTCTCCCCCATCTCTTTTGCGCTCTCTCCCCCCTCTCTCCCCTCTCTTTTGCGCTCTCTCTCCCCTCTCTTTTGCGCTCTCTCTCCCCTCTCTTTTTGCGCTCTCTCTCCCACCCTTTCTTTTGCGCTCTCTCTCCCCCCTCTCTTTTGCGCTCTCACTCCTCCTCTCTTTTGCGCTCTCTCTCCACCCTTCACTTTTGCGCTCTCTCTCCACCCTTCTCTTTTGCGCTCTCTCTCCACCCCTCTCTTTTGCGCTCTCTCTCCCTCTCTCTTTTGCGCTCTTCCCCTCTCTTTTGCGCTCTTCCCCCTCTCTTTTGCGCTCTCTCTCCCCCCTCTTTTGTGCTCTCTCTTCCCCCCCTCTTTTGCGCTCTCTCTCCCCCCTCTCTTTTGTGCTTTCTCCCCCTCCTCTCTTTTGCTGTCTCTCTCCCCCTCTCTTTTGCTGTCTCTCTCCCCCTCTCTCTTTTGCTGTCTCTATGCCCCCTCTCTTTTGCTGTCTCTCCCCCCTCTCTTTTGCTGTCTCTCTCCCCCTCTCTCTTTTGCTTTCTCTCTCCCCCCTCTATTTTGCGCTCTCTCCCTCTCTCTTTTGCACTCTTCCCCCCTCTCTTTTGCGCTCTCTCTCTCCACCCTCTTTTGCGCTCTTTCTTCCCATCTCTCTTTTGCGCTCTATCTCCCCCCTCTCTTTTGCGCTCTTCCCCCCTCTTTTTTGCGCTCTCTCTCCCTCTCTTTTGCTGTCTCTCGCCCCCTCTCTCTTTTGCTGTCTCTATCCCCCTCTCTTTTGCTGTCTCTCTCCCCCTCTCTCTTTTGCTGTCTTTCTCACCTTCTCTCTTTTGCTGTCTTTCTCCCCTTCTCTCTTTTGCTGTCTCTCTCCCCCCTCTCTTTTGCTGTCTCTCTCCCCCTCTCTTTTGCTGTCTCTTTCCCCTTCTCTCTTTTGCTGTCTCTCTCCCCCTCTCTTTTGCTGTCTCTCTCCCCCCTGTCTTTTGCTGTCTCTCTCCCCTCTCTCTCTCCCCCTCTCTCTCTCTCCCCCTCTCTATCTCTCTCCCCTCTCTCTATCTCTCTCCCATCTTCCACGTGACCTCGCCCAGCCACGCCCCTTTCACATCCGGCCACGCCCCTTTCACATATGGCCATGCCCCCTTCACGCCCGGCCCCGCCCACTTCTGTCACGGCGCAGATCTTCAGCTAGGGACTCAAAGGCCAGGTGTGTTTGTCCTCGTGCTGTCTCTACTTCGCATGACAGCTTCGGACAAACACACTTGGCCTTTTATATTATAGGATTAGGCTTTTTTATTTTGGGTTGGGTTTTTTTTTTAAAAAGGGTATTAGAATAGAAATAATTTAAATTTTTTTGTATAATTTCGTTTTTTTTGTAATGGTAGTTTTTTTATTTTTGTAATGGTAGTTTTTTTTTGTAATGTTAAGTTTTAGTGTAAGGCAGGTTAGGTTTTATTTATTTTAGCTAGGTAGTTAGTAAATAGTCAATAACTAGTCTACCTAGTTAAAATAAATACAAACTTACCTGTGGAATAAAAAAAAACCCTACGCTAGCTACAATGTAACTATTAGTTATATTGTAGCTACCTTAGGCTTTATTTCACAGGTAAGTATGTAGTTTTAAATAGGAATTATTTAGTTAATAATTGTAAATTTAATTTAGATCTAATTTCACTATGTTAAAGTTAGGGGGTGTTAGGTTTAGGGTTACATTAACTTTAAGGTTAGGTTTAGTAGTTAATATAGTTTAATTTAGGTTGTTTCAATGTGGGGGCGATGTGGGCCGACGGAAGTTTAGGGGTTAATAATATTTAAATAGTGTTTGCGATGCGGGAGGGCGGCGGTTTAGGGGTAATAATTTTATTATAGTGGTGACGATGTCGGGGAGCAGCGGAATAGGGGTTAATACATTTTCTTAGTGGCGGCCATGTCGGGAGCGGCAGATTAGGGGTTAATAAATTTAATATAGTGTTTGTTAATAATTTTTAAGTAGTGTTTGCGATCCGGAAGGGCCTCGGTTTAGGGGTTAATAGGTAGTTTATGGGTGTTTTGTGTACTTTGCAGCAGTTTAGTTAAGAGTTTTATGTTACAGCTTTGTAGCGTAAAACTCCTAACTACTGACTTTAGATGGCGTTGCGTTACAGGCTAAAAAGCTTGCGGTACACCTATACCGACAAGACCTATAATGGCTGTGTTAGGGAAAATGATGTGTTATGGGCCACAACGCTGCTATTTTACTCATAACGCTCAACTCATAATCTAGGTGATACAAAGTAATGAAGATCTCAGAATCTCACAGATTGCATTGGAAAGGATTACATGGGTACATGTGAAAAAGATTTCAGCTACAACCAAGGATTGCTCATTTTACATTGAAAAATATAAAGTGCAATTCAACTTGTAAAATATATAAATATACAAAGTATGATCCAATTATGTTAGTGATACTTTACATTAGACATGTGCAATTCGGTTCGATTCGGAAAATTCGGCAAATTCGGAGATTCGGATCAAACCGAATTTCCGAATTAAAATACTGCCGAATTTACCGAATAAATCCGAATTAGTTCGGATTTATTCTGTAAATTCGGATGGCCATGGATTACACTAGTATTGTACAGTATATTAGGTTATATCACTCTGCTATGGGTTACACCTAATATACAGTACATAATACTAGTCTAATCCCACCTAACACTTACCGAAATTCCGAATTTCCGAACCGAATTGAACCAAATCCAGCCGAATTTCTTCGAATCCAAATGAATCCGAAACAAATCCGGACCGAATCGATTCAAAATTTTCCGAATTCGAATCGATCCGAACCGAAATTCGAAAAATTCCGAATCGATCCGAACCGAACCAAATTTATTCGCCATGCACATATCTACTTTACATTTAAAGTACAATCAACATGTATGCAAATCACAATCCTAAATAAATTGTTGCAAACAAAATAAAGAGTTTAAAATTGATCAGACTTAAAGGGCAAAATAATAAGTCTAAAGTTAAATAAAATACAAAGCACAAAGTGTAAATATGACAAAACCCTTGCTTTATGTAGTGTTTTAATGCACTGTTCTTCTCTTCTTTGCATCCAGAAAAGCAAGGAATGCTCCATAGACATATATTGAAAAAAATCCCTATATAGAATCATGTGATGGATCTTGAAGTGCTTTTTAGATAATTTTAGATGAGCAAAGAGCTTTGGTGACTTGCATATTTCCCAGCATTTACCAGAGGCTTTCTCGGATGTGGGAGGTTAAAGAACTTGTGGGCATTGGCCCACCAGAATGTTGTAGGCAGGGTTTCAAAAGTAGAGGCGGGGTCACTGGTGGACAGTGGGCATGTCTGGGCAGGCCGTGGGCATGCCTGGTCCAGCCGAGGGTGTTGCTCTACTAGTTTCTTAAAACCGGGACACTGAAAGGGAAAGGCAAATAGGGAATCAGCCCCCCAACTCCTTGCAATCCCTGAGGATATATATTTTCTCCATTTTATTGGCCAGCCAATGGCTAAAAGTGAGATTTGTGCTTTACCTTGCATACCACCAAATTTATTTCAGCTTCTTATCTCCTTTGCAGCATATGTTGGTACTATCAATTAAAAAATATATGGCTAGCTTCACCACAAAAAAACCCCATCAATAAAACATTAATCAAAGCCAGAGCTATATTTACGTTTCGTGCTGACTAAAATTTGAAAATACCTGGGTTTATGTGGTCAATTCATTGATATTCCAAAATTAATATCTGCACCCAAAAAGTTTGAATCCAAATTCATAATTTGACACAAACCTGCAAAATAAAATAAGGAATAAATGCAATTGCCATTATTCTGCTACTATATAAATAAATGAGCATACAATATTAAAAGGATATTGCAGATATAGAAAATGGTCTAAGAACGGCAGTTAAATGAATTGGAGGACTTGATGGTTAGAGCAATGCATAGTACACTGGAGCACATAGCACACCCCTACAAAATTTCAACCCAGGAATCAAATTTTTTTTTTTAAGTAGCACTAATCAATAAATAAAAAATAAAGCAGTTTACCCCCTCCACACACTGGGGCCGATTCAGGCTCGCCGGAAAACCGAAGTTATGAAGCAGCGGTCACTTTTAAGACAAGAACTTTTTGAGTACCATATCTCTTTAATAGAATCCATCAGATAACTGAGAAATTAAACTTATTTTAGGGCTAGATTACAAGTGGAGCCGTAACAGTTACGCGCAAGCGATAAGGGGTTTATCAAAGGTGTTTGCGTGCATTTTGGTTTTCGCTCATATTACAAGTTGAAAGTAAATGTGATCGCTTGAGATCAATTCAATATATTCAAAATATTTAAAAAAAAATTGCATAGAAAAGTTATAAGGTCTCAAAGATATGAGGTCTCAGGTGTTAGAAATAAAAAGGCAGACAAAGGGCTTTAACATAGAGATATATACATGTCTAAAGATGGATATGTATATATATATATATATATATATATATATATACAGGAGATATGTTTATATGTGTGTACATATGTATTTATGCATTTATATGTGTATATATGTATTTACAGACATATATACACATATTAATACATAAATACATATATACACATATATAAAAGTGCATTGGAGCCCTTTGCAGTTAAGTAGATGAAAACATGTAAAAACATATTTATGCAATATTCATATTTAATAAAGTGTTATACTGTGTATTTACTGTAACACATAGCAGAATATGTTCTATGTATTTATAAATATATCTATCTATCTATCTATCTATCTATCTATCTATATATATATATATATATATGTGTGTGTGTTGAGGGTAAAGTCAGATATCTGGTTAACCCTAGGATTACCCGGATAAAACTGACATTACCCCAGTGGCTGTGGGTAAAGCCCGATGTTAAATCATACATCTGGCTTTACCTGGGTAACTGCTTCTAGATAAAGCTTGCTTAAAGTTATTCATAACGCTTAGCTGATCACAGTGCTCATAACAGCTACAGAACCTAATCTTTAACCACACATATATACAGTGCACTGTAAATCTTCACAATTTTTTGCCTCTGCCTGGGGGGTTCAAGGGGGGGGGGGGGCGCCCTGACAATCCTTTGGCATCCACCCCAAGTGAAGCTTGGGGAAGGAGGTTTATCCCCCCTTGAACCACCCAGGCGGAGACAAAAAAGATAGTGAAGCTGGGGGAATTACAATGAAAGCATTAGCTTTATCCAGAAGCGTTTCATTAATCCTAGGATCTTACATTAGGCTTTACGCACAGCCACTGGGTAATATCAGTTTTGACCGGGTAATCGTAGGCTTACCCAATATCTGACATTACCCGTAACACACACACACACACATATATATATGAATATATATATACCTATATATAACTATGGGTATATATATAAACCCTGTGAACAGCTGAACGTTGTGCAGCAACGTCGTGCAGCACACCATGTAGAGACACCCCCCCAGGTCTGACCTCATCCACGGTGTGCTGCACGACATTCAGCTGTTCAAAGGTATATAAGGTCACAGTAATGGGTGTGTACTTGTACTGTCACAATTTTCTCTGTCTGAGGAAGAGGGTGAAACCCTGAAACATCACATGGAATAAAGGTGACTTATTTATAATTCCTGGCGAGTGCATCATTTGTTGAACTGTTTATTATTTAAGTGTTTGGAAGCACCCTGGGTGGCTGACTACTAAATTGTGAGTGCTGGCCTTTACACATTTTTATATATATATATATATATATTATATACTGTGTGTAGGTATATATATATATATATATATATATATATATATATATATATATATATATATATATATATATATATATATATATATATATTATATAATATGTGAAAGATATTCTTGTATATGAAGAACATTGGAATGGGAAATATTCCTATTTTCATGTTGGGTACGAGAATAGTACAGTCTGGTTTGCGACCGAGTAGGGTGTTATCCCCCCCCCCCCCCCCCCCCCCATTTAATTTGCTCCATTGACTTCTATGGAGAAATAAGTTATCGCATGTGTGATATTGTAAGTTTGGATTTTTTTGAGCTTCAGTTGGCGCGCAAGTGAAAACTTTCAAGATCACTTTCAACTTGTAATACAAGCACAACCAGAAGTGCGCAAAAAGCTTACTTCTTGGGCAGTTAACGCACAAGCGGAAGCATTAAATAACGCTCCACTTGTAATCTGGCCCATAATCGGGAGAAAGTTTTAACCTTGATGAATATACAGTATGTTTTAATCCTTGATGCTAATATACTTCCAGTTTTTAATTATGGTCCTCTGTTGCTAAGATGGAATGTATTATTATATGTTAACATTAAAGTACCTTTCTAGTAAGGTATTGGCATAAGCATTATCCTAATTGTTGAAACTGAAAGCCCTTGATTTGTATTCATGAAATCTTCTTGTGACTGTTCCTATAGGACTGTGTGATTCTGTACAGGATTTTATAAAAAAGGAAGTTATACATTGAAATCTCTGTATTCATGTTACTGAGATTCTGGTTAACTGTTACGCTTGACAAAAAAGTGTCACAAAAGACATCAAAAATGCATTTAAAAGTACAGTCACACTAAAAATAACACTATCTAAAAAGATTATAAAAAAATATTGTAATAAAAAGTTACAAGGGCTCAAAGATATGAGGTCTCAGGTGTTAGAAAGAAAAGGACTGCAAAATATAGAGATACATACATATTCTCTTAGGCCACCATTAGATTTGTTATTTTAACAATGGTATAATGACCATATATAATTATTTCTCAATCTCTTTATTAGAATACAATCAGAAAATGCAGGATATTTGTATGCAGTGATAAAAACAGAAAGAAAATCAGAAAAAACAGCTTCTATAGGCTAAAGTGGCAAGTATTTAGTGTGACCTCCCCTTACACTTGAGCAGTAGTATGGACCTGGCTCTTGTAAATCTAAATGGAATGGAATCCTAACTAATGCCATTGCTACTACCTGTATTTGTGCTACAATTACAAGTCAAAATGACTGCTGTGAAAAAGGTATATTACACCAGGTTTGTGCATTACATACACATGTGGTATGAGTTTAATTAATTGAAAGCTTGCTAAGAAGACCAACTTTTAATCACATCATTCCATTCAAAATTCATCATTCGAAAGACATAAATTGATACTTTTGCATCAGCAAGGTCACTCTCAAAGGGAAATCAGCAAACAAACTGGATACTCAAGATGTGGTATTCAAGCTGTTATAAATTTGAAGAATCAGGAGAGGTCAAGGACAAAAAATGGACTGGGAGGTCAAGAAAACTTTCAAAATCTAATGAGAAGTTTCTGAGAGTTTCTTCTTTCAGAGACTGGAAGAAGTCCAGCAAGGACCTGGCTCAGCATCTTGTAGCTTCAGCGGGATGCTAAGTTGACCCTTCTACAATCCGAAGAAGCTTGATCAGGAATGGTCTTTGTGGAAAGGTAGCAGCCAAGAAACCACTTTTTTGGAAGGGGAACAGGGTGAAAAGGCTAAGATATGGTAAAGCTCACAAAGATTGGAATGAAGATCAGTGGAAAAGAGTATTATGGAGTGACAAATCCAAGTTTGAAAATTGTGGGTCCAATTGTCGACAACATGTAAGAAGAAGAGTTGGAGAGAGATGGAAGAATGAGTGCTTGCAGTCTTCAGGGTCTGTCCTGGTTTGGGGCTGCATTTCTGCCAGTGGTATTGGCGATACTGTTTGAATTGATAAGATAATCAAAGCTAAAAAGTACAGACATGTTTTAACTCATCATGCCATTCCTTCTTTCTGATTAGGAATAAGTTTTATTTTTCAGCATGATAACGATCCCAAGCACACTGCTAAAGGAGTTAAATAATATTTGAAGAGAAAAACAGTTGATAAAACACTGACAGTCATGGACTGGCTTCCACAGAGCCCAGACCTGAATATAATAGAGGCAGTATGGGATCACCTGGACAGAGAAAGAAAAACCTAAATCTAAAGAAGAACTCTGGGAAGTGCTGAAAGAAGCCTGGTATAAAATACCAGAAGATTACTTCAGAAAACTTCAGGACAGTCTCCCCAAAAGAGTTCAAGATGTGCTTAGTGCCAAAGGAGGTCACTCTAAATACTGACTTTTGCCTGAAAAAGCCATTTTGTTCTGAAAATTGTGTTTTTTTTTTATATTTTGTGTACATATTTCCTGTATTTTCTGTTTGTATCTTAACCCCTTAGTGACCAGACCATTTTTAATTTTTTTTTACTTTTTTGCAGTGTTTGTGTTTAGCTTTAATTTTCCTCTTACTCATTTCCAGTACCCAAACATATTATATACCGTTTTTCTCGCCATTAAATGGACTTTCTAAAGATACCATTATTTTCATCATATAATATAATTTACTATAATTTTTTTTATAAAATATAATGAAAAAATTGGAAAAAAACACACTTTTTCTAACTTTGACCCCCAAAAAACACACATGCTAAATAGTTTCTAAATTTTGTCCTGAGGTTAGAAATACCCAATGCTTACATGTTCTTTGCTTTTCTTGCAAGTTATAGGGCAATACGTACAAATAGCACTTTGCTATTTCCAAACCATTTTTTTTTTCAAAATAAGCGATAGTTACATTGTAACACTAATAACCCTGAATATCCCTTGACATGTATATATTTTATTTTAGTAGACAACCCAAAGTATTGATCTAGGCCCATTTTGGTATATTTCATGCCACCATTTCACTGCCAAATGTGATCAAATAAAAAAAAAATCGTTAACTTTTTCACAAACTTTAGGTTCTCACTGAAATTATTTACAAACAGTGTGTGCAATTATGGCACAAATGGTTGTAAATGCTTCTCTGGGATCCTCATTGTTCAGAAATAGCAGACATATATGGCTTTGGCATTGCTTTTTGGTAATTAGAAGGCCGCTAAATTCCGCTGTGCACCACACTTGTATTTTGCCAGCAGTAAAGGGGTTAATTAGGTAGCTTGTAGAGTTAATTTTAGCCTTAGTGTAGAGATCAGCCTTCCACCTGACACATTCCACTCCCTGATCCCTCCCTGAACCCTCTCAAACAGCTCTCTTCCCCCCCCACCCCACAATTGTCACCCCCATTTTAAGTACTGGCAGAAAGTCTGCCAGTACTAAAATAAAAGCCTCTTTTATATATATATATATATATATATATATTCTGCAGTGTAGGATCCCCCTTAGCCCTCAACCTCCCTGATCCCCCCGAAACAGCTCTCTAACCCTCCCGCTCTACCTATTTGCCGTCGTCATCTTGGGTACTGGCAGACAACTGGTTTGCTAAAAATTAAGCTATTTTTAATAAAAAAAATAAAAAAAAACATTTTTTTTCTGTAGTGTAGCTGCTCCCTCTCAATACCCTACCCCCTCCCAGATCCCTTTCCCAACACTTATCCCCCTCTCCCCTCCTTCCCTTTCACAAAACATTTTCCGTAGTGTAGCAGACCCACCCACTCCCGCCTCCTCATGCATGCTCCCGCCCCCTCGCGCGCGCTCCCGCCCCTCAAGCGTGCTCCCAGACCGATCATCACCGCAACTCCTCCAGCGATGGGCCACTCACCTGCCTCCCTCCTATCCCTCCCACGCCACCAATGATCAACACCATCACTGGCCAATGCAGAGAGGGCCACAGAATGGTCCTCTCTGCATCGGTTGCTTACCAGAGGGTATGGCAGGATGCCTCAATATCGAGGCATCACTGCAATACCCTGAAAGCAGCTGGAAGTGATCATGACAGGGAGTGGCCAGTTACTCAGAAATGTTCCCTCAAAGATGTGCATACTGTGGCATCACAAGTTCTGACTTCGTGTTGAGGCAATGTGCAGCCAGCAAGCAATTGTTATACTGCACAAAAGCGTGCCAAGTATACCATTGTCAAAGCAATAGAGAACAATGCAGTCAGCATTTAAACACAAGGGTAAATTCTGCAATGTCTAAGAAGAAACCGAAAATGAGTAAACCTAATTGTACTGCACTTGTTAGGAAACAGTTACTTGTGCAGTGCTACATTCAAGGCTTGCTTGTAGATGTATTATAGGATATAGATTCTCAAGTGTGCATTGTAGACAAACTTTGAAAAAATGAGAATTTAACAAATGTAAGACTGAGAGATGTTTCAGAGGTAATTTATGCGCCTGAAGAACTCCGCACTGTGTCAGTGAATGGCCAAAACATACCTTACATAGGGTGGATGGAAGTCACATTTGGGTTAGTGTCAGAAGATGTGAAAGAAAAAGGACTCATCATACCAGTGTTAGTGATGAAGGATAGACATTGTGGTCATCCTACTAGAACCCCACCAACCATGATATGATGTTAGCGGGCAAGACGGTCATAGATACAGTCAACCCAGTAAATGCGGTGTATACAACTACTGCTTTTGAATAACCATGTCTAACATCTGCAAAAATCAATTGAGTTACAAATAAAACCAGTCAAGCTTCAGACAGAGCTTGGGATCCATCAGTGAATTTGAGCCACATCAATGAGTCTGAAAAACAAATTGTACAACAAATACTGAGAGAGGAAGCAGCTTCATTCTCCAAATCTGATGATGACATTGGCTGTATAGATAACCTGCATTTGTTTATTTCACTGAAGAGCACTACCCCTGTTGCACATACTTACCAATAATTACCCAAACCCCTTTAAAAAGAAATAAAGGATTACCTGCACAATATCAATGCACAAGGATGGGTGCAAAAGTCAAACTCACCTTATGCCTCACTAGTGGTATGTGTTTATAAAAAGGATGGCATTTTATGTTTGTGCATTAATACAGAGAGCTGAACAGAAAAACAAACCCCAATCGACAGCCCATTTCCGGTGTACAACATATTATGGATAACCTTGGAGGAAACACCTGTTTTTCATTACTCGATCAAGGAAAAGCATATCATTAGGGTTTCCTGGCCAAAGAGAGCAGACCTTTGATAGCCTTTGTAATGTCATGGAAGTTATATGAGTTGATTTGCATTTCCTTTGGATTAATGAACTCCCCCACAGTCTTTCAATGTTACAAGAAGGAGTGCCAGAACACAACTTGTGTTAGCAGAAAAATACAGCAATGTGTCATAAAAAGGTAAACAATTAAATGGGACACCAAGATGTAGATCAGACATTGTCATTGATCAGAGACAGATTTTTCTGGCCACAAATGCAACGTGAAGAGTTGAAGTTGCCTAAAACAAAAGAAACCAAGCAAAGAAACAAGAGCACCACTCACAAACATAGTCACTACTCACCTGAACTTGTTTCAATCGACTTCTTGCATCTGGATAAGGTACGAATACATTTTGGTCATAGTTGATCATTTCACAAAGTTTGCACAAACTTATGCCAGTACATCAAAATCTGCCAAAACAGTTGCTGATCGTATATACAATAACTATGCACTTAAATTCAGATTCCCCCAAAGAATTCACCATGATCAAGGAACAGAGTGTGAAAAACAACTATTAGCTCAGTTGAAAAAGGCTTGTGGGATTGCTGGATCAAGGACCACACCATACTATCTTCAAGGAAATGAACAAGTTGAACGTTTCAACCGAATGCTAAGAAGTCAGCAGAACGAATAAGGATAAACTATGATCAAAAAGGGAAAAGCTTAGTGTTACATCCAGGAGACTGTGTCCTTGTGTGAAATTTAACACCCAGAGGTGGAAAAGGGAAACTTTGCAGTCAGTGGGAAGATGTTATACACACTGTAGTAGGTTAAGTGGGAGATGATAGCCCAATTTATAAAGTCGAACCAGAACAAGGAAGAGGAAGATTCAGAGTTCTGCACTGCAGTCTTTTGTTGCCTTATGACTCTCTGCCATTGGAAGCTGATATCAAGACAGAGTCAAGGATAAAGATAACAGTGAGTAAAAAAACACTTGTAGACAAAGATGATCCAAATCCAGAGGGAAAAGACGCTGTAGACTATGGTTATTACTACATAAACAACCTGTGCAAGAAAACAGTGAGTTAGAACCTACAGACTTACCAAATGTCCATCACAGCAAACCTATAAATGAAGAAAATTAATTGGGTCAAGGCACAGCAACCAATGAAGATGAGACTGAAATCCTTATGGAAAATTGAGAGTGTCAACAGAAGGATGTACCTCAACAGGGAGAGAATGAAACTGAGGATGAAGAAGTATCTGATGAGGCAGCAGATGTCCTTATTGTCCCAGATGAAAGAAATTGTGATTCTGAACAGGGGTTTAGATGGCCTAAAAGAGAAAGAAAACCACCAAAGATATTTACCTATGACTATCTGGGTTCTCCAACATGTTTTAGAGTGTATTGTAAAAATGGTAAGGTAATAGGAGAAATGTTCTTATGATATTGTAGACAATGTGATGTAGGTGATCAAGGTAGGTATGTAAAAATTGTTTTGCTTTATTATGCCTGTACAGGATTGTCTGGACGGTAATTGATTACTCTTCCCTTGAGAGTGTAAACCTGTAGGAGGGAAGGGGTTTTGCTGCTCAGATTAAACAGAGATTCTAATAGGGAAACAGCAACTCCTTGTGTTTTATTAAAACATTCATATCTCTCCTCATCAGGTATGCTTACTGGTGATACAAGATTCATCACAACAGGGAATGTATTTCTACTGCTTCAGAGTCCACCGTTATTGATCTCTAAAGCACTCATTTGACAGTAGGGACTGTGTGAGGTGGCGAGGGTGCGACAACTGACCTAATTTTAGAGCCCCTCTTCTAATCAAGAACTGTATGTTTCTCTTTAATAGCGGAAAATGTAGCACAGTTTAAAACTAAATGCAGGGAAGACTTTTATTATCTATCTATCTATCTATCATCTATCTATCTATCATCTATATATCTACTGTCGGTCTTTCTGTCTATCTATGTATCCTCAAAATCATTATGCAGAGCAGAATGTATATTATTATCTTTGACAAAATGACAAAAGGGCGTGAATGTCAGATGACTTAACCGATGTTTTGTTTGTACTTATACTCCCGTATGTGTGAACTTTTAGATTTAATTGTTTTAATAAATGACGACGTTTTATTTAAAGGATTGCGCTGAAGTTCTGCATCTTCATTGTTTGTATACTTACTACTATCTTGACAAAGTGGACTTTTGGGGGTAGATTTACCAAGCAGTGGATACTGCTATCTACCCCCAAACTTTCCGGATCACCGGAAATGTAAGTTAAGAAGCAGCGGTCATAAGACCACTGCTCCTTAACTCGTCCCCCACCTCTGAGGCAGCGGACAGCAATCAGTCCGATCGGATACGATCAGGTGGATTGACACCCCCTGCTAGCAGCCGATTGGCCGCAAATGTGCAGAGGGCAGCGTGCAATGATGAATATGATGTCAGCATTTATCGATGTGCGGAGGACATTAATAAATCTACCTCTTGGACTTTAGTGTATATTATTACTATTGCTTACTACTGAGTTACTTTTAAGAGGCCCAAAGAAAAATTTGCTCCCTCTGTTGAGTAGGTTCACTGCTGATTTCAACAATTAGGTAATGAATTGTAAAATGCCTGCATGCAAAAGTCTTAAAGCACATTAAAGGGACATTACCCATACTGTATGCTAAATCCTATATACAAGTGATGCAGCACACCTGACTAGAAAATATAAAAAAATGATCTCTGTGTTTAAAAAAGGAAAATCTTTTACTTAAAATGTTCTTCAGCTCACCAGAGTTAGTGCTCTGCAATCCAGAGCTATTCTTTTTACTGTTATCTGCATGGTGAAAAAAAAGCAAAACAAAACAACAACCAATTAGCATTATCAGTCCTGAGTTTACCATTTACTGTGATCTTATGGGATTTTACCATAATCTCATGATATTTAATAGTAAACTTTCTTACACATTAGGGTAGATTTACTAATGTCTGTCCGACATGATACGCTGTAGCGTATCATGTCCGACAGACATTGCTGAATTTATCATTGCACAAGCAGTTCACCAGAGCTAGCAGGGATTTCAATCAGCCCGATCATATAGGATCGGGCGGATTAATGTCTGCAGCCTCAGAGGCAGCAGACAAGTAATGGAGCAGTGGTCTTTAGACCGTTGCTTTAATTGACCCCTAGAGGAGGGAAATATGGCAATTGTGCCTGCATATTCTGGATACATGCTCACTTGCATGTCCAGGGACTAACATCCTCATTGGATGGTAAAAGCCCCTTTACAATGGGATGTGGCTACTAAGGACACTTATGATGTTAAAATAACTCCCTTTTTATGTATTTTCTAGTATGTTTATCTTATTTCCCTTGATTGTGGCCAATTAGTGTTATCTGTAAATTAGTTTGTGCACTGCTTTAAGCAATGACTGTGTAATATGTAGCTGGTTAAGGCAAGCTTTGCATTATTTAATAGACTGATTTCTGGACTCTCCAGGGAGAATAGAAAAAGCACAAGTTTTAAAGTAAAACCACTGTATTTTACAGAAAAAGCAAGCAAAATATTTAATGAATGTATGTTGCAATATTGTTTCAGGTTTTTTAAGTTATATGAATTAATGTATGGGGGATTACATTTTGAGGTTAATGTCTCTTTGTGGTCAGTAGTATTTGATGGTAAAATCTTTGAATATTTGGAAATACATAAAATATCATATGATATTCTTTGCAAGACTTCTATGTCCAAAAGTAAATTTATCAATATGTTTACAGTTTTACAACAATATTAGAGATTTTAATGAATTGAATTGTTGTGGTAAGGGCTACCTAGGAAAAAAATACTTACCTTTTTGGTATGAGCATTCAGTTTAACAATTAATTCCGTTCATTGTCAGATAGAGCTTTCTTGTTTTGCAAAGGTGCCAAATCAGCATATTGATTATATATCCAAAGTCACAAATTAACTTTCCCTGCATAAATTGTATTGAGAACTTGCCAGACATTAGCTTTAAAAAAGCTTACTGGAAATAAAAGCAGTTAAATTTTACTCTTTACAAAATGCTTGCTTTAGGATGCTTATAGCTAAGAAATAAGAATGTGCTTCACGTTAGTGTATTTAAAATAAGACTATCTTAGTGTAAGTTTAGGTGCAGAAAAAAAGCAAAGAAAGTAAAAATAAAAAAATATACTATAATTCTCTGAATTTTGGTCTGGTAAAATTAAAATATTTATAATGCTTATTAGCTTGCGTCAAAGGAATCTAAGGATGTAAGACAGTGAAAACTGAACTTCTCTATATAAGTAGAAAAGCACACAGTTGCTGAAACCTTATAATAGGGCTTTGTACAGAGCTCCCAACCATCCGGAATTTTGCAGGATTGGGTTCTTGCAGGTCTTCAGCAGCTTATAAATGTCCTGGGGTTGCAGCTTGCACGGAACCACCTAGCCACTCCCTGGAACTGTCCCACTTCCAACCGGCTCTGCCTACTACCTGCTCAACTTCAAACCTAATGTCATTATCCTCCCAAATTTCCCCACCAGCCACCTCCCTCACTAATATGGTGTACAGGTGGTATACCGTGTCCAAAATCTTTTTGGAGGCATGTTTAAGGCTCAGCATAATTTACACCAGTGTGTTCCTTCATGATAAAAACAGCTTACAATAGCTTAGAGAAACAGCTGTATTTCACTTATACCCCCAACACTTTTTATTGAGGTTATTAAGGATAGTACAAACAATAGATATGCGTGCTAAAGTTCTAAAACATGGCATCTGACAACATAAATAAACATTTGGGCTTATAAATCAAAGTAACATATTTCAATGTAAACCTCAAAGTTTTATGTGTTTCATATAGGTAGCCGGTTGGGACCATCTCCTTCACCTACCTAAAGGACCACTCTTGGGGCCATTACGTCAATAACAGCAAAGAAGGGAAGGTCTAATATCATCACTCAGCGGGTTAAACAAAAAAGATCATAAAATATGTGGGTGTGTTCTACAAAACTCTGACTCAACAATAGAAAGGAGAGCACCTTTGAATTAGTGCACCTTTAACACAAACCTAATTTCATTAGGCACTACTGTTATAAAACTTCCCCTTACTAGATAATAGCTCTTCTGTGCCATAAAGGAGTCAACTTATGAGGGTCAATTTATCAAAGCGTCAACTGATAATACGCTTGAATTCTGCGTCGTATTTGTTGGGAGATTGATCCGCTGTAGTTATCAATGCGTCAAGATCGGCAAATGTTGAAATTTGTGACGTAAAATACGATCCTGCAATCTCAATCCGATGTAGATGTTTGCGTCATTACAGATGTTTCGAATTCACATTCGACTCTATTTGACACTTTTCCCAATTTATCAAACATTTAACAGGTATGCTCGCGTGTATTCCGACGCAGCGTACCTAGTTTTCAATCCGCCAACCTTGAAGTCGCGGATTCCATAGAACTCAATGGGAGTCTGAAAACACAGAAAGCTTATGTTCGATGCTGCAAGAGAATGAAGTATATTACATAATAAAAGTAAATTAGAAACTCTATTAAAATTGTATACCCTTTATAAAACAAACAATATTATTGCTCCACATTTGGTGCACTAGTAGATATAGGGATACGAATTAAAGACATTACTACTTATGGATTATGCTACAAATTTGTCTCTCATTACAAAGCAAGCGGACAATATTTCTACAAATTTGTTGAAAAGTTTTGCCCCAAACCTGTCGCACTAATAGATATAGAGATAAAAATAAAATAAATACACAACATAATATAGCTAACTTTGTTTTTATTTTTTGTGAAAAATCTATGTGCACCATGTTTAAGCCATGTAATGCAAGTCCCACTATCCACTTCGCCCCAAATTTATGACGCAAACTCCTAAACAACCCACACACTAGTGAATTTTTCAACAACTTTTGATTGGAATATGCATAATCACATGATTTATGACATCAGCCAATCTGATTCAAATATACATTTTAAACTATCACTAACAAATCAAAATGCTCGATACTTGTGTCATTGATCACTCAACAGAAATTGTAAGTGCCATTTGTTACATTGTGTATTATACTTTTAAAGTATGTGTCAGGTTTAGCCTGTGCTTTTTTCTCTTCTCCTTACCTGGGTTACCTCCTCTCACAAAACTCCTCCCACTTCCCTTTAAGAATCTGTTACACCTATTCACAGGTGCTTAGTATTTTGTGTTTGGTGCTAACTATAGGACATTATCCTGAGCTCCCTGAAACTTACAGCAATCTGCTTTCCACTGTCTGTTAGCAGCTACAGAACTCTCTTCAAAGCAGTAGCTTCTCTCATTCCGGGTGAAGTTACTTTCTCCTTTTTGGATTGCAAATTACCAGCATTAAAAGCTATTTGATGTTTTCATGCTGCTGGGTTTCTCTCTCTAAACGTTGCCTGTCAGCAGCTGCAGCGCTCACCTCTGCCTCCCACAGATTCATTTTACCTGGACTGCTATAACTGCAACTGATTCGTCTGTTCTGAATCAGTTTGGAGCAACAATCGCCTCTTACCTGTGGTCATTTCCTGAAATCTATCCTCTGTCTTTGAAGAGTTAAGTCAAGTTGTCATTGTTTGTTTATCGTCATCTGCGAACAAATGGATCTGATCTGTTACGGAGCTTGACTCCTCCCCCTTCTGACATCATCACTCAGATTCTCCGCCTTTCTCTACATGAGATGTCATTCAGTACACTTCTGAATCTCCAATCTGTCAAGGCTTAATATTGTGCAATCTCCTGCTGTCTGTACTAACTTCAGCATAAAGGTACTACCTTTTTTAATGATACATACGATACTACTCGGATCTGTGTGTAATATAAATAACTGTTCCTTCATTTCAGACTCTCCTCTTCCATACTAAAGGAACAATTATTAATTAATTTTTCACCTGATTTACTTACTCTGTGATAGTAGGCTAAGAGGTGTAAGTGATACATTCCATTATATAATCACCACTTCAATAGTGGTATCTGAATACAATTAAAGGTAAATACACTCCTAGTTCTTGCAATTGTGATCCACTAGTAACAAGTATCCTACATAATACTAAGCCACAAATAAGGATCCTGCTGAACTACCTCAGTTTCAGCTAGATTTAGAGTTCTGCTGCCAAAGGGGTGCGTTAGCTACGCTGGCTTTTTTTCTCCGGCACCTTTTAAATACCGTTGCTATTTAGAGTTCACCGAAGGGCAGCGTTAGGCTCCAAAAAGGGAGCGTAGAGCATATTTACCGCCACTGCAACTCTAAATTCCAGCGGTGCTTACGGACGCGGTCAGCTTGAAAAACGTGCTCGTGCACGATTCCCCCATAGGAAACAATGGGGCTGTTTGAGCTGAAAAAAAACCTAACACCTGCAAAAAAGCAGCATTCAGCTCCTAATGCAGCTACATTGTTTCCTATGGGGAAACACTTCCTAAATCTGCACCTAACACTCTAACATGAACCCCGAGTCTAAACACCCCTAACCTTACACTTATTAACCCCTAATCTGCCGCCCCCGCTATCGCTGACCCCTGCATATTATTATTAACCCCTAATCTGCCGCTCCGTACACCGCCGCAACCTACATTATACCTATGTACCCCTAATCTGCTGCCCCTAAAACCGCCGACCCCTATATTATATTTATTAACCCCTAATCTGCTGCCCCCAACGTCGCCTCCACCTACCTACAATAATTAACCCCTAATCTGCTGACCGGATCTCACCGCTACTATAATAAATGTATTAACCCCTAAAGCTAAGTCTAACCCTAACACTAACACCCCCCTAAGTTAAATATAATTTAAATCTAACGAAATAAATTAACTCTTATTAAATAAATTAATCCTAATTAAAGCTAAATATTTACCTGTAAAATAAACCCTAATATAGCTACAATATAAATTATAATTATATTGTAGCTATTTTAGGATTAATATTTATTTTACAGGTAACTTTGTAATTATTTTAACCAGGTACAATAGCTATTAAATAGTTAATAACTATTTAATAGCTACCTAGTTAAAATAATTACAAAATTACCTGTAAAATAAATCCTAACCTAAGTTACAATAAAACCTAACACTACACTATCAATAAATTAATTAAATAAAATACCTGCAATTATCTACAATTAAACCTAACACTACACTATCAATAAATTAATTAAATAAAATACCTACAATTAAATACAATTAAATAAACTAACTAAAGTACAAAAAATAAAAAAGAACTAAGTTACAAAAAATAAAAAAATATTTACAAACATTAGAAAAATATTACAACAATTTTAAACTAATTACACCTACTCTAAGCCCCCTAATAAAATAACAAAGCCCCCCAAAATAAAAAATGCCCTACCCTATTCTAAAATTAAAATAGAAAAGCTCTTTTACCTTACCAGCCCTTAAAAGGGCCCTTTGCGGGGCATGCCCCAAAGAATTCAGCTCTTTTGCCTGTAAAAAAAACATACAATACCCCCCCCCAACATTACAACCCACCACCCACATACCCCTAATCTAACCCAAACCCCCCTTAAATAAACCTAACACTAAGCCCCTGAAGATCTTCCTACCTTGTCTTCACCACACCGGGTATCACACCGATCCGTCCTGGCTCTGATGTCTTGATCCAAGCCCAAGCAGTGGGGCTAAAGAGTGACATCCATCCTCCGGCTGAAGTCTTGATCCAAGCGGGCAGAAGAGGACATCCGGACCGGCAAACACCTTCATCCAAGCCGCATCTTCTATGTTCTTCAATCCGATGACGACCGGCTGATCTTCAATACCTCCAGCGCGGATCCATCCATCTTTACCGACGACTTCCCGACGAATGACGGTTCCTTTAAGGGACGTCATCCAAGATGGCGTCCCTCGAATTCCGATTGGCTGATAGGATTCTATCAGCCAATCGGAATTAAGGTAGGAAAATTCTGATTGGCTGATGGAATCAGCCAATCAGATTAAAGTTCAATCTGATTGACTGATCCAATCAGCCAATCAGATTGAGATCGCATTCTATTGGCTGTTCCAATCAGCCAATAGAATGCAAGCTCAATCTGATTGACTGATCGGATCAGCCAATCGGATTGAACTTGAATCTGATTGGCTGATTCCATCAGCCAATCAGAATTTTCCTACCTTAATTAGAATCCTATCAGCCAATCGGAATTCGAGGGACGCCATCTTGGATGACGTCCCTTAAAGGAACCGTCATTCATCGGGAAGTCGTCGGTGAAGATGGATGGATCCACGCTGGAGGTCTTGAAGATCAGCCGGTCGTCATCGGATTGAAGAACATAGAAGATGCGGCTTGGATGAAGATGTTTGCCGGTCCGGATGTCCTCTTCTGCCCGCTTGGATCAAGACTTCAGCCGGAGGATGGACGTCACTCTTCAGCCCCCACGCTTGGGCTTGGATCAAGACTTCGGAGGCTTGGATCAAGACTTCGGTGGACGGATCAGTGAACCCGGCGAGGTGAAGACAAGGTAGGGAGATCTTCAGGGGCTTAGTGTTAGGTTTATTTAAGGGGGGTTTGGGTTAGATTAGGGGTATGTGGGTGATGGGTTGTAATGTTGGGGGGGTATTGTATGTTTTTTTTACAGGCAAAAGAGCTGAATTCTTTGGGGCATGCCCCGCAAAGGGCCCTTTTAAGGGCTGGTAAGGTAAAAGAGCTTTTCTATTTTAATTTTAGAATAGGGTAGGGCATTTTTTTATTTTGGGGGTCTTTGTTATTTTATTAGGGGGCTTAGAGTAGGTGTAATTAGTTTAAAATTGTTGTAATATTTTTCTAATGTTTGTAAATATTTTTTTATTTTTTGTAACTTAGTTCTTTTTTATTTTTTGTACTTTAGTTAGTTTATTTAATTGTATTTAATTGTAGGTATTTTATTTAATTAATTTATTGATAGTGTAGTGTTAGGTTTAATTGTAACTTAGGTTAGGATTTATTTTACAGGTAATTTTGTAATTATTTTAACTAGGTAGCTATTAAATAGTTATTAACTATTTAATAGCTATTGTACCTGGTTAAAATAATTACAAAGTTACCTGTAAAATAAATATTAATCCTAAAATAGCTACAATATAATTATAATTTATATTGTAGCTATATTAGGGTTTATTTTACAGGTAAGTATTTAGCTTTAAATAGGATTAATTTATTTAATAAGAGTTAATTTATTTCGTTAGATTTAAATTATATTTAACTTAGGGGGGTGTTAGTGTTAGGGTTAGACTTAGCTTTAGGGGTTAATACATTTATTATAGTAGCGGTGAGATCCGGTCGGCAGATTAGGGGTTAATTATTGTAGGTATGTGGAGGCGACGTTGGGGGCGGCAAATTAGGGGTTAATAAATATAATATAGGGGTCGGCGGTGTTAGGGGCAGCAGATTAGGGGTACATAGGTATAATGTAGGTTGCGGCGGTGTACGGAGCGGCAGATTAGGGGTTAAAAATTTTTAATAGAGTGGCGGCGATGTGGGGGGACCTCGGTTTAGGGGTACATAGGTAGTTTATGGGTGTTAGTGTACTTTAGAGCACAGTAGTTAAGAGCTTTATAAACCGGCGTTAGCCCAAAAAGCTCTTAACTACTGACTTTTTTCTGCGGCTGGAGTTTTGTCGTTAGATTTCTAACGCTCACTTCAGCCAAGACTCTAAATACCGGCGTTAGAAAGATCCCATTGAAAAGATAGGATACGCAAATGGCGTAGGGGGATCTGCGGTATGGAAAAGTCGCGGCTGCAAAGTGAGCATTAGTCCCTTTCCTGACTGACTCCAAATACCAGCGGGCGGTAAAAACCAGCCTCTAACGCTGGTTTTGACGGCTACCCCCCAACTCTAAATCTAGACCTTTGTGTACAATCTCTCTCAACGTGTTGATCAGTTAGGTCAAGGGTTAAGGGACCTTGAGATTGAAAATCAATCCCTCAGGAAAATCATTAGGGATTCCATGTCCCAAAAATCAGCACAACCTGAATCTTTGCCCGAACCTATTGTATCCCTACCTGATCCTCTTTCTGGTGACAGGAAGCAATACCGCAAGTTTAAAAATGCCTGCTTACTTCTCTTTAATCTAAAACCAAATACCTATAACACTGAAAGAATAAAAGTGTTAACCTTTATTTCATTTCTGAGAGGAGAGCCCAGGGTCTGGGCAGACACATTTTTTGAACATGATGATCCTATCCTTGGTTCCTTGGATGACTTCTTCTCTAATTTGGATGAATTGTATTATGATGTTAATATTCAATTGACTGCTGAAGCTACTATGCGCAACTTAAAACAAGGCAAACGAGCAGTGGAGGACTATATTTCAGATTTTAAGCAGTGTGCCACTGACTCCCAATGGAACCCCCTTTCTCTAAGAAACCAGTATAGGTTAGGTTTATCTGAACAAATAAAGATGAATTAGCTCGGACTGATTTGCCTAAAACTTTAAAGGCATTAATGAAATTAGTAATTCAGATCGATCGGAGACTCCGAGAGAGGAGAGCTGAACGTTATCATGTTGAATAATCACCTCGCTCTTACACTACTTCTACCCAATCTTCTCTGAAGACGACAGCTGAGCCAATGGAGATTGGTATGGCCAGGGGACCACTAACACCAGAAGAAGAATTTGCAGAAGAATGAATCAACTGTGCATGTATTGCGCTAAACCTAATCATTCTGTAAAAGATTGCCCAATCCTGATGAAATCAAAGAAATGTAAGTCAACTAATGTTTACTCCTCACAAGCTGTCGTGAATAATCCTGCTTATTGTACTCTTTTTCTCTCATTACAGTGGGATCAGGCCAATCTCTCCACTGAGGCCGTTTTGGATTCAGGAGCCTATGGCAATTTTATTTATAGTGCTCTTGTTAAAAAGAATAAAATTCCTGTTGTGTTAAAGCAAAAAGCAGTCTCTGTCCGTGTTATTGATGGTTCTACAATAGCAACTGGGCCTATCACTCATCAAACTATTTCACTTTTAGTAAAGACCACCTCAGGACATACTGAGAATATAAATGTTTTACCATCACCTCTTTTTCCTATTGTTTTAGGTATATATTGGCTACAAAAACACCAACCTACGATTGATTGGAGCTGTTTCAAGGTCACTTTCCCTTCTTCATATTGTTCAGAGTCTTGTTTTCCCCAACCTTTAGCTCTGCAGGTCTTAGAAACAGGATTCAATCTCCCAGATGAGTATGTTGACTTTGCTGATGCTTTTAGCAAGAAGGAGGCTGAATCTTTACCTCCTCATCATGTGTATGATTGCCCAATAGACATCCAACCTGGGGGCTATGATCCCATGTGGGCACTTGTACCCACTCAGTCAGCCTGAGCTAGATTACCTCAAATGCTACCTTGAAGAACATTTACAGAAGGGGTTCATCAGACCTTCTACATCCTCCGCTGGTGCTGGACTCTTCTTCGTCAGGAACAAAGTCAACACACTACGTCCTATCATTGATTACCGAGAATTAAACAAAAAAAACATTAAGAATCGCTACCCACTCCCACTGATTCTTGAGCTTATTGAACGCCTTCATGAAGCACAGATTTTCACTAAGTTGGACTTACGTGGCGCATATAACTTAGTGAGAATCAGAGAGGGGGATGAATGGCTGATGGCATTCCGAACTAGATATGGACTCTTCAAATATCTTTTGATGCCTTTCGGGTTATGCAACGCCCCAGCAACCTCCCAGCACTTTATAAATGATGTATTCAGGGATTTGTTGGATGTGTGTCCTGTTGTGTACCTTGATGACATATTAATCTTTTCAAAAAACCCTCAAGAGCATATTAAACATGTAAGATGGGTCTTATCAAGATTGAGAGTACACAGCTTGTATGCTAAACCCGAAAAGTGTGTGTTCAATACTAATGAGATATCATTTCTTGGAAATCATATAAGCCCAAATGGTATTTGCATGCAAGAGGATAAAGTGGAGGCTGTAAAAAATTGGTCTCAACCAACAACAAAAAAACAACTCCAAAGATTCCTTGAATTTTCTAACTATTATAGAAAATGTATCAAAGATTTTTCTAAGATAGCAAAACCCTTAACCCAACTCACCAGTTCTACTCAAGTTTTTAGATGGAGTCCTGAAGCTACTAAAGCATTCAAAGATGTGAAAACAAGATTTGTCACAGCTCCTATTCTAAGATTTCCTAATTCAAAACTACAGTATACCCTTGAAATTGACTCATCAGATCATACACTTGGAGCCATACTTTCTCAGAGAACATCTGCTACAGAGCCTTTGCATTAAGTAGCTTACTTCTCCAAGGTTTTGAATCCTGCAGAGATTAACTATGGAATAGGTGATAAAGAACTTCTGGCTATAAAAAGGCACTAGAACATTGTAGACATCTTTTAGAAGGAACTCAAATGCCAATCATCATTCTAACTGATCATAAGAATTTGGAATTCTTACAATCCAATAAGACCTTATCTTCTCGCCAGGTTCGTTCAAGCCTTTTCTTCATCCGCTTAAATTTCCATATTGTATACCGTCCTTCAAGCAAAAACAGAAAAGCTGACGCTCTTTATAAAAAAGTCAACAAACCAAATTATCATCCTACAACAACTACCATAATACCTCATGAAAGATTCATTGGACTTACTCCTTTGTTCATTAAAGAACTAAAGCAGTCTTTTACTGGTTCGTTTACCATCAACTCAGCTAGTCAAAAAAGACAATGGATTGTTTTACTATAACAACAAATTATATGTTCCTCACAATCTAAGACTAGAAGTGCTCAAAACACATCATGATTCTCCACTATCTGGTCACCCTGGACAGCTAAGGACTTATGAACATCTTTCGAGGAAGTTCTGATGGCCTTCCATGAGAAAGAGTTAAAGCAATACGTTCAAACTTGTACTATATGTACTACTTCTAAATCACAAAAAGACCTCCTTATGGACTTTTAATTCCTCTTCCCATCCCAGATCATCCATGGCAACATTTATCCATGGATTTATAGTAGAACTACCAGTATCTTGCAAAATGAACACCATTCTCGTTGTGATTGATATTTTCTCTAAAATGGCACATTTTTTGCCTTACCATAAACATCCAACATCATCTGAAACAGCTACTATATGTTTGAACAATATAGTAAAGTTACATAGCCTTCCTACTATAATAACAACTGACCGGGGCACTCAATTTACCTCCCACTTTTGGAGAGCCTTTACTGAACAGCTCCAAATTGACCATCGTTTCACTACTGCCTTTCATCCTCAGACAAATGGTCAAGCTGAATGGTTAAACCAGTGGTTGGAGCAGTATCTTCGATGCTACTGCTCATATCATCAAGGTGATTGGATGAAATATCTATCAATAGCAGAATTTGCTTTTAATGATTATTTGAACTCATCTACGAAGATGACTCCATTCCAAGCTAACTATGGATTTCACCCTAACGCCATACCTATTTCACTTAGCAACACTAACTCTCCGGTCGCAAACGACTTAACTAATTCACTTTTGGATAACTTCCGGTATCTCAAAGAAAATATCAAGACCTCCCAACTCTCACAAAAATGGTACTATGATCTCAGAAGACGCCCCTCTCCATCTTATGTAGTAGGAGATTTTGTGTGGCTTTTCACAAAAACTTGAAACTCCAAATCCCCTGCAAGAAATTGGGTGGACTATTTATTGGACCATTTGCCATACAAAAGGTGATAAACCCTAATGCAGTTACTCTGGAATTGCCACAATCTATCAAAACCCATCCCACATTCAATGTTTCTTTACTTAAACCTTACGTGGCTACAAGAGATCTACATCCTGTATTACCTCCCAAAGCTGCTATATTGGATGCTGACGAATATGAGGTTGATTCAATAGTGGATTCGAGAATGCATAATGGACGTCTTCAATACCTTATTAGATGGAAGGGTTTTTCACCTGATGAGGAGATCTGGGAACCTTCTTTCAACATTCGTGCTCCGAAGCTACTCTCCTTGGATCACCACAGGTGATCCTGACAGGCCTGGTCCTTGAACTGTGGTACAGCTTCCTTGAGAAGGGGGTCCTGTCAGGTTTAGCCTGTGCTTTTTTCTTTTCTCCTTACCTGGGTTATCTCCTCTCACAAAATTCCTCCCACTTCCCTTTATGAATCTGTTACACCTATTCACAGGTGCTTAGTGTGGTGTCATAAAACCAGAGAATTTATCCCTAGAGTGTTCAAGTAGTTAATTCTTAAATTTACAAACATTTTTTAAAATATAGACTAGGCCTCTGGCCTAGTCTTTGTTTAAGACGGACACTCCCATATAGCCTTTTGATTGGTGTATGGTAGGACCTTAAGTGAATTAAGTATACAATGGGAGTAATAGTTAGTTTTTATTATTAATTGTATAACATTTAGGTTAGCAGTTGACAGTCCTAGGAAAGTACAGAAGAGCTCAAGTCGCCAAGGGATTTATTCCGGAGGGACGGTGGGTTGAATTTTTCCTATAAGGTTTTCGCTCCCACTGGGTTCTTCTGTATTAATGGGTATAAATAGAAAACGGGGCAACATAGGAGAAATTAAAGTGGGGGAATGTGGTGTCATAAAACCAGAGAATTTATCCCTAGAGTGTTCAAGTAGTTAATTCTTAAATTTACATAATGCTTGTGCAATGCCGCCCCTTGCTCACTGGCCAATCAGCCACTAGCAGGGGCCGTCAATCATCTCGTTCATATCGGATCAGGTTAATTTCAGTCCGCCACCTAAAAGGTGGCGTAAAAGTTAAGGACCTGAAATGATATGGCTCTGAAGCAGCATCCACTGCTTAATAAATGGAGCCCAATATCTTAATTATATTAATTAGCAGCAAAATAAACACAATCAAGCTTGAGGGATGGCGGTTACTCAATACATATAATGTTAGGTGATTTTTTACTGTCCTTTTAATATTGTCAACTTTATGTTCATGGTTACTATTCTCTTATACTCTTATTTTATTAATCTCTTATACTCTTATTTTTTTCCTCTGGTCTATTGTAAGGTGTTAGTTGAATTCCCAGTAGCAGGTTTAAGAAGAGAAGTACTAAGTGGAGGAATCGGATAAAATCTTGTAGGAGTTAGTGATAATACCTTTGGTCTGTATTTGTATGGAGCAAAAAGTTTAAAAAAAATATTTGTGGTCTGACCATATTTTTCCATCCACACATTGGGGCCTATCTATCAAGCTCCGAAAGGAGCTTGATGGCCCGTGTTTCTGGTTAGTCTTCAGACTCTCCAGAAACAGCAGTTATGAAGCAGTGGTCACAAAGACAGCTGTTCCATAACCTGTCCGCCTACTCTGAGCAGGCGGACAGACATCACCGGAAATCAACCCGATCGCGTACAATCAGGTTGATTGACACCCCTTGCTGGCAGCCCATTGGCTGAGAGTCTGCAGGGGGCGGCATTGCACCAGCAGCTCTTGTGAGCTGCTGGTGCAATGCTGAATACTGAGAGCGTATTGCTCTCCTCATTCAGCGAGGTCTGGCGGACCTGATCCGCACTGCCAGATAAATAGAGGCCTAAGTATAAATAAAGTGGTGACATTGAAAATAGGAGATCTAGGACATGAACAGATATGACAATGAATTTTTGAGTTCTACGAACGTTTTAAGTGAATCACTATTAAGCACCATCAGTACATCAGTAGGTCCTTGGTAATATTAGGGTAAATATAAGCCTTGGTACCTAAAAGTGGGGTTAAAAGTGATGGAATAGTGGAAACAGAAAGATATTTACCAAGGAGAGTATCCCAAACTGATAAAACCTCCGCAATCAAAGGGTTTGTGTTTATATTATAGTGTCTATCACTCTAGTTTTCCTCCAGGCCAACCCACATTTCATTTCAGAGTTTGGCAAAGATGGATTGAATAGTAGTAATTGAATAAATTATGTACCCCCAGCCCTCTCTTTTCTCTTTGATAGTGTTTTATTTAATTCTGTGTTTTTTAGTTCCCAGATGTATTGATTTACATTTGTTGTAGGGAAAGAAGATAAGGTCTAGACAGGGGCAATGGGAGAGCCTGAAATATATAGAGGATTTTAGTTAAGATATCCATCATAATTACAACAATTCTGCCAAGCCCGGCAGTGAGACAGCCATGAGGAAATGTCTGTAAGCACCACTGTAAGCACCACTATTGCAGCCAATGAAGAGACACAGAATGTTGGCAGCCTTGATGCAGAGTGCTAGCAACTTTGTTATGAGCGCCATAGTTTTGAGATATTTATCTTATACTTTGTGTGCTAATGTCTCACTGTGGCCTATATTTATCAAAGTCTGGCGGACCTGATCCGACAGTGCGGATCAGGTCCGCCAGACCTCGCTGAATACGGAGAGCAATACGCTCTCCGTATTCAGCATTGCACCAGCAGCTCACAAGAGCTGCTGGTGCAATGCCGCCCCCTGCAGACTCGCGGCCAATGGGCCGCCAGCAGGGGGGTGTTAATCAACCCGATCGTACTCAATTGGGTTGAATTGCGGCGATGTCTTGTAAATTATATAATACTAGTCCTAAAGCCTGTGTACACGGGCTATTTTTTGCGGTACAGCAGTCCCACCCCTTGCTCTCTCTCTATCCCCCCTCTCTTTTGCTCTCTCTTTCTCCCCTCTCTTTTGCTCTCTCTTTCTCCCTTCTCTTTTGCTCTCTCTTTCTCCCCTCTCTTTTACTTTCTCTCCCCCCTCTCTTTTGCTCTCTCTCCCCCCTCTCTTTTGCTCTCTCTCTCCCCCTCTCTTTTGCTCTCTCTCTTCCCCCTCTCTTTTGCTCTCTCTCCCCCTCTCTTTTGCTCTCTCTCTCTCCCCCTCTCTTTTGCTCTCTCTCTCCCCCTCTCTTTGCTCTCTCTCCCCTCTCTCTTTTGCTCTCTCTCCCCCTCTTTTGCTGTCTCTCTCCCTCTCTTTTGCTCTCTCTCTCCCCCTCTTTTCCTGTCTCTCTCCCCCTCTTTTGCTGTCTCTCTCCCTCTCTTTTGCTCTCTCTCTTCCCCATTCTCATTTGCTCTCTCTCTCCTCTCTTTTGCTGTCTCTCTCCCTCTCTTTTGCTCTCTCTCCCCCTCTCTTTTGTGCTCTCTCCCCCTCTCTTTTGCGCTCTCTTAACCTCTCTTTTACACTCTCTCCCCCTCTCTTTTGTGCTCTCTCCCTCTCTCTTTTGTGCTCTCTCCCCCCTCTCTTTTGTGCTCTCTCCCCCCTCTCTTTTGTGCTCTCTCCCCCCTCTCTTTTGTGCTCTCTCCCCCCTCTCTTTTGTGCTCTCTCCCCCTTTCTTTTGTGCTTTCTCCCCCTCTCTTTTGTGCTCCCCCCTCTCTTTTGTGCTCCCCCCTCTCTTTTGTGCTCTCTCCACCTCTCTTTTGGGCTTTCTACCCCTCTCTTTTGTGCTCTCTCCCCCCATTGTTTTCCCCCCTCTCTTTTGCGCTCTCTCCCCTCTCTTTTTTGCTCTCTCACCCTCTTTTTTGCGCTCTCTCCCCCTCTCTTTTGCGTTCTCTCCCCCTCTCTTTTGTGCTCTCTCCCCCTCTCTTTTGTGCTCTCTCCCCCTCTCTTTTGTGCTCTCTTCCCCCTCTCTTTTGTGCTCTCTCCCCCTCTCTTTTTTGCTCTCTCCCCCTCTCTTTTGTGCTCTTTCCCCCTCTCTTTTGTGCTCTCTCCCCCCTCTCTTTTGTGCTCTCTCCCCCTCTCTTTTGCTCTCTCTCTCCCCCTCTTTTTGCTCTCTCTCCCCCCTCTCTTTTGCTCTCTCTCCTCTTTTGCTGTCTCTCTCCCTCTCTTTTGCTCACTCTCTCCCCCTCTTTTGCTGTCTCTCTCTCTTTCTTTTGCTCTCTCTCTTCCCCCCTCTCATTTTCTCTCTCTCTCCTCTCTTTTGCTGTCTCTCTCCCTCTCTTTTGCTTTCTCTCCCCCTCTTTTGCTGTCTCTCTCCCTCTCTTTTGCTCTCTCTCCCCCTCTTTTGCTGTCTCTCTCCCCCTCTTTTGCTGTCTCTCTCCCTCTCTTTTGCTCTCTCTCTTCCCCCCTCTCGTTTGCTCTCTCTCTCCTCTCTTTTGCTGTCTCTCTCCCTCTCTTTTGTGCTCTCTCCCCCTCTCTTTTGCTCTCTCTTAACCGCTCTTTTACGCTCTCCCCCTCTCTTTTGCGCTCTCTCCCCCCTCTCTTTTGTGCTCTCTCCCCCTCTCTTTTGTGCTCTCTCCCGCTCTCTTTTGTGCTCTCTCCCCCTCTCTTTTGCGCTCCTCCCCCTCTCTTTTGTTCTCTCTCCCCCCTCTCTTTTGTGCTCTCTCCCCCTCTCTTTTTTGCTCTCTCGCCCCTCTCTTTTGTGCTCTCTCCCCCTCTCTTTTGTGCTCTCTCCCCCTCTCTTTTGTGCTTTCTCCCCCCTCTCTTTTGTGCTCCCTCCCCCCTCTCTTTTGTGCTCTCTCCCCCCTCTCTTTTGTGCTCTCTCCCTCCTCTCTTTTGTGCTCCCTCCCCCTCTCTTTTGTGCTCTCCCCCCCTCTCTTTTGTGCTCTCTCCCCCTCTCTTTTGTGCTCTCTCTCCCCCTCTCTTCTGTGCTCTCTCCCCCTCTCTTTTGCGCTCTCTCCCCCCTCTCTTTTGCGCTCTCTCTCTCCCTCTCTTTTGCGCTCTCTCCTCCCTCTCTTTTGTGCTCTCTCCCCCTCTCTTTTGTGCTCTCTCCCCCTCTCTTTTGTGCTCTCTTCCCCCTCTCTTTTGTGCTCTCTCCTCCCTCTCTTTTGTGCACTCTTCCCCTCTCTGTTGCTGTCTCTCTCCATCTCTTTATCCCCCCTCTTCTGCTCTCTCTATCCCCCCTCTTTAGAGCTCTTCGTCTCGGCAGATGGCCCCGGCATCTGACCCCATCACGTCCGACCCCGCTCGTGCCCCGCTCGGCCCCACCCACATAATGCCCGGACCCCGCCCACATAATGTCCGGGCCCCGTCTATGTCGCACCCACCCGGTCACGTCCACGTCCACCTGCCCAGCCACGCCCACTACACCACACGCCAGATCAGTTGGAAGGCCTTTTATTATATAGGATTTCTCAGTTTTGCTTCAGACTTGAAGAAGAGAGGAAACAATTGAAATGCTGTCTTTAAAAATTTACTGTATTATATTCAAATCATTTTGAAACATTTTTTTATCTTCAAGTCTTTCCATTGACTTGAATGGGGAAATTTGAACAAAAATCATTAAATAAACTTTTCAAAATGATTAGAATTTACCCTACTGTCAGTCCCAAAAAGGTGTGACTACTTAACTGCAAGTCACAACTATTTTTTGCAGTAGAATAAAATGTTCAAGTACATATTAAAGAATTTAATTTGCATATCAATATATGTTAATGTGCATTCAACTAAGATGTTAATTTATAGTGATGTATTCAAGTTAATGACTTAATTTAAACGTCCCTGTGATAGACTGTCAAGAAAATGTGTATGCCTATAATTAATTTTCAGCAAATGGTTTTCCTTGTCACCTTCTTATATTTATTTATATTTTTCATAGGGGTCTATTCTAATCCTTTGGAAAACGTGTGAATTATTTTGCATGTTTTTTTGTTGTGGTTTTCCAATGCTTTGCCTGGTCACAATCTGACTATGGTATTTCAATCTGAGTAGCATTTTGCTCAGGCGTTAAGTAAAACCCAGTGACCCAGGTTCAGCCACTTTGCCAAGACACTTTTACGTTTCTCTGCCTCTTTGTTTAATTGTATTCATTATACACTAAACAAGTAACAATGCACTAAAAAATAAAACACCATTTGAATCATGTGAAATAGCTGAAATATACAGCTTTTTAATTTACTGTACTATTTCTGTAATTATAACAATATTTTACATTTTTATCCTAATTTTTTGCATCGCAAACATTTAAAGGAATTCTACCGCTTAAAAATAAAATATCTTCAATGGAAAAAATATTTTCTTTGTAAAATATTTTTGTGGTATTATTGATCATCATGTTGTCCCTATATATAGTGTTCTATCTTATTAAAACTGTAAAAAATAAACTGCTGTCGAGCTTAGAAAGAAACAATTAGGAGAAAGAAAATTTACTTTTTAAAAGACAATACAAATATAAATGTTTGAGAAATTTCAGGAAATCCATGGAATCATTTTGGACTCACAAGAACAGCTCTGAAGAAGGGGGGGGGGGGGGGCAATAGCATGATGAGTACTTATCCTTCACAATTTTGTCAGCATAAAGGGAAAGTAAAGTCAAAATTAAAGTTTTATGATTCAGATAAAGCATGCAACTTAAAAAACAAAACAAAAAAAACTTTCCAATTTTCTTCAATTATCAGAATGAGCACCTTATTTTTATATGCACACTTTCTGACGCTCCAGATCCTACTGAGTATGTACAAAAATGCACAGTATAGATGTATATGCTTGTTGTGATTGGCTGATGGCTGTCACATGATACAGGGGGAGGGAAAATTAGATTAATATTGAAATTTGTCAGAAAATATTCTACTGCTCGTTTTAAATTCAAAGTAAGTGCTATTACATTGTCTTTGTATTATGTGTTTTTCTATTATTTCATTCTACTGTATTAAGTGGTCCTTTTATGCTCATGTAATGTTGTTCATTGTCATAGAACAACTGACTGAATTGGAATTTAGGTCAATATTTAAAGAAATGACATTTGGGGATTATTGTTCTTATAAATATGTTGAACTTTGTGCTTTTCTGGTGTAAATACTATGCAATTTATCTTTTACATTGCAAACAAGTACAAACATGATTCAGACTTTTGTCAGTGTTTTCTATACACAGAGGGTATGAAATAGAACTGCAGCTATTTGTGAGGGTTGGAAAGAGCTGCAGGCCTCTGTCTGTAAATGTATTCTGCCTTTGGGGGTCGATCCGATAAAAATCGTCGCCCGCAAAAGCCGGCGACGCCAATATTTGCGCTGGTTTGGTATCACATATACGGCGTAACCTAGAAGTTACGCCCGTATATTTCTGCCGTCGCCCGTAGTTTTTTGGGCTATAGGCAGGTATACCAAACCAGCGCAGTTTGGTATCCAATATGCAGCGTAAGGACTTACGTGGCGAAAATGGAGAAAACTTACTCCATTTTCACCTCGCCACAAAAAGCAGCCATAAGAAGCCTTACGCTGACTATTGGAGCCCCGTAACTCCCTAAACTAGCTAGAAAATAAACCTAACACCAAACGCATGCGCAATGTCTATCTACCTGTCACCCGCGATCTGCTAAATAAAACCTAACACCTAACGCATGTGCAATGTCTATCTACCTGTCAACCGCGATCCCCCCCCCCCGAAATCCCTAATAAAGTTATTAACCCCTAAACCGCCGCTCCCGGACCCCGCTGCCATCTACATAAACTAACCCCCTACTGTGAGCCCCTAAAACCGCCGCAATCTACTTTATCTATCCCCTAATCTGACCCCTAAAACCGCCGCCACCTATATAAAAATTATTAACCCCTAATCTAATCCCCCTATACCGCCGCCACCTATATTAATATTATTAACCCCTAATTTAATCTACCTACCCCGCCGCCAGCTATATTATCTATATTAACCCTAAGTATATTATAGTTAATATAGTTATTACATTATATATATTAACTATATTAACCCTAATTATATCAGGGTTAATATAGTTAATATAGTTACTATAGTATTTATATTAACTATATTAACTCTATCTAACCCTAACACCCCTAACTAAATTTATATTAAATTAATCTAATTCATATTATAAACTAAAATATTCCTATTTAAATCTAAATACTTACCTATAAAATAAACCCTAAGATAGCTACAATATAATTAATAATTACATTGTAGCTATGTTAGGGTTAATATTTATTTTACAGGTAAATTGTTAATTATTTTAACTAGGTCTAATAGCTATTAAATAGTTATTAACTATGTAATAGCTACCTAGTTAAAATAATTACCCAATTACCTGTAAAATAAATCCTAACCTAAGTTACAAATACACCTACACTATCAAGAAATTAAATAAACTACAAATATCTATCTAAAAATACAATTAAATTAACTAAACTAAATTACACAAAAAACCAAACACTAAATTACAAAAAATAAAAAAAAGATTACAAGATTTTTAAGCTAATTACACCTATTCTAAGCCCCCTAATAAAATAATAAAGCCCCCCAAAATAAAAAAATTCCCTGCCTTATTCTAAATTAAAAAAAGTTCAAAGCTCTTTACCTTACCAGCCCTTAAAAGGACCTTTTGTGGGGCATGCCCCAAAGAATTCAGCTCTTTTGCATTTAAAAACATATACAATAGGGGGGCGGAGTTGACTGCCGAGCTGAGTGGATGCAGCTAGAAGGAGCTCCTGAGAAAAATATAGTTTAAATCCATTATCAGCTTATTGGGGACTTATTATTTGGGGTGTTTTTGCCTATAAGCTACAGAGTTCGTATACCCTAAGTCAATAGCTTTCAAGAGACAGAGAAAAACAAGGAAAAGAAGATTTTCAGAAACTGCCTTATTGAGCTGCCGCTGCAGACTGAAGCGCCATCTTAGAGGAGCGCGTCTTGCTGCCCGACATGGCGACCCGGGAGAGCCTCCTTTTGCAGGTGCAGACATTGTTTGCTGAATTTGAGTGCCGGATCCATCGCAGATTTGACCGGCTCATGGAGATCATGGGCATAGAGGAAGACCGGGCTGAGCCAGCCAGTGATGAAGACGCTATTCCCGGGCTCCAACATAGTGGCCTGCATGGCAGTGAAGACTGCCCTCCCAGCGAGGCCAATGAAACAGAGGGTTGTGAGCCTTACATGGAGGAGACAACAGGAGGAGGACAGAAATATGTTACCAGCGAGACGCGGTATAGGATTGACACCTTTGCTGGGGGGGACCCTCCACCCGGCACCTGTACGTCAGAGACAATAATGGGCCTACTAACAGCCTCCTTCCTGCCTGCCGAGCCAGACCCCGCATCGCACGGGGAAGAAACATTGGCGGCTCAGGTTATGCAACCACAAACACAATATGGACATCTGCAGATGGCAGCAGACGCTACAGCACAGTGCAGTACTCACCCATCACCAAACAAGTTGCTATCCGTTCCTGGACCGATGCGGTCAATTAGAGCAGGGGTTGGATAGAGGGTTACACGGAACGAGGAGACTCTGGGCGAGCTGCGCCCACCTGGAGCGTCTAAAATCTTGTGAATCCTCTCTGCTCTCCTACCCGGTAACTCAACAAGACTGATGCTGTTCCTTCTCCATATTCCCGTGTACACAAAAGTAAACACTCCTATATGGATGGGCTCACACTAATTCTGGACATATACCCCTTTTTCCTTTTTTTGCCCCTGTGTGCACATATAAATACGCTCTTATTTGGTTAAGCTCACAACATAGACGTTAAGTAAGCATGTATACTCCATCTATCTTCTGGCACAGTGTGGGGTATATATATATTTGTTTTTTTTTCTGTTCCCTTCATGTTTATTGTACGATTGTTATAAGATGTGCATTTTAGCTATAACCACTGTAAATATGCTGAGAATAGCTTAGGCACTCGCTCTGAACTAAGGGGTCTTGAAAGGGGCTGCTGACGGATAAATTTATGAGGCTACAGCTTCCAGTAATGATGTAGCCTTACTGCTAGGTGATTGGTGTTATGGCTGTTTGTTAAATAGCGCCATTGCATTATATACACTGTTCTCATGCTGTTTGTCTGTGGGGCAATGGACTTCTAATTGATATGTGCAACTCAGAGATTTAATATCGCTCATTGCTTCTCATCTTATATGAATGTTAATCCTAGCCTGTCATGCACTACTACTGTTTTAGCCCTATGTCCCTAGTAGTCAACTTAGAGGATTTTACCCACACTATAGAGCCCTATATCAGATACCAAATTACTATTGCCACTTATTTTTCCCTTGTATTTGTTTCTCCTATAAGTATAAATATGTAGTACGTATAGAATACCATTTACCATGCGAGCACGTGTGAACTGGTTGTATCAGAAGCCTCTTTTTTATTCTTTCACTAATGTTTAGCTGCTCAGTATATAAATCAGAAATTATGTAATTGTAGTCACTCCCCCCCCCCACATATGTGGGGTAAGGGATAATCTTATTTTTGTGCACTGACTTCATGAAACTGTATGCTCTGTAACTGGTCTGATTCTATGCTTGCAACTCTCTTAAATATGCTTTACTAGTTAGTTGAACACTTTAGAAGATAAGCCTGACAGAAATACCTATGTAAAAGAGTATGTATATGTATTACCATTCTAGGTTAATGGGAGTAAGAATTAACAATAGTTTACTACAGGAAAAGTTAGATTTAAATTTCCTTATGACATGTCTAACCTATCTATCTCGTGTAAGAAAGCTTTACATTATCAGTGTACCAACTGAGTTAATGATATGAGTAATATACGCGCTAAGTTTACTCCGGTATATATTACTTTGCAAGATGTTATTACCTAGTTATCTATCCTATCCAGCAAAGCTAGAGTAACCTGTTGCTGGGCTATCTCCCGCCCCCCCCACTATTTTTGTGCGGTAGGGACGAATACTTTCTCCTCCGCACTCTCTTTTGGTAGAGTGAAGTAGTCTCTACCCAGTCCGAAGTCCTAAGCCTATGTTTTCCCCTGCATTCATGCAAAAAGGATCTTCGGGCCCTAATATAAGAAATTCTCCTTTGTTTACTGTATGTTGGTTATTCAAAGAGTTTTGGAACTATAGTTTTATCACCGTTTAAGTCTCTATTAATGCTCAGTAAGAGTGTCATTATATCCTTATTGTGACAACTGTGATCAGTTCTGGTACATCACTGATATCATTTAGCAGAGTAATTTGGATAACAATATTTTGTACCTTATTAGTATGTTTATCTGTTTCACTTAAGTTTGCCTATAATCTATATGCAATAACAAGCTAACATATGACGAGGACTCTTTGAACTGCTATAGATGTCTTCAGATTGATCTTTGCCGCCAGATCCCAGGAGCGGATCTTTAACATATTGAAGACGCTAGAGTGTTTAAATATTGAGAATTTTTATCCCTGTAAGATCTGTCTTCAGACAAGTACTAATTTCCAGGTCCCATAAGCGGATCTATTTTTCCTTGTTGACACGTTTGTCCTAATATTAAGTTATAAAATGAGGCTCCATTAGGGTCAGTACCGTACTCCTACTATTGTCTACTGTATTTATGCTTGAATGATGGAACTGATGTCATGCAATTTTGTTTGAGATATTGCCCTATCTACTATGTTTGTACTTTGATGTATTTTATTGCCTCAATAAAAACACTTTTCAAAAAAAAAACAAAAAAAAAAAAACATATACAATATCCCCCCCCCATTACAACCCACCACCCACATACCCCTATTCTAAACCCACCCAAACCCCCCTTAAAAAAGCCTAACACTACCCCCCTGAAGATCTCCCTACCTTGTCTTCACCACACCGGGCCGAACTCCTCATCCGATCCGGGCGATGTCTTGCTCCAAGCGGCAAAGAAGAATTCTTCCTCCGGCGACGTCTTCCTCCAAGCGGCAAAGAAGAATTCTTCCTCCGGCGACGTCTTCCTCCAAGCGGCAAAGAAGAATTCTTCCTCCGGAGATGTCTTCCTCCAAGCGGCAGCAAAGTCTTCATCCTTCCGGCGGCATCTTCAATCTTCTTTCTTGGCTCCGCCGCCACGGAGCATCCATCCCGGCCGACGACTGAACGACGAATGAGGTACCTTTAAATGACGTCATCCAAGATGGCGTCCGCCGAATTCCGATTGGCTGATAGGATTCTATCAGCCAATCGGAATTAAGTTACAAAAATCTGATTGGCTGATTGAATCAGCCAATCAGATTCAAGTTCAATCCGATTGGCCGATTGGTCCTTTTAAGGGCTGGTAAGGTAAAGAGCTTTGAAATTTTTAAATTTAGAATAGGGCAGGGATTTTTTTTATTTTGGGGGGCTTTATTATTTTATTAGGGGGCTTAGAATAGGTGTAACTAGCTTAAAAATCTTGTATTTTTTTTTTTTTTTTGTAATTTAGTGTTTGTTTTTTTGTGTAATTTAGTTTAGTTAATTTAATTGTATTTTTAGATAGATATTTGTAGTTTATTTAATTTCTTGATAGTGTAGGTGTATTTGTAACTTAGGTTAGGATTTATTTTACAGGTAATTGGGTAATTATTTTAACTAGGTAGCTATTAAATAGTTAATAACTATTTAATAGCTATTAGACCTAGTTAAAATAATTAACAATTTACCTGTAAAATAAATATTAACCCTAACATAGCTACAATGTAATTATTAATTATATTGTAGCTATCTTAGGGTTTATTTTATAGGTAAGTATTTAGATTTAAATAGGAATATTTTAGTTTATAATATGAATTAGATTAATTTAATATAAATTTAGTTAGGGGTGTTAGGGTTAGATAGAGTTAATATAGTTAATATAAATACTATAGTAACTATATTAACCCTAATATAATTAGGGTTAATATAGTTAATATATATAATGTAATAACTATATTAACTATAATATACTTAGGGTTAATATAGATAACATAGCTGGCGGCGGGGTAGGTAGATTAAATTAGGGGTTAATTATTTTAATAGAGATGGCGGCGGTGTAAGGGGCTTACATTAGGGGTTAATAATATTAATATAGCTGGCGGCGGTATAGGGGGATTAGATTAGGGGTTAATAATTTTAGTAGAGATGGCGGCGGTGTTAGGGGCTTACATTAGGAGTTAATCATTTTAATAGAGATGGCGGCGGTGTAAGGGGCTTACATTAGGGGTTAATAATTTTAAAATAGATGGCGGCGGTGTTAGGGGCTCACTTTAGGGGGTTAGAGATTTAATATAGCTGGCGGCGGGGTACGGGAGCGGCGGTTTAGGGGTTAATAACTTTATTAGGTTGCGGCGGGGTACGGGAGCGGCGGTTTAGGGGTTCATAACTTCTTTTTATTGTTAGGCTAGTGAGGGGCGATAGCGGATAGGGGGTTAGACGTGTCGGGCTATGTTTAGGAGGCGTGTTAGACAGTGCGGGGGATTTAGACTTTAGTCAGGTTTTGTAGGCGCCGGCAGTTTCTAACGTGGCGCAAGTCACTGGCGACTCCAAAAATCTGTACTTACGCAGATTTCTGGACATCGCTGGTTTGTGAGACTTGCGCCGCATATTGGATGGCTCGAGTTGCGAGCTGAAACTGCGGGCGACGCCGGTTCCCTCGCTTGCGCCGCAAACTGCGATCTATATCGGATCGTGCCCTAGGTCTCCTTTTCTCTGTAGTACAGTCTAATCTCTCAGTACCACTCGTGTGCCCTATACTTTTAGCCACACTCTCTAGAAAGGAGCCCTGGAAGATGTTAACCAGGACACGGCTGTAAGGCAGCAGGGACACATTGTAGCGAGAGACTGTTCCTTACACTAAGTCTTAGTTTATCCTTTTTTTCCTCTCTCTCTTTCTTTTTAACTCTCCTTGTCTTTTCTCCCTAGCTTCTGCTCTTTCCTCATTTCCCTCTTCACAAGCCCCATCTCTACCCCTCCTTCCTTATTTATTTTCTTCCGTTGTTTCTCTCCCCTTTCTGCCTCCGTTTTCCTTCTCTCTCCCTCTCCTTTCTCTATTCCTACATGCTGCACAGTGATTGACTGTTATCTTGCAGTAACTCATTTATTTGTGTCCTTAATCGGCCACAACAAAATAAGTAAGATAAACAACATTCCAGAGGCTTTTCAATTGGTGTGACATGGGCCTGCAAAACAATGCTTCATTTACTAACAAAATGGCGCATATGCTTTTTGTGATTGGCTGATGTGATGGGTTGTGCTCATATTTTGAAGTTGAAAGTAAAAAGTTATCACTCTTACGCTAAACCGATACGCACAAAAAGCCGAACTTCTCGCGTGATAACCTATTCATTCATAGAAGTCAATGGAGAAAAAAAGTGGAAAACGCCCTTACTCGCTCGCACACCCAATCGCACTATTCTCGATGTGCTGATCCGACATGAAAATATGAATATTTCACATTCCAATGTTCTTCACATAACAGAATATGTTCTAATTATTCATCAATACATATTTCTACATATATCTAATGCCATTTTGGTACAATATATATTTATGTATATATGTATAATTATATATAGGTATAGATATATACAGATATATATATATATATAAAAATATATATATATAGAAATATCTTTTTATAAATACTTAGAACACTTTTTGCTATTTGCAGAACACTGGATTGTAAAATATTTACATTAAATACACAGTATAACACTTTATTAACTATGAATATTGCATAAATATGTTTTTACATCTACTTAAATGCAAAGGGCTACAATGCTCTATATATGTGTGTATATATGTCTGCAGATACATATATACTCATATAAATACATAAATACATATGTATACTTATACATATATACAGTATTCATGTATGCCTATGTTAAATCCCTTTGCCTGCCTTTTTTTCCAACACCTAAGATCTCATATCAATTGCAATCAAGTAATCGCGTTTACTTTAAACTTGTAATATGAGCGCAATTTAACTTGTGCACAAATGAACGCAAAAACCTGAAATCGCTAGCATACAAGCGTTTGTGCTTCTACTCGAAATCTGGCCCTTTATAATGTATCTTTAAAATTACACCAACCGCTGATGAAATCACAAAAGTACATATATGATTCAAAATATGTTATACCTTTACCACTAAAGACTTGATCATTGTCGAGGTTCCTTGCCTCATCTATTTAAATGGTATTCCAGCTGTTTCTAGCACACAGTTCTGTATTTTCAGTATCATATTACAAAAACTGTACCTGGTAACATTCATCACATTCAAGTGAATTAATAACCTGTGCACAAAATGTACCATAATTGTAATCAAATATCATTGCTCCTATTGCTCTGTCATCAGAATTCTAGAAGTATAATAAAATTCACATACGTTGTATTAGAACTGCGAATGCTAAAATGTGTGATTCATGCTGTTTGCCATTAAAATCTGGAACAAATTATTGTAAAGTAATGGGAATGAAAAATAATTTAAGAGCAGTAATTAAGCTTTGATGTACTTTGAGAGCTGTAGTTACAGCAGTTTGGTGAATCATAAAACAAGTTATCACAATTAATTTTAATTAGGCATACATTTAATACAAAATTTGAATATTTAATGTTTTCCTAAAATAGGAACTTGGTTATTAAATCTATTAAATCTCTCTTATACTTGGTAAATTCAGGAGGCACAGAATAAGAAAAAATGCATAATAAATTATATTCTATATTATTGCTAAAAAAAAATAAACATCCTTTTACAGTACTCAGTTGCCCTGACAGAATGTGAGCCCCCTAACAGCTTATACTCCCCTTCCTCCTTAGAAGGACAGAGGTAAAGTCTGGAGAACTCTCGCAGCTGCAGTAGAAATGTTTGGGTAAGTGTTTTATTTATAGAGAGAGGGGATAAAATAGACCTACAGCTGTTTGTGAGGGTTGGACAGAGCTGCAGGCCTCTGTCTGTAAATGTATTCTTCTTTATTTCTCCTTTTCTCTACACTTCCTCTGTAGTACAGTCTAATCTCTCAATACCACTCTTGTGCCCTATATTTGTAGCCACACTCTCTAGAAAGGCACCCTGTAGGATGTTAACCAGGACACGGTTGTGAGACTGCAGGGACACATCATAGCGAGAGACTGTTTTTTACACTAAGGGGCATATTTATCAAAGTGCGAGCGGACATGATACAATGTAGCGTATCATGTCCCCTGCACATTCGGCATTTATCATTGCACCAGCAATTCACCAGAACTGCTTGTGCAATACAGCCCCTGCAGATTCGCAGCCAATTGGCCGCTAGCATGGGGGTGTTGATCAGGCAGACAAGTAATGGAGCAGCGGTCTTTAGACCTGAAGGCTCGCCGGAAACAAGGGACATCAAACACCATTAAGAGCTTTATAATCCGGCCCCTAAATCATAGTTTATCCTTTTTTCTCTCTCTCTCCCCTTTTTTACTCTCCTTGTCTTTTCTCCCTACCTTCTATATCTTTCTTTTCTCCCCTCTTAACAAGCCCCAGCTCTACCCCTCCTTCCTTATTTCTTTACATCCATTATTTCTCCCCTCCTTTCTGCCTACCTTTACATTCTCTCTCCCTCTTTTTTTTTTCTCTCACCCTCTCCTTTCTCCATTCCTACATGCTGCACAATGATTGGTTGTTATCTGCAGGAACTCATATATACTGTATGTGTCCTTAATTGGCTTCAGCAAAATAAGTAACGTAAATTCGTGTGACATAGACCTGTAAAACAATGCTTGGTTTTAAAACATTTAGGGCTAGATTGCAAGTGGCTTGCTATTTAGCGCTCCTGCTCGAGTGTAAACGTCGCTAGAAGTAATCTTACAAGTTGAATTAAAAGTATTGCGTGAGTGAAACCCGACGCACGCTAACTTCAGAATTTCGAATATTGCAAACTTAAATTTTATTTTGTAGTTCAGATAGAGCATGTGATTTTAAACAACTTTCTAATTTACTTTTATTATAATTTTTTTTGGTTCACTTGGTATATTTTGTTACAAAGCTTAGGAGCCGTGTACTGTAGAAAATAGCTTGTCAAGATTTGCTACATCAACCTGAGCATTCTCACAATCATCTAATCACACTCCACATATGTTTGAAAGGAATGTGTGAAATGTGATTACCCAGCATGCACAGATGCAGGTAGCAAATCTCGTTGAGGGAACTGACCTGCTGCTTCCAGTGCTTGCGTTGTCAATCAGACATATATACGCTGCACTGTAATTCCCCATCTTCACTATCTTTTTTGCCTCTGCCAGGGGGGTTCAAGGGAGACATCCCGCCGATCCCCTAGCATCCACCCTAAGTGAACTACAGTGAATGAACCCACCATGCGGAGGCAAAGATAGTGGACATGGGGGATTTACAGTGCAGAATATATATGTCTGATTAACACCTACACTGGGCGTCTTATTGTGTGAGTTAGGAACTCCCCCACCAGCAGTTACAGGCAATCAGGGCTTGTCGAGATATGCTACCTGCATCCGTGCATGCTGGTCATTACATAATCACATTCCTTTCATACATATGCGATTACGTAATTGTGAGCATGCGAAAGACGAGGTAGCAAATATCAACAAGGTAGCTATTTTTGACATTACACCAGCCCATTTCCTGCCATGTAGTGCTCCAAATGCCTTCCTAGGTATCTCTTTTACCCGGAATATAATGGAACAAAGCAAATTTTATAATAGAAGTAAATTGGCTGTGAAATTATACAGCAATTATAAAGTTACCTGATTTTATGACTGGAACTAAATTTGCATAGAATGAGCAGCTTTCAATCAACAGCAGGCTTGAAGAATAATCCGTAGACAAGGAAGAGGTCAAAACCAGATGCACAATTCAGAACCAGGTGTCAAAGCAAAAGGGCAAATTGATAGTGTAAATCAGAGTACTGTTCCTAGGTTCAGAAGCCAGAAGGTCTGTCAATAAAACATATAACTCAACGGGGGGGGGGGGGGGGCAAAACGGATAACGTGGTGCAGAAACATTGCCAAGATTGTTATCAGGAAGGCGGTCCAGGAACATGAATGCTTTGGTCTTCATAGGAAAATAATAAAATACACAGGGCTAGATAATGAGTGGCGCATGAGCGATAAGGGGTTTATCGCGGCTCTTTGTGTATTACAGGTTGAAAGTAAACACTTTTGCTTGAGCACAGCTGAATTTAACGCACCTCAGGATAGCGCAACTTTAGAGATATGTTTAACTGTTATACGAGTCAAGAAAGTTGCACAAAACACATCAAAATTATATTTAAAAAGCACCGTTACACTCATAATAACACTGACTAATAGAAAATTGTTAAAAAAATATATTGTATAAAAAAGTTATAAGGGCTCAAAGAGAAAAAAAGGTAGGCAAAGGCTTTAACATACAGATACATACATACACATGTTTATGTTTATATATAGATATACAAGTATGTGCAAAGATATGTGTACACATTCTAGCATTAATAATCATTTAGAAAAAAAAAGCATTAGATAAAAGCATATCATGACTTCTAGAAATACAAATACACATTCTTTTATGTGAAAGTATCATATAACAAATAAATATAAAAATAACTTTCTATGAGATATTGTTATAGGTATAAATCTATCTATTTCTTGGACATTAACAGATGAAAAATAAAAGATTAGCATTAAAGAAATGTTCTTGTTAATAGACAGTAATGAAATGGTATAAATAAAGTTAGGAAAAACCAGAATAACCGCGTCATTGATGACTGTTAGTTAACAACAGTCCAATGCTCATCGCGCCGTACTTGATGCACATGTTTTTGACGGGTTTTTTTAATAAATAAGGAGATTGTATGTGGATCCGTGTCAGCAATGTCTGGCGAGCGTATTGACGTCGCGAATGAACTGAGATTGACGCTTTGATAAATATGCCCCATAGTGTTTTTCCACACATAATGCTATACTACATAGACATTAGGGGAACTTTACCATCTCTTTAAGTTTAAACATGGTTGCACCCATTACTTTATATCAACTCAGTAGTGTTTAGAAAACCAATTTAAGGAAATGTGGGACAAAATAATGAAGGTACATTGCAAATGCAAAGATACACATTTTAAATTTCATTCTCATAATGTTTAATATTGAATTGGATTAGAACAAGGTCTAGAGAATAAAGATCATTATTTTAGAACTATAATACTCTATTAACACATAGTTAAATCCAATATATAATTAATCTGTTTATATTCAAGGCAAATATAAAAATAAGTAAGAAGTACAATGAAATCATGCATTGTATAATACACTTAAATTACAAATTAAAAATAAAGTAAAAATGCAATGCAACCAAAACCTCATGGGCCCACATTCCACAACTTAAAGGGACACTGAACCCAAAAAATTTCTTTCATGATTCAGATAGAGCATGCAATTTTAAGCAACTTTCTATTTTACTCCTATTATCAATTTTTCTTCATTCTCTTGCTATCTTTATTGAAAAAGAAGGCATCTAAGCTAAGGAGCCAGCAAATGTTTTGCTCAGAACCATGGGCAGCACTTCTTTATTGGGGCTGTCCAATCAGCAAGGACAACCCAGGTTGTTCACCAAAAATGGGCCGGCATCTAAACTTACATTCTTGCTTTTCAAATAAACATAACAAGAGAATGAGGAAAATTTGATAATAGGAGTAAATTTTTTTTGGGTTCAGTGTCCCTTTAAACACAAACAAATTATTAAAGCAGTCTGTTTTTAGCTATTCCTTCAACAAGCCATTTAAGTCATAACTTCCCTTATATTTAGCAAAAAAGTTTCTGATGCCGTCATTGGAGCCTATGGAAGCATGCTCTCGTGAGCGTAATGATTCCCAGCAATGCTGTTAACTTGTAATACCAGTGCACATTAGCGTGTGCTGGTATTACCCAGTGGAGCGCTAATATCGCATTCTTAAAAGCGATATTTAGCCGTCCACATGTAATCTGGCCCTATATGTGTTTTTCTATACAGTTTAACACTGACACAAAACCTTTTTTGAAAGATCAAGGGCCCCATCCGATATAAATCGTCGCCCGCAAAAGCCGGCGACGCCAAATTTTGTGCTGGTTTGGTATCATATATACGGCGTAACATAGAAGTTACGCTCGTATATTTCTGCCTTCGGCCGTAGTTTTTTGGCCCATAGACAGGTATACCAAACCAGCGCAGTCTGGTATCCAATATACAGCGTAAGGACTTACGTGACGAAAATGGAGAAATCTTACTCCATTTTCACCTCGCCACAAATTGCAGGCTTAGTAAGCCATATGCTGTGTATTGGAGCCCCATAACTCCCTAAACTAGCTGCAAAATAAAACCTAACACCTAACGCATGCGCAATGTCTATCTACCTGTCAACCGCGAACTGCAAAATAAAACCTAACACCTAACGCATGTGCAATGTCTATCTACCTGTCAACCGGGATCCCCCGCCGCAATCCCTAATAAATTGTTTAACCCCTAAACCGCCGCTCCCGGACCCCGCCGCCATCTACATTAAATGTCTAACCCCCTAATGTGAGCCCCCTACACCGCCACCACCTACATTAAAATTATTAACCCCTAATGTAATCCCCCTACACCGCCGCCATCTATATTAAAATTATTACCCCCTAATGTGAGCCCCCTACCCCACCGCCTCCTATTTTAACTATATTACCCCCTAATCTTATCCCCCTACACCGCCACCACCTATATTAAATGTATTAACCCCTAATCTAATCCCCCTACACCGCTGCCACCTATAATAAATTTATTACCCCCTAAAATACTAAAATGTCCCTACCCTAAACTAAATTAAAAATAGCCCTGAAAAGGGCTTTTTGCGTGGCATTGCCCCAAAGTTACCAGCTCTTTTACCAGCCCTTAAAAGGGCCTTTTGCGGGGCATTGTCACAAAGTAATCAGCTCTTTTGCCTGTAATATAAATTCCCCTACACCGCTGCCACCTATAATAAATGTATTACCCCCTAATCTAATCCCCCTACACCGCCGCCACCTATATTAAATATATTACCCCTAATCTAATCCCCCTATACCACCGCCACCTATATTAAATATATTACCCCCTAATCTAATCCCCCACACCGCCGCCACCTATATTAAATTTATTAACCCCTAAAATACTAAAATTTCCCTACCACTAAACCTAAGTCTAACCCTACAAATAGCCCAGAAAAGGGCCTTTTGCGTGGCATTGCCCCAAAGTAACCAGCTCTATTACCAGCCCTTAAAAGGGCTTTTTGCGGGGCATTGTCACAAAGTAACCAGCTCTTTTGCCTGTAATCTAAATCCCCCTACACCGCCACCACCTATAATAAATGTATTATCCCCTAATCTAATCCCCCTACACCTCCGCCACCTATAATAAATATATTACCCCCTAATCTAATCCCCCTACACCGCCGCAACCTATATTAAATATATTAACCCCTAATCTAATCCCCCTACACCGCCGCCACCTATATTAACTATATTAACCCTAATTATATTAGGTTTTATATAGTTAATATAGTTATTATATTATATATATTAACTATATTAACCCTATCTAACTCTAACACCCCTAACTTAATTATTATTAAAATAAATCTAAATAATATTAATAATATTAACTAAATTATTCCTATTTAAAACTAAATACTCAAAAATGTGTTGCACTCAAAGCGCTTAAAGGACCTATTGCTCCTATCTAAGGTGGGCCCCCACTACCCACAGGGGAAATACTATTGCAAGAGAGGTTTAGAGAGGAGCGCCAGTTAAGTCAAGGTCTGGTGTGTGTGTGTGTGAAAAGTATATTCACACTAGAACGAATAAAACCCTTTTAGTGAGGGCTTAATTCCTATGATTGGATTTAGAAGCTTATGTGATAGTAAGACAACTAGGGAAAGGATATAAAATATATGATACAATTTATTACAAACACAATTTAAATCTATAAACATGGATCCATGGTACATAAAAGTATAATAAGACAATTAAAATATATTGGGTAAAATTCAAGGGGATTGGTCCCTCCAAAGGCAGAATATCTCCAAGGTTGTATAAAAAGATTGGTAGACGTTATTAGACTATACTACCCTCTACTCCATATGGTTGTATAAATGCTAGTTGACAGATTAAGCAGATTAAGCAAATTAAACAGTTTGAACAGATTGGTGGAATGGTATCCACCAATCTGGGGAATACAATCTTAAGCAGATAGGGATATAGCTCAACAAAATATCATATGTGAACAGAATCTTAAACTGATAAGTATGTAGCTCAACAAAATATCATATGTGAACAAAAATCATATGTGAAAGGATACGCAGTGAAAAATCAGAATCGATCAAAAAATGTGATCAAAATAAACTAGTGTGTACACAATCTAGTGAAAAAATGTGGTCTCAAAAAATATCATGTGGTCTCAAAAAAATTGAAAAAAGCAAATCACATAGCAAATCGCATAGCATAAAAATATGTAGTGAAAAATGTGAATAAATAAACAATCAATAATCAATAAACGATATAAGGGGGAGTGGGCAATTGTTAAACGTGGATGATATGTAAATATTAAAAATAAATGTAATCAAATCAAAGTTCATATAAATCAGATGGTGATGGCGTTATGGCAATCCTGAAAAAATATCCAAAAATATGAATAAATAAGTCCATATAAAATGTCTCTTGTCCTCCAATGGGTCCTAATATTCCAATCGAAAAACAGTTCAAAAGCCTCAATTTCAAGGCAAAAATAGAAACAGAAACAAAAAACAGAACAAAAATGACAATATAGAAATGCCAATATAAAAATGCTGGGTAGTCCTCAAAACCTAAGGGTAGAGAAACATAACATAGTATAATAATGTTAAACGTGTAGATAAATCAAGAAATATAGCTCACCATATAGTTGTCAACGCGTTTCGGCCCACAGCTTGGGCCTTTCTCAAGACTAGTATATGGTATAGAGTAGGTGAGCAGGGTCTTTTATGTCTATCTGTGGCCAATCAAATTTTACTTCAAATGGCGCCAAAAATTACCGCAATTGACACCGGAAGTATTACACCAGAAGTATCTGATTGCTGACGGATATGTGTCCTTGATTATAAAAATGTATGTTGCATTAATGCGTATTTATATTTGTTATGGCCAAAGTTGTCAACAAGATATCTATTTATAATCTTGTCTAAAACGCCTCTTGCAACTCTTATCCACCAAGTGGGTCTGTCTAGGACTTACCGGATATTACGCTAAACCGGATGTTTATTCTTATCATCTGTTTCCGGTTTGTGAGTATTCCTCCAAACCGGAAGTCAAATAACATGAAACCGGAAGTTTTGGTTCCTCTACTTCCGGTTTTCGGAGTCTTGCATCAAACCGGAAGTTGGGATGCGTGAAACCGGAAGTCTTTTATTTCACTATATCTTCACTCAAGGATTTATTAATTTTGGGGCTCAAATGTTGTTCGTTTGGGCAACCTAAATGGCAATATGAGATGTTTTATAAAATACCTACTGTCCATAATAAAGGTGGTTATTATATGATGTGTGAGTTAGTGTTAGAATGGATAAATTTCTCACGTACTTAGGTGTTGTGTATAAGTGGTCCATAAAAACAAATCTGTGTTCAATAAAATATCAAGAATTGTTAAGAGCTCCTTCTTCTATTCTGTCATCCCAATTACAGCTTTATCTTGGGATACATAGGAGATGAAATGGACGAGTTTCAGATATGGGGGATATGGAGACCAGAAAGTATAAGGGGAGTGTCGATATGCAAGATAATGGGTAACTGAAATAATCAATAGTAGAACTTCTATAGTCATTTTACGAAAGTGTACGAGAAGGAGTTCTATCGTTCAGACTGTTACATTCCTGGGCTATTCAAAAAAGGCTTATGATAATACTTATATGATATGCTTCCTGTAATGAGTCATATGCGGTGATGAATATCACGCATATATTGGAGTCCGTAGGCTCTATTTGAGTGGATGGCACTATCACTTCTAGGGCCATACTTGTCCTCAGTTGCACCTACACTGTGCTCTTATCTTGATGTTTGGATAGAGTGCCCTGACCATCAAAGTGTCTTCTCCTAATGGCCTTGAGTTCAAAGCGTTGGAGATAGCAGTTATTTCAAATTCAATAGGTGGGAGAGGTCTTCCTTGTTGTTTAGACCTCTTGGAAAGAGGCAGTCTAATTCGAAGATCCATCTCGACTCTGCTATCAGGAGTTGTTTCTCATAATCTCCTCCCCTCCAATTGGGTTTCACTTTTTGGATCCCATAGAAGCTGAGATCTTTCATGTTGCCCTTATGTTGAAATGCAAAATGCCTGTATAGTGCAGTTTCTGTGCTGCCATGTTCAATTTGTAATAAATGTTCCCGAATCCTGTCCTGTCACATAGAAGTCTGGCCAACATACTGGAGACCGCAGCTGCACTGCACTATGTAAATAACTCCCTTGTTGCTGCATCTGATCAGATCTCCGATAGCGTGTTTCTTGGTGGAATAATGGGAGAGGAAGTCTTTTATCTTCAAGCCTCTCTTGCACACCTTGCAACTAGGGCATGGAAAAAAACCTTGGATGTGTTTACCTGATATGTCTCTCTCTTCTGTTGTTCCTAAAGGTGGAATACTTGGAGACAGTATAGTCTTTAGGTTGTTGGATTTCTTATAGATGAATCTGGGTTTATCCATGAGAGTCTCTCCGATGATGTCATCATTTTTAAGTATATGCCAATGGTTTTCTATAATTCTTTCTATAGTTCGCCTATTTTCACTATACTGAGTGATAAAAGCGACATCTATTGAGTTGGTGTTGTTTTCAATCCTATTTTCCTTAATCTTGTATTTAAGTAGTTCTTGGCGGTCTCGTTTCCTCACTTCTTCTATGTCCTTATTTAGTTTATCTTCTCCATATCCTCTTTCCAAGAATCTTGACTTTAGTTCTTCTGCCTGTATTTCCCATAGGTTTGGGTCTGAGCAGTTCTTTTTGAGTCTCAGTTACTGTCCTTTGGGTATGTTCTCCTTCCATCTTGCGTGGTGGCAGCTCTCACTATGGATGTAATTGTTACAATCCACAGGTTTAACGTATGTGGAGGTCTTAAGTTTCCCATCTTCTACTGTTATTTTCAAATCCAAAAAGGTAATCTCAGTGCTGCTGATCTCATGAGTGAATTTTAGGTTGCAGATGTTATCATTCATGACCCTGATGGTATGTTCCAGATCTTCCTTGGGGCCCTTCCATATCATAAGGATGTCGTCTATGTACCTATGGTAGGATACCAGGTCCGCGCCGGCTGGGCAGGACTCCCAAAAGATGTTTTCCCATCTGCCCATATATAAATTTACGTAGCTCGGCGCGAACCTGGTCCCCATAGCTGTACCGCACAGCTGTCTGTAAAACTTCCCATCGTGGTTAAAATAATTGTGCGTCAGTATGTAGCTTATTCCCTCCAAGATGATTTTTTTCTGAGTTTCCGGTACTGTGTCATCTTTTTTTAAAAAGTATTCTATTGCCTCCCAACCTCCTTCGTGCGGTATACTAGTGTACAGGGAGGTGACGTCACAGGTGACTAGTAGATACTCTTCCATCCATTCTATGTTCTCCAAGATGTTTAATACTTGAGTGGAATCTCTTATATAAGATGGTAATTGTAACACATATTTCTGTAGATTCCTGTCTAGATACTCGGACAAATTACTGGATAAGGACCCAATTCCTGATATTATTGGTCTTCCCGGGGGGTTGATGAGTGTCTTGTGTATTTTAGGGAGGTAGTAGAAGACAGGGGTAATGGGGTGTTTGATGTTAATATACCTGTATTCCTTGGTGTTAAGAATTCCATTGTCATGTGCTTCCCCTAATATGCCTTCTAGTTCATCTTTATATCCTCCTACGGGGTTATTTCTCAGGACCTCATACGTCTCCTTATCCGATAGAATCCTTCTGCATTCAGTGCTGTAGTCCTCTTTATTCAGGACTACAATTCCGCCACCTTTGTCTGCGGGTTTGATCACCAAGTTCTTGTTTTTCTCTAATGACCTTATAGTTTGCATTTGACTCTTCGTAAGGTTATGTCGGTGCTTGTTCAATTGTTTTTGGCTGATGTTCTTTAGATCACTGCATACTATGGTATCAAAGGCTTCTATAGCATTGCCCTTGCTTTGAATAGGATAAAATGATGACCTGGGTTTAAGGTAGGAATGTTGATATGGGTCTAGGACAGGCTGAGTACTGGATCTGAATTCCAGAGGTCTGCTGTTGTATTCAATGGGAGATTTCATAAAATGTCGTTTTAATGTCAGTTTCCTTACGAACTGTTTTATATTGACAAATGTGTCAAACTTGTTGAGACTCTTGGAGGGGGCGAAGGAGAGCCCATAACTTAAAACCGAATTGAGCAATAGTACTGAGATTGAAGATTCCTTTAGTAATATCCTTCTTCTCCGGACTTTTAAGCTCTGGTTTTTTCTTATCGGCATTTATTCGCCTTCCACCACTCTTTCCTCTGTGACTTTTCTTTTTTCCATTGGATGTTGGAAGTCGTCTGCACTTGGATTTTTTCTTTTTGTGGAGGTCCTTTCTAATTTCTTGGTTGTGGTCTGGTGTTCTTCTAAAAAATGATGTCCTGAAGTGGAATTTTTTAGAGTTGTGCTTGGTTTCTCATTCTTTGCCATGTTGTTTGGTGTACCAATCATGGGTCTAGTATCCTGCTGTGCAATCATTCGATTTTGTGTGTCCATAGATCTCGGTTGGTTACCATTGGGTGTGTTCCTGTACCCTTGGTATTCTCTCTTATTATTGTAGTGGTTGAAGTGCTGGTTGTGATTATTCTGATATTGATGTTGATTAAATCTGTTTGGTGTGTATGGAGTTTCATCAGATCTAGTATTGAAATGTCTTCTTTCATTTGGTCGGATATGGTTATTCCCATATACGGGTCTGTCATTGTTCCTCCATCTTGGATATTGGTCATGTCCATATGTGAATCTCTCATCTGGATTCCAGCGTGGGGAATAAAAACTTTCCCTTTGGTAGTGTGGTCTATGGGAGAAGTGGCTGTTCGACTCCCTATTCATATGGAAATCCTCATTGTAGTAGTTCCTTTTATGCATTGTCCCACCAAGATGTCGCTGATAACCCCACTGGTTTCTAGGTTTGAACATATGTGGTGGTCCTTCCCTTTCCCACCTAGATTGGTTCTGATGTTGTCTATGTTCAAATTGGTGGTATCTCTCTCTCGGGGTATTGGGTTCTTGTTCAAAAACTTGATCGCCTCTGTTCTGAAATCTTGGTATGGGTCTATTCTTTTTGTAGGTGACTTTTGTCCATTCTTCATCAGGGGGTGGTCTTCCCTCCGAGTTGTTTGGGTGTGAGGCTTCTGTCTCTGTATCTTCAGTGGCATGGCCTACATCACTATTTCTGATGAGATTAAGTTCTCTGTTGAGTTTCTTGCTTTTCTTACTGATAATGTCTTCTCTAATCTTGGACACCCTCCTTTCCAAATTTTCTTTTTTCTCAGAGATTTCTTTGGTGTCTATTGGATGACCTGGTCCGATCAGGTCATCCTCATTAGTTTTGATCTCTATATCAACTTGTTTGAGAATGGACTCTCTGTGTTCAATGATGGCTTCCATAAGTGACCTTGATGCTGTTATAAGTATATTACACCATTGTGTAGTGAAATCCTGGTTATCTGATTGAAATGCACACTCTTTTTTAATAATTAGCCCCTCCGGGATAATGTTTAACTCCAGACATTTTCTTAGAAAACTAATTTCCGCCTTGTATTTTACTTCTTGTATTAATAGTCTTTCTAAATTCTTAAACACAGATGTGAAATCTGTTACACCCATTCCAGACTTCTCAGTAGATATGGATATACCATTAATCTCTAAGGTAATGTCTTGTCTGATCGATTTCGTGAACTCCATCCCTGTTTAAGATGTACTAGAGATAGTTAAGTCAAATAACTTAATTAAATAAAATGTTAAAAACACACTCACTTAGAGCAGCTGATGAGAAATGGGAGATGGTTAGAATCTCAAAAATGTGTTGCACTCACAGCGCTTAAAGGACCTATTGCTCCTATCTAAGGTGGGCCCCCACTACCCACAGGGGAAATACTATTGCAAGAGAGGTTTAGAGAGGAGCGCCAGTTAAGTCAAGGTCTGGTGTGTGTGTGTGAAAAGTATATTCACACTAGAACGAATAAAACCCTTTTAGTGAGGGCTTAATTCCTATGATTGGATTTAGAAGCTTATGTGATAGTAAGACAACTAGGGAAAGGATATAAAATATATGATACAATTTATTACAAACACAATTTAAATCTATAAACATGGATCCATGGTACATAAAAGTATAATAAGACAATTAAAATATATTGGGTAAAATTCAAGGGGATTGGTCCCTCCAAAGGCAGAATATCCCCAAGGTTGTATAAAAAGATTGGTAGACGTTCTTAGACTATACTACCCTCTACTCCATATGGTTGTATAAATGCTAGTTGACAGATTAAGCAGATTAAGCAAATTAAACAGTTTGAACAGATTGGTGGAATGGTATCCACCAATCTGGGGAATACAATCTTAAGCAGATAGGGATATAGCTCAACAAAATATCATATGTGAACAGAATCTTAAACTGATAAGTATGTAGCTCAACAAAATATCATATGTGAACAAAAATCATATGTGAAAGGATACGCAGTGAAAAATCAAAATCGATCAAAAAATGTGATCAAAATAAACTAGTGTGTACACAATCTAGTGAAAAAATGTGGTCTCAAAAAATATCATGTGGTCTCAAAAAAATTGAAAAAAGCAAATCACATAGCAAATCGCATAGCATAAAAATATGTAGTGAAAAATGTGAATAAATAAACAATCAATAATCAATAAACGATATAAGGGGGAGTGGGCAATTGTTAAACGTGGATGATATGTAAATATTGAAAATAAATGTAATCAAATCAAAGTTCATATAAATCAGATGGTGATGGCGTTATGGCAATCCTGAAAAAATATCCAAAAATATGAATAAATAAGTCCATATAAAATGTCTCTTGTCCTCCAATGGGTCCTAATATTCCAATCGAAAAACAGTTCAAAAGCCTCAATTTCAAGGCAAAAATAGAAACAGAAACAAAAAACAGAACAAAAAATGACAATATAGAAATGCCAATATAAAAATGCTGGGAAGTCCTCAAAACCTAAGGGTAGAGAAATATAACATAGTATAATAATATTAAACGTGTAGATAAATCAAGAAATATAGCTCACCATATAGTTGTCAACGCGTTTCGGCCCACAGCTTGGACCTTTCTCAAGACTAGTATATGGTATAGAGTAGGTGAGCAGGGTCTTTTATGTCTATCTGTGGCCAATCAAATTTTACTTCAAATGGCGCCAAAAATTACCGCAATTGACACCGGAAGTATTACACCAGAAGTATCTGATTGCTGACGGATATGTATCCTTGATTATAAAAATGTATGTTGCATTAATGCGTATTTATATTTGTTATGGCCAAAGTTGTCAACAAGATATCTATTTATAATCTTGTCTAAAACGCCTCTTGCAACTCTTATCCACCAAGTGGGTCTGTCTAGGACTTACCGGATATTACGCTAAACCGGATGTTTATTCTTATCATCTGTTTCCGGTTTGTGAGTATTCCTCCAAACCGGAAGTCAAATAACATGAAACCGGAAGTTTTGGTTCCTCTACTTCCGGTTTTCGGAGTCTTGCATCAAACCGGAAGTAGGGATGCGTGAAACCGGAAGTATTTTATTTCACTATATCTTCACTCAAGGATTTATTAATTTTGGGGCTCAAATGTTGTCCGTTTGGGCAACCTAAATGGCAATATGAGATGTTTTATAAAATACCTAGTGTCCATCATAAAGGTGGTTATTATATGATGTGTGAGTTAGTGTTAGAATGGATAAATTTCTCACGTACTTAGGTGTTGTGTATAAGTGGTCCATAAAAACAAATCTGTGTTCAATAAAATATCAAGAATTGTTAAGAGCTCCTTCTTCTATTCTGTCATCCCAATTACAGCTTTATCTTGGGATACTTTAGAGATGAAATGGACGAGTTTCAGATATGGGGGATATGGAGACCAGAAAGTATAAGGGGAGTGTCGATATGCAAGATAATGGGTAACTGAAATAATCAATAGTAGAACTTCTATAGTCATTTTACGAAAGTGTACGAGATGGAGTTCTATCGTTCAGACTGTTACATTCCTGGGCTATTCAAAAAAGGCTTATGATAATACTTATATGATATGCTTCCTGTAATGAGTCATATGCGGTGATGAATATCACGCATATATTGGAGTCCGTAGGCTCTATTTGAGTGGATGACACTATCACTTCTAGGGCCATACTTGTCCTCAGTTGCACCTACACTGTGCTCTTATCTTGATGTTTGGATAGAGTGCCCTGACCATCAAAGTGTCTTCTCCTAATGGCCTTGAGTTCAAAGCGTTGGAGATAGCAGTTATTTCAAATTCAATAGGTGGGAGAGGTCTTCCTTGTTGTTTAGACCTCTTGGAAAGAGGCAGTCTAATTCGAAGATCCATCTCGACTCTGCTATCAGGAGTTGTTTCTCATAATCTCCTCCCCTCCAATTGGGTTTCACTTTTTGGATCCCATAGAAGCTGAGATCTTTCATGTTGCCCTTATGTTGAAATGCAAAATGTCTGTATAGTGCAGTTTCTGTGCTGCCATGTTCAATTTGTAATAAATGTTCCCGAATCCTGTCTTTAAGGCACCTAGAAGTCTGGCCAACATACTGGAGACCGCAGCTGCACTGCACTATGTAAATAACTCCCTTGTTGCTGCATCTGATCAGATCTCTGATAGCGTGTTTCTTGGTGGAATAATGGGAGAGGAAGTCTTTTATCTTCAAGCCTCTCTTGCACGCCTTGCAACTAGGGCATGGAAAAAAACCTTGGATGTGTTTACCTGATATGTCTCTCTCTTCTGTTGTTCCTAAACGTGGAATACTTGGAGACAGTATAGTCTTTAGGTTGTTGGATTTCTTATAGATGAATCTGGGTTTATCCATGAGAGTCTCTCCTATGATGTCATTGTTTTTAAGTATATGCCAATGGTTTTCTATAATTCTTTCTATAGTTCGCCTATTTTCACTATACTGAGTGATAAAAGCGACATCTATTGAGTTGGTGTTGTTTTCAATCCTATTTTCCTTAATCTTGTATTTAAGTAGTTCTTGGCGGTCTCGTCTCCTCACTTCTTCTATGTCCTTATTTAGTTTATCTTCTCCATATCCTCTTTCCAAGAATCTTGACTTTAGTTCTTCTGCCTGTATTTCCCATAGGTTTGGGTCTGAGCAGTTCTTTTTGAGTCTCAGTAACTGTCCTTTGGGTATGTTCTCCTTCCATCTTGCGTGGTGGCAGCTCTCACTATGGATGTAATTGTTACAATCCACAGGTTTAAAGTATGTGGAGGTCTTAAGTTTCCCATCTTCTACTGTTATTTTCAAATCCAAAAAGGTAATCTCAGTGCTGCTGATCTCATGAGTGAATTTTAGGTTGCAGATGTTATCATTCATGACCCTGATGGTATGTTCCAGATCTTCCTTGGGGCCCTTCCATATCATAAGGATGTCGTCTATGTGCCTATGGTAGGATACCAGGTCCGCGCCGGCTGGGCAGGACTCCCAAAAGATGTTTTCCCATCTGCCCATATATAAATTTACGTAGCTCGGCGCGAACCTGGTCCCCATAGCTGTACCTCACAGCTGTCTGTAAAACTTCCCATTGTGGTTAAAATAATTGTGCGTCAGTATGTAGCTTATTCCCTCCAAGATGAATTTTTTCTGAGTTTCCGGTACTGTGTCATCTTTTTTTAAAAAGTATTCTATTGCCTCCCGACCTCCTTCGTGCAGTATACTAGTGTACAGGGAGGTGACGTCACAGGTGACTAGTAGATACTCTTCCATCCATTCTATGTTCTCCAAGATGTTTAATTCTTGAGTGGAATCTCTTATATAAGATGGTAATTGTAACACATATTTCTGTAGATTCCTGTCTAGATACTCGGACAAATTACTGGATAAGAACCCAATTCCTGATATTATTGGTCTTCCCGGGGGGTTGATGAGTGTCTTGTGTATTTTAGGGAGGTAGTAGAAGACAGGGGTAATGGGGTGTTTGATGCTAATATACCTGTATTCCTTGGTGTTAAGAATTCCATTGTCATGTGCTTCCCCTAATATGCCTTCTAGTTCATCTTTATATCCTCCTACGGGGTTATTTCTCAGGACCTCATACGTCTCCTTATCCGATAGAATCCTTCTGCATTAAGTGCTGTAGTCCTCTTTATTCAGGACTACAATTCCGCCACCTTTGTCTGCGGGTTTGATCACCAAGTTCTTGTTTTTCTCTAATGACCTTATAGTTTGCATTTGACTCTTCGTAAGGTTATGTCGGTGCTTGTTCAATTGGTTTTGGCTGATGTTCTTTAGATCACTGCATACTATGGTATCAAAGGCTTCTATAGCATTGCCCTTGCTTTGAATAGGATAAAATGATGACCTGGGTTTAAGGTCGGAATGTTGATATGGGTCTAGGACAGGCTGAGTACTGGATCTGAATTCCAAAGGTCTGCTGTTGTATTCAATGGGAGATTTCATAAAATGTCGTTTTAATGTCAGTTTCCTTACGAACTGTTTTATATTGACAAATGTGTCAAACTTGTTGAGACTCTTGGAGGGGGCGAAGGAGAGCCCATAACTTAAAACCAAATTTTCTTTATCTGTTAGAGCAGCTTTAAAGTATGTGGAGGTCTTAAGTTTCCCATCTTCTACTGTTATTTTCAAATCCAAAAAGGTAATCTCAGTGCTGCTGATCTCATGAGTGAATTTTAGGTTGCAGATGTTATCATTCATGACCCTGATGGTATGTTCCAGATCTTCCTTGGGGCCCTTCCATATCATAAGGATGTCGTCTATGTACCTATGGTAGGATACCAGGTCCGCGCCGGCTGGGCAGGACTCCCAAAAGATGTTTTCCCATCTGCCCATATATAAATTTGCGTAGCTCGGCGCGAACCTGGTCCCCATAGCTGTACCGCACAGCTGTCTGTAAAACTTCCCATCGTGGTTAAAATAATTGTGCGTCAGTATGTAGCTTATTCCCTCCAAGATGAATTTTTTCTGAGTTTCCGGTACTGTGTCATCTTTTTTTAAAAAGTATTCTATTGCCTCCCGACCTCCTTCGTGCGGTATACTAGTGTACAGGGAGGTGACGTCACAGGTGACTAGTAGATACTCTTCCATCCATTCTATGTTCTCCAAGATGTTTAATTCTTGAGTGGAATCTCTTATATAAGATGGTAATTGTAACACATATTTCTGTAGATTCCTGTCTAGATACTCGGACAAATTACTGGATAAGAACCCAATTCCTGATATTATTGGTCTTCCCGGGGGGTTGATGAGTGTCTTGTGTATTTTAGGGAGGTAGTAGAAGACAGGGGTAATGGGGTGTTTGATGATAATATACCTTTATTCCTTTGTGTTAAGAATTCCATTGTCATGTGCTTCCCCTAATATGCCTTCTAGTTCATCTTTATATCCTCCTACGGGGTTATTTCTCAGGACCTCATACGTCTCCTTATCCGATAGAATCCTTCTGCATTCAGTGCTGTAGTCCTCTTTATTCAGGACTACAATTCCGCCACCTTTGTCTGCGGGTTTGATCACCAAGTTCTTGTTTTTCTCTAATGACCTTATAGTTTGCATTTGACTCTTCGTAAGGTTATGTCGGTGCTTGTTCAATTGGTTTTGGCTGATGTTTTTTAGATCACTGCATACTATGGTATCAAAGGCTTCTATAGCATTGCCCTTGCTTTGAATAGGATAAAATGATGACCTGGGTTTAAGGTCGGAATGTTGATATGGGTCTCTGATATAGGTCTAGGACAGGCTAATCACAACCAGCACTTCAACCACTACAATAATAAGAGAGAATACCAAGGGTACAGGAACACACCCAATGGTAACCAACCGAGATCTATGGACACACAAAATCGAATGATTGCACAGCAGGATACTAGACCCATGATTGGTACACCAAACAACATGGCAAAGAATGAGAAACCAAGCACAACTCTAACAAATTACACTTCAGGACATCATTTTTTAGAAGAACACCAGACCACAACCAAGGAATTAGAAAGGACCTCCACAAAAAGAAAAAATCCAAGTGCAGACGACTTCCAACATCCTATGGAAAAAAGAAAAGTCACAGAGGAAAGAGGGGTGGAAGGCGAATAAATGCCGATAAGAAAAAACCAGAGCTTAAAAGTCCGGAGAAGAAGGAAATTACTAAAGGAATCTTCAATCTCAGTACTATTGCTCTAACAGATAAAGAAAATTTGGTTTTAAGTTATGGGCTCTCCTTCGCCCCCTCCAAGAGTCTCAACAAGTTTGACACATTTGTCAATATAAAACAGTTCGTAAGGAAACTGACATTAAAACGACATTTTATAAAATCTCCCATTGAATACAACAGCAGACCTTTGGAATTCAGATCCAGTACTCAGCCTGTCCTAGACCCATATCAACATTCCGACCTTAAACCCAGGTCATCATTTTATCCTATTCAAAGCAAGGGCAATGCTATAGAAGCCTTTGATACCATAGTATGCAGTGATCTAAAGAACATCAGCCAAAACCAATTGAACAAGCACCGACATAACCTTACGAAGAGTCAAATGCAAACTATAAGGTCATTAGAGAAAAACAAGAACTTGGTGATCAAACCCGCAGACAAAGGTGGCGGAATTGTAGTCCTGAATAAAGAGGACTACAGCACTGAATGCAGAAGGATTCTATCGGATAAGGAGACGTATGAGGTCCTGAGAAATAACCCCGTAGGAGGATATAAAGATGAACTAGAAGGCATATTAGGGGAAGCACATGACAATGGAATTCTTAACACCAAGGAATACAGGTATATTAACATCAAACACTCCATTACCCCTGTCTTCTACTACCTCCCTAAAATACACAAGACACTCATCAACCCCCCGGGAAGACCAATAATATCAGTAATTGGGTCCTTATCCAGTAATTTGTCCGAGTATCTAGTCAGGAATCTACAGAAATATGTGTTACAATTACCATCTTATATAAGAGATTCCACTCAAGTATTAAACATCTTGGAGAACATAGAATGGATGGAAGAGTATCTACTAGTCACCTGTGACGTCACCTCCCTGTACACTAGTATACCGTATGAAGGAGGTCGGGAGGCAATAGAATACTTTTTAAAAAAAGATGACACAGCGCCGAGCTACGCGAATTTATATATGGGCAGATGGGAAAACATCTTTTGGGAGTCCTGCCCAGCCGGCGCGGACCTGGTATCCTACCATAGGTACATAGACGACATCCTTATGATATGGAAGGGCCGCAAGGAAGATCTGGAACATACCATCAGGGTCATGAATGATAACATCTGCAACCTAAAATTCACTCATGAGATCAGCAGCACTGAGATTACCTTTTTGGATTTGAAAATAACAGTAGAAGATGGGAAACTTAAGACCTCCACATACTTTAAACCTGTGGATTGTAACAATTACATCCGTAGTGAAAGCTGCCACCACGCAAGATGGAAGGAGAACATACCCAAAGGACAGTTACTGAGACTCAAAAAGAACTGCTCAGACCCAAACCTATGGGAAATACAGGCAGAAGAACTAAAGTCAAGATTCTTGGAAAGAGGATATGGAGAAGATAAACTAAATAAGGACATAGAAGAAGTGAGGAGACGAGACCGCCAAGAACTACTTAAATACAAGATTAAGGAAAATAGGATTGAAAACAACACCAACTCAATAGATGTCGCTTTTATCACTCAGTATAGTGAAAATAGGCGAACTATAGAAAGAATTATAGAAAACCATTGGCATATACTTAAAAACGATGACATCATAGGAGAGACTCTCATGGATAAACCCAGATTCATCTATAAGAAATCCAACAACCTAAAGACTATACTGACTCCAAGTATTCCACGTTTAGGAACAACAGAAGAGAGAGACATATCAGGTAAACACATCCAAGGTTTTTTTCCATGCCCTAGTTGCAAGGCGTGCAAGAGAGGCTTGAAAATAAAAGACTTCCTCTCCCATTATTCCACCAAGAAACAGGCTATCAGAGATCTGATCAGATGCAGCAACAAGGGAGTTATTTACATAGTGCAGTGCAGCTGCGGTCTCCAGTATGTTGGCCAGACTTCTAGGTGCCTTAAAGACAGGATTCGGGAACATTTATTACAAATTGAACATGGCAGCACAGAAACTGCACTATACAGGCATTTTGCATTTCAACATAAGGGCAACATGAAAGATCTCAGCTTCTATGGGATCCAAAAAGTGAAACCCAATTGGAGGGGAGGAGATTATGAGAAACAACTCCTGATAGCAGAGTCGAGATGGATCTTCGAATTAGACTGCCTCTTTCCAAGAGGTCTAAACAACAAGGAAGACCTCTCCCACCTATTGAATTTGAAATAACTGCTATCTCCAACGCTTTGAACTCAAGGCCATTAGGAGAAGACACTTTGATGGTCAGGGCACTCTATCCAAACATCAAGATAAGAGCACAGTGTAGGTGCAACTGAGGACAAGTATGGCCCTAGAAGTGATAGTGCCATCCACTCAAATAGAGCCTACGGACTCCAATATATGCGTGATATTCATCACCGCATATGACTCATTACAGGAAGCATATCATATAAGTATTATCATAAGCCTTTTTTGAATAGCCCAGGAATGTAACAGTCTGAACAATAGAACTCCTTCTCGTACACTTTTGTAAAATGACTATAGAAGTTCTACTATTGATTATTTCAGTTACCCATTATCTTGCATATCGACACTCCCCTTATACTTTCTGGTCTCCATATCCCCCATATCTGAAACTCGTCCATTTCATCTCCTATGTATCCCAAGATAAAGCTGTAATTGGGATGACAGAATAGAAGAAGGAGCTCTTAACAATTCTTGATATTTTATTGAACACAGATTTGTTTTTATGGACCACTTATACACAACACCTAAGTACGTGAGAAATGTATCCATTCTAACACTAACTCACACATCATATAATAACCACCTTTATGATGGACACTAGGTATTTTATAAAACATCTCATATTTCCATTTAGGTTGCCCAAACGGACAACATTTGAGCCCCAAAATTAATAAATCCTTGAGTGAAGATATAGTTAAATAAAAGACTTCCGGTTTCACACATCCCAACTTCCGGTTTGATGCAAGACTCCGAAAACCGGAAGTAGAGGAACCAAAACTTCCGGTTTCATGTTATTTGACTTCCGGTTTGGAGGAATACTCACAAACCGGAAACAGATGATAAGAATAAACATCCGGTTTAGCGTAATATCCGGTAAGTCCTAGACAGACCCACTTGGTGGATAAGAGTTGCAAGAGGCGTTTTAGACAAGATTATAAATAGATATCTTGTTGACAACTTTGGCCATAACAAATATAAATACGCATTAATGCAACATACATTTTTATAATCAAGGACACATATCCGTCAGCAATCAGATACTTCCGGTGTAATACTTCCGGTGTCAATTGCGGTAATTTTTGGCGCCATTTGAAGTAAAATTTGATTGGCCACAGATAGACATAAAAGACCCTGCTCACCTACTCTATACCATATACTAGTCTTGAGAAAGGCCCAAGCTGTGGGCCGAAACGCGTTGACAACTATATGGTGAGCTATATTTCTTAATTTATCTACACGTTTAACATGATTATACTATGTTATGTTTCTCTACCCTTAGGTTTTGAGGACTTCCCAGCATTTTTATATTGGCATTTCTATATTGTCATTTTTTGTTCTGTTTTTTGTTTCTGTTTCTATTTTTGCCTTGAAATTGAGGCTTTTGAACTGTTTTTCGTTTGGAATATTAGGACCCATTGGAGGACAAGAGACATTTTATATGGACTTATTTATTCATATTTTTGGATATTTTTTCAGGATTGCCATAACGCCATCACCATCTGATTTATATGAACTTTGATTTGATTACATTTATTTTCAATATTTACATATCATCCACATTTAACAATTGCCCACTCCCCCTTATATCGTTTATTGATTATTGATTGTTTATTTATTCACATTTTTCACTACATATTTTTATGCTATGCGATTTGCTATGTGATTTGCTTTTTTCAATTTTTTTGAGACCACATGATATTTTTTGAGACCACATTTTTTCACTAGATTGTGTACACACTAGTTTATTTTGATCAAATTTTTTGATCGATTCTGATTTTTCACTGCGTATCCTTTCACATATGATTTTTGTTCACATATGATATTTTGTTGAGCTACATACTTATCAGTTTAAGATTCTGTTCACATATGATATTTTGTTGAGCTATATCCCTATCTGCTTAAGATTGTATTCCCCAGATTGGTGGATACCATTCCACCAATCTGTTCAAACTGTTTAATTTGCTTAATCTGCTTAATCTGTCAACTAGCATTTATACAACCATATGGAGTAGAGGGTAGTATAGTCTAATAACGTCTACCAATCTTTTTATACAACCTTGGGGATATTCTGCCTTTGGAGGGACCAATCCCCTTGAATTTTACCCAATATATTTTAATTGTCTTATTATACTTTTATGTACCATGGATCCATGTTTATTGATTTAAATTGTGTTTGTAATAAATTGTTTCATATATTTTATATCCTTTCCCTAGTTGTCTTACTATCACATAAGCTTCTAAATCCAATCATAGGAATTAAGCCCTCACTAAAAGGGTTTTATTCGTTCTAGTGTGAATATACTTTTCACACACACACACCAGACCTTGACTTAACTGGCGCTCCTCTCTAAACCTCTCTTGCAATATTAAAACTAAATACTTACCTATAAAATAAACCCTAAGATAGCTACAATATAATTAATAATTACGTTGTAACTATTTTAGGGTTTATATTTATTTTACTGGTAACTTGGTATTTATTTTAACTAGGTACAATAGCTACTAAATAGTTAATAACTATTTAATACCTACCTAGTTAAATAATTACCAATTTACCTGTAAAATAAATCCTAAGCTAAGTTACAAATACACCTACACTATCAATAAATTAATTAAATAAACTACAAATATCTAAACTAAAATACAATTAAATACACTAAACTAAATTACAAAAAAAAAACCCCACTAAATTACAAAAAATTAAAAAGATTACAAGATTTTTAAGCTAATTACACCTATTCTAAGCCCCCTAATAAAATAACAAAGCCCCCCAAAATAAAAAAATGTCCCTACCCTAATCTAAATTACAAAAGTAATCAGCTCTATTACCAGCCCTTAAAAGGGCCTTTTGTGGGGCATTGCCCTAAAGTAATCAGCTCTTTTACATGTAAAAAAAACAACCCACCACCCACATACCCCTATTCTAACCCACCCAATCCCCCCTTAAAAAAAACCTAAGTCTAACCCCCAAGTGCTCCTTACCTGTCCTGAAGACCGGCGTAGAAGGTCCTGTTCCATGCGGAGAAGTCTTCTTCCAGGCGGCGACCCCTTCTTCTTCCAGGATCCAGCCGGCGCGGAGCGGAGGAGTTGAAGACCGATGACCGCGGAGCTGAAGACCGTCCATCTGGAACTGAAGATCGGCGATGCTGGAACTGAAGATCGGGAATGCTGGAACTGAAGACCACTGGAACTGAAGACCAGAGCCGGAGCGTGGAGGATCCTCTTCATACGATCGCCGCCGTACATTGAATAGGAATTCAAGGTACGCGATTAAAAATGGCGTCCCTTGAATTCCTATTGGCTGATTTGAGCCTTCAAATTCAAATCAGCCAATCGGATGCGAGCTACTTTAATTCTATTGGCTGATTTGAATAGCCAATAGAATAAGAGCTACTGTAATTCTATTGGCTAATTAGAATAGCTAATAGAATTACAGTAGCTCTTATTCTATTGGCTATTCAAATCAGCCAATAGAATTAAAGTAGCTTGCATCCGATTGGCTGATTTGAATTTGAAGGCTCAAATCAGCCAATAGGAATTCAAGGGACGCCATTTTTAATCGCGTACCTTGAATTCCTATTCAGTGTACGGCGGCGATTGTATGAAGAGGATGCTCCACGCTCCGGCTCCGGTCTTCAGTTCCAGCGGTCTTCAGTTCCAGCGTCGCCGATCTTCAGTTCCAGCATCGCCGGTCTTCAGTTCCAGATGGACGGTCTTCAGCTCCGCGGTCATTGGTCTTCAACTCCTCCGCTCCACGCCCGCTGGATCCTGGAAGAAGAAGAGGTTGCCGTCTGGAAGAAGACTTCTCCGCCTGGAACACGACCTTCTCCGCCAGTCTTCAGGACAGGTAAGGAGCACTTTGGGGTTAGACTTAGGTTTTCTTAAGGGGGGATTGGGTGGGTTAGAATAGGGGTATGTGGGTGGTGGGTTGTAATGGGGGGGTTGTTGTTTTTTTTACAGGTAAAAGAGCTGATTACTTTGGGGCAATGCCCCACAAAAGGCCCTTTTAAGGGCTGGTAATATAGCTGATTACTTTTGTAATTTAGATTAGGGTAGGGACATTTTTTTATTTTGGTGGGCTTTGTTATTTTATTAGGGGGCTTAGAATAGGTGTAATTAGCTTAAAAATCTTGTAATCTTTTTTATTTTTTGTAATTTAGTGTTTGTTTTTTTTGTAATTTAGTTTAGTGTATTTAATTGTATTTTAGTTTAGATATTTGTAGATTATTTAATTAATTTATTGATAGTGTAGGTGTATTTATTTTACAGGTAAATTGGTAATTATTTTAACTAGGTAGGTATTAAATAGTTATTAACTATTTAATAGCTATTGTATAATATCAGATGCGAGCTACTTTAATTCTATTGGCTGATTTGAATAGCCAATAGAATAAGAGCTACTGTAATTCTATTGGCTAATTAGAATAGCTAATAGAATTACAGTAGCTCTTATTCTATTGGCTATTCAAATCAGCCAATAGAATTAAAGTAGCTTGCATCCGATTGGCTGATTTGAATTTGAAGGCTCAAATCAGCCAATAGGAATTCAAGGGACGCCATTTTTAATCGCGTACCTTGAATTCCTATTCAGTGTACGGCGGCGATTGTATGAAGAGGATGCTCCACGCTCCGGCTCCGGTCTTTAATTCCAGCGGTCTTCAGTTCCAGCGTCGCCGATCTTCAGTTCCAGCATCGCCGGTCTTCAGTTCCAGATGGACGGTCTTCAGCTCCGCGGTCATTGGTCTTCAACTCCTCCGCTCCACGCCCGCTGGATCCTGGAAGAAGAAGAGGTCGCCGCCTGGAAGAAGACTTCTCCGCCTGGAACACGACCTTCTCCGCCAGTCTTCAGGACAGGTAAGGAGCACTTCGGGGTTAGACTTAGGTTTTCTTAAGGGGGGATTGGGTGGGTTAGAATAGGGGTATGTGGGTGGTGGGTTGTAATGGGGGGGGGTTGTTGTTTTTTTTACAGGTAAAAGAGCTGATTACTTTGGGGCAATGCCCCACAAAAGGCCCTTTTAAGGGCTGGTAATATAGCTGATTACTTTTGTAATTTAGATTAGGGTAGGGACATTTTTTTATTTTGGTGGGCTTTGTTATTTTATTAGGGGGCTTAGAATAGGTGTAATTAGCTTAAAAATCGTGTAATCTTTTTTATTTTTTGTAATTTAGTGTTTGTTTTTTTTTGTAATTTAGTTTAGTGTATTTAATTGTATTTTAGTTTAGATATTTGTAGATTATTTAATTAATTTATTGATAGTGTAGGTGTATTTATTTTACAGGTAAATTGATAATTATTTTAACTAGGTAGGTATTAAATAGTTATTAACTATTTAATAGCTATTGTACCTAGTTAAAATAAATACCAAGTTACCTGTAAAATAAATATAAACCCTAAAATAGCTACAATGTAATTATTAATTATATTGTAGCTATCTTAGACCTAGATTTGGAGTTTGGCGTTAGCCGTAAAAACCAGCGTTAGAGGCTCCTAACGCTGGTTTTAGGCTACCGCCGGTATTTGGAGTCACTCAAAATAGGGTCTAACGCTCACTTTTCATCCGTGACTTTTCCATACCGCAGATCCCCTTACGTAAATTGCGTATCCTATCTTTTCAATGGGATCTTTCTAACTCCGGTATTTAGAGTCATTTCTGAAGTGAGCGTTAGACATCTAACGACAAAACTCCAGCCGCAGAAAAAAAGTCAGTAGTTAAGAGCTTTCTGGGCTAACGCCGGTTTATAAAGCTCTTAACTACTGTGCTCTAAAGTACACTAACACCCATAAACTACCTATGCACCCCTAAACCGAGGTCCCCCCACATCGCCGACACTCGAATAATTTTTTTTAACCCCTAATCTGCCGACCGCCACCTACGTTATCCTTATGTACCCCTAATCTGCTGCCCCTAACACCGCCGACCCCTGTATTATATTTATTAACCCCTAACCTGCCCCCCACAACGTCGCCTCCACCTACCTACACTTATTAACCCCTAATCTGCCGACCGCCACCTACGTTATCCTTATGTACCCCTAATCTGCTGCCCCTAACACCGCCGACCCCTATATTATATTTATTAACCCCTAATCTGCCCCCCTCAACGTCGCCTCCACTTGCCTACACTTATTAACCCCTAATCTGCCGACCGGACCTGAGCGCTACTATAATAAAGTTATTAACCCCTAATCCGCCTCACTAACCCTATAATAAATAGTATTAACCCCTAATCTGCCCTCCCTAACATCGCCGACACCTAATTTCAATTATTAACCCCTAATCTGCCGACCGGAGCTCACCGCTATTCTAATAAATGTATTAACCCCTAAAGCTAAGTCTAACCCTAACACTAACACCCCCCTAAGTTAAATATAATTTAAATCTAACGAAATAAATTAACTCTTATTAAATAAATTATTCCTATTTAAAGCTAAATACTTACCTGTAAAATAAATCCTAATATAGCTACAATATACATTATAATTATATTATAGCTTTTTTAGGATTAATATTTATTTTACAGGCAACTTTGTATTTATTTTAACCAGGTACAATAGCTATTAAATAGTTAAGAACTATTTAATAGCTAAAATAGTTAAAATAATTACAAATTTACCTGTAAAATAAATCCTAACCTAAGTTACAATTAAACCTAACACTATACTATCAATAAATTAATTAAATAAACTACCTACAATTACCTACAATTAACCTAACACTACACTATCAATAAATTAATTAAATACAATTCCTACAAATAAATACAATTAAATAAACTTGCTAAAGTACAAAAAATAAAAAAGAACTAAGTTACAAAAAATAAAAAAATATTTACAAACATAAGAAAAATATTACAACAATTTTAAACTAATTACACCTACTCTAAGCCCCCTAATAAAATAACAAAGCTCCCCAAAATAAAAAAATGCCCTACCCTATTCTAAATAACTAAAGTTCAAAGCTCTTTTACCTTACCAGCCCTGAACAGGGCCCTTTGCGGGGCATGCCCCAAGAAGTTCAGCTCTTTTGCCTGTAAAAAAAAACATACAATACCCAAGCCCCCCAACATTACAACCCACCACCCACATACCCCTAATCTAACCCAAACCCCCCTTAAATAAACCTAACACTAAGCCCCTGAAGATCTTCCTACCTTGTCTTCACCTCACCGGGTTCAACGATCTGTCCAGAAGAGCTCCTCCGATGTCCTGATCCAAGCCCAAGCGGGGGGCTGAAGAGGTCCATGATCCGGCTGAAGTCTTCATCCAAGCGGGAGCTGAAGAGGTCCATGATCCGGATGAAGTCTTCATCCAAGCGGGAGCTGAAGAGGTCCATGATCCAGATGAAGTCTTCTATCAACGGCATCTTCAATCTTCTTTCTTCCGGATCCATCTTGCAGACCTCCGACGCGGAACATCCTGCTGGCCCGACGGACTAACGACGAATGACGGTTCCTTTAAGGGACGTCATCCAAGATGGCGTCCCTCGAATTCCGATTGGCTGATAGGATTCTATCAGCCAATCGGAATTAAGGTAGGAATATTCTGATTGGCTGATGGAATCAGCCAATCAGAATCAAGTTCAATCCGATTGGCTGATCCAATCAGCCAATCAGATTGAGCTCGCATTTTATTGGCTGATCGGAACAGCCAATAGATTGCGAGCTCAATCTGATTAGCTGATTGAATCAGCCAATCAGATTGAACTTGAATCTGATTGGCTGATTCCATCAGCCAATCAGAATTTTCCTACCTTAATTCCGATTGGCTGATAGAATCCTATCAGCCAATCGGAATTCGAGGGACCCCATCTTGGATGACATCCCTTAAAGGAACCATCATTCGTCGTTAGTCCGTCGGGCCAGCAGGATGTTCCGCGTCGGAGGTCTGCAAGATGGATCCGGAAGAAAGAAGATTGAAGATGCCGTTGATAGAAGACTTCATCCGGATCATGGACCTCTTCAGCTCCCGCTTGGATGAAGACTTCATCCGGATCATGGACCTCTTCAGCTCCCGCTTGGATGAAGACTTCAGCCGGATCATGGACCTCTTCAGCCCCCCGCTTGGGCTTGGATCAGGACATCGGAGGAGCTCTTCTGGACAGATCGTTGAACCCGGTGAGGTGAAGACAAGGTAGGAAGATCTTCAGGGACTTAGTGTTAGGTTTATTTAAGGGGGGTTTGGGTTAGATTAGGGGTATGTGGGTGGTGGGTTGTAATGTTGGGGGGCTTGGGTATTGTATGTTTTTTTTTACAGGCAAAAGAGCTGAACTTCTTGGGGCATGCCCCGCAAAGGGCCCTGTTCAGGGCTGGTAAGGTAAAAGAGCTTTGAACTTTAGTTATTTAGAATAGGGTAGGGCATTTTTTTATTTTGGGGGGCTTTGTTATTTTATTAGGGGGCTTAGAGTAGGTGTAATTAGTTTAAAATTGTTGTAATATTTTTCTTATGTTTGTAAATATTTTTTTATTTTTTGTAACTTAGTTCTTTTTTATTTTTTGTACTTTAGCAAGTTTATTTAATTGTATTTATTTGTAGGAATTGTATTTAATTAATTTATTGATAGTGTAGTGTTAGGTTAATTGTAGGTAATTGTAGGTAGTTTATTTAATTAATTTATTGATAGTATAGTGTTAGGTTTAATTGTAACTTAGGTTAGGATTTATTTTACAGGTAAATTTGTAATTATTTTAACTATTTTAGCTATTAAATAGTTCTTAACTATTTAATAGCTATTGTACCTGTTTAAAATAAATACAAAGTTACCTGTAAAATAAATATTAATCCTAAAATAGCTATAATATAATTATAATTTATATTGTAGCTATATTAGGATTTATTTTACAGGTAAGTATTTAGCTTTAAATAGGAATAATTTATTTAATAAGAGTTAATTTATTTCGTTAGATTAAAATTATATTTAATTTAGGGGGGTGTTAGTGTTAGGGTTAGACTTAGCTTTAGGGGTTAATACATTTATTAGAATAGCGGTGAGCTCCGGTCGGCAGATTAGGGGTTAATAATTGAAGTTAGGTGTCGGCGATGATAGGGAGGGCAGATTAGGGGTTAATACTATTTATTATAGGGTTAGTGAGGCGGATTAGGGGTTAATAACTTTATTGTAGTAGCGCTCAGGTCCGCTCGGCAGATTAGGGGTTAATAAGTGTAGGCAGGTGGAGGCGACGTTGTGGGGGGCAGATTAGGGGTTAATAAATATAATATAGGGGTCGGCGATGTTAGGGAAGCAGATTAGGGGTACATAGGGATAATGTAAATAGCGGCGGTTTACGGAGCGGCAGATTAGGGGTTAATAATAATATGCAGGGGTCAGCGATAGCGGGGGCGGCAGATTAGGGGTTAATAAGTGTAAGGTTAGGGGTGTTTAGACTCGGGGTACATGTTAGAGTGTTAAGTGCAGACGTAGGAAGGGTTACCGCATAGCAAACAATGGGGCTGCGTTAGGAGCTGAACGCGGCTTTTTTGCAGGTGTTTGGTTTTTTTTCAGCTCAAACAGCTCCATTGTTTCCTATGGGGGAATCGTGCACAAGCACGTTTTTTAGGCTGGCCGCGTCCGTAAGCAACTCTGGTATCGAGAGTTGAAGCTGCATTAAAAATGCTCTACGCTCCTTTTTTGGAGCCTAACGCAGCCATTCTGTGGACTCTCAATACCAGAGTTATTTTTATGGTGCGGCCAGAAAAAAGCCGGCGTTAGTTTTTCGGGTCGTTACCGACAAAACTCCAAATCTAGCCGTTAGGGTTTGTTTTATTAGGTAAGTATTTAGTTTTAAATAGGAATAATTTAGTTAATATTATTAATATTATTTAGATTTATTTTATTTTTTAATTAAGTTAGGGGTGTTAGAGTTAGATAGGGTTAATATAGTTAATATATATATATAATATAATAACTATATTAACTATATTAACCCTAATATAATTAGGGTTAATATAGTTAATATAGGTGGCAGCGGTGTAGGGGGATTAGATTAGGGGTTAATATATTTAATATAGGTTGCAGCAGTGTAGGGGGATTAGATTAGGGGGTAATATATTTATTATAGGTGGCGGCGGTGTAGGGGGATTAGATTAGGGGGTAATATATTTATTATAGGTGGCGGTGGTGTAGGGGGATTTAGATTACAGGCAAAAGAGCTGAATACTTTGTGACAATGCCCCGCAAAAAGCCCTTTTAAGGGCTGGTATAAGAGCTGGTTACTTTGGGGCAATGCCCCGCAAAAGGCCCTTTTAAGGGCTGGTAATAGAGCTGGTTACTTTGGGGCAATGCCACGCAAAAAGCCCTTTTCAGGGCTATTTGTAGGGTTAGACTTAGGTTTAGTGGTAGGGAAATTTTAGTATTTTAGGGGTTAATAAATTTAATATAGGTAGCGGCGGTATAGGGGGATTAGATTAGGGGTTAATAAATTTAATATAGGTGGCGGCGGTATAGGGGGATTAGATTAGGGGTTAATAAATTTAATATAGGTGGCGTCGGTATAGGGGGATTAGATTAGGGGTTAATAATTTTAATATAGATGGCGGCGGTGTAGGGGGATTAGATTAGGGGTTAATAATTTTAATATAGGTGGCAGTGGTGTAAGGGGGATTAGATTAGGGGTTAATAATTTTAATATAGGTGGGGGCGGTGTAGGGGGCTCACATTAGGGGTTAATATAGTTTAAATAGGTTGCGGCGGTGTAGGGGGATCATATTAGGGGGTAACATAGTTAATATAGGTGGCTGCGGGGTAGGGGGCTCACATTAAGGGTTAATATAGTTTAAATAGGTGGCTGCGGTGTAGGGGGATCATATTAGGGGGTAATATACTTTAAATAGGTGGCGGCGGTGTAGGGGGATCATATTAGAGGGTTATATAGTTTAAATAGGTGGCGGCGGTGTAGGGGGATCATATTAGGGGGTAACATAGTTAATATAGGTGGCGGCGGGGTAGGGGGCTCACATTAGGGGGTAAAACATTTAATGTAGCTAGCGGCGGTGTAGGGGGGTCAGATTAGGGGGTAAGACATATGTAGCTGGCGGCGGGGTCTGGGAGCGGCGATTTAGGGGTTAATATATTTATTATTAGGAGTGAGAGGGGGGATTGCGGATAGAGGGGTATACGTGTCGGGCTATGTTTGGGAGGCGTGTTAGACAGTACGGGTGATTTTATAACTTAGTCAGTTTTTTTATGCGGCGGCAGTTTCTAAAGTGCCGTAAGTCACTGGCGACTCCAGAAATTTGTACTTATGCAGATTTCTGGACATCGCTGGTTTGTCAGACTTACGGCACTTTAGCATCTGATGGCGCCGTATATGAGATAGCTCAAGTTGCGTGCTGAAACTACGGGCGGCGCAGGTTTCCACGATTGCGCCGAAACCTTGCGCCCCAAATGCTTCTAATTTATCAAGAAGCGCATTACTTTATACACCAACCAGACACCAAAGTTCTACAATCTATTTATGACTATTTTTTTTAAATATATAGTAGTTCAACACCTATCTAGAAAAATATGTTTATTTTGCAGTACTTAGTTCAACACTCACTAAAACAAAACCTTTTGCAATGATAAGCTTCTTAAAAAAATAAATTGGAAGCCTATCATTAATTTGTTTGTACACAACCACACACTGAATTACTGCAAGCGATCTAAGTATTGATTCTTATTTACAACTCAACAGTAACACAAAAACTGTTTTTCAAAGATGAAGCATTTTACTTTTGGTACACCACTCAACACCATAACACCAAAGTACTACAATTTCTCTGAGGCCGATATTCAAAGTATCGACTGACCGATGAGAAACTGTGTTTCTGGCCTTGTCGGACTCGCAGTCCATCGGTTTCTCAATATTTTCTAAAAAAGGGGGCAGACCCGTGAAGTGCCATCGACTGGCAATGTGTTTCCCATAGGATATAAAGGGGAGAGCTACATCAACTAAACATCGCCATTGCCACTTGTTGGCACTTTCAGCAGGAGGTATTTGAAGTGCTCCTACACAGCTCAGACAGTGTTCTCACTGAAACCAAACACGGTTTCTATGTAGTCACACTTCAAATAATGCCTATGCGATCTTACTTTCTTTAAACCTACACTAACTGCCTCACACTGCAAAGTCTCGCCACTGAAAAGGTGGAGAGAAAAACATGGCTGACACCCTACTCACAACCTGCACTGCTGGCAATGTATTCCAATCAAAGTATAGGTTACTCCCCCCTGGAACGCCTAGCTAATTCCCTCAATTCCCCGAGAACACCTACACCTACATCATACTCTAGCTATACTTACCTTGAAATGCCCATTTACCCCCTAATGCCGCTTAAACATACGTGATGTGTTAGCTACCCTCCCCTTAAACACCCAACTAACTCCCACACAATACCTACACCTAAGTCATGTCTTTCCTATACTCCCCCGGAATGCCCGGCTAACTCCCACAGAATGCCTACAGCTACGTAATGTCTGCAATCTACCTTACTAATAAAGTATACAAAAAAACAAAACCTCCCTGTGATAACTATAGGGGCTATGTGGCTACATTTATATACAATGTTAAAATGCATAATGCATTTTATTTTTAATTTTAACAAAAATAAAAAAATACTAACATTAAAGAAAATAAAAACCAACACTATAAAAAATAACAAACCTACAGTTATGTATATTTTAAAACTAAAAAAAACACCCCAAAATAAAAAAAAATGATACTAACACTAAACTAAACTATAGCAATAGACCTTACTTGAATAGCTCCTAACTTTAATCCGGCTCCTACGTGCTCGCCAACTGCGATGCTCCTCTCCTATGCTGGCGACGGTGGTCCATCTTATTTCTTGATCCTGGTGGCGGTGGTCAATCTTCATCCATCTTCTTCCACCTCTCCGCTGAGGAAGTCTTCATCCATCTTCCATCTAATGCGTCTTCTTATCTTCTTTTCGTCTCATCTACTGATCTTCCGTCCATAACGTCCTCTTCATGTGGTCACCAGCCGCACACTGAATTTTGAATGCAATGTACCCCTTTAGATAGGGGTGCCCTTGAATTGCTATTGACTGACTATTGGTAGCAATTGGGCCAGGCTGGCCTTGCCCAGAGGTCAAAATCTAGGAGCCAGCAAAAAAATGAAGTTACAGCAATTAGCATGTAGTGAATCATTGCCATAAAGTGCGAACAGGGCTACATATATGATCACAAGCTGCCAGCTGCTTGGCCCAAAACCTGTCCACCATTTTACTGACAGCAGGAGGGCAGCCATTGATATCTTGGGGATTCTAACACAGGGAGCCAGGGGTAAATTTTAAGGCTCCCTGTTTGCACCCAACATATTACTATGAATACTTTTCATATACATCCTTTTAACTATTTTAAAATATTTTATTCCAGATTAGCAGTTTTTGGACACTTTGGGGTAAATCAGTCTCTAGCAGGGGTTGTCAATTATCCCGATTGTAACCAATCGGGATGATTGCTGTCGGCCACCTCAGAGGTCTTATGACCGCTGCTTCTTGACTTAAGTTTCAGATGGACCTGAAACTTCGGGAGTAGATTGCAGCATCCGCTGCTTGATAAATCTACCCCTTTGTCCAATTTTGATAGGTACCTACAACCCATGAATACAACTATCAGTATTGAATAAATTTCCCTACTCAGCACTGATCTAAATAGGAATAAAACAATCACATTTCTGATTGTATTACGCAAAAAAAGACACTGGGGACGAATTATCATTGTGCAAGCGCACATGATCCTATATTGCGTATCATTTCCACTGCACATCAATAAATTCCGACAGCATACGCTCTCGGCATTTATCATTTCACCAACAGTTCTTGTTAAATGCTGGTACAATGCCGCCCCCTGCCGTTTCACGGCCAATCGGCCGCTAGCAGGGGGTGTCAATCATCTTACAATTTTAAACAACTTTCCAATTTGCTTCTGCTATCAAATTTGCTTCATTCTCTTGGTATTCATTGTTGAAAAGCATACCTAGGCAGGCTCAGAAGCTAGAAACTTGATGTTGATTGGGGGCTGCACAAATATACCTCATCATTGGATTACCAATGTGTTCAGCTAGCTCCCAGTAGTGCAAATAGGCAGTCTGGATAGGCTGGATGTCGCTGCCACGTTAATAGAACATCAATGTACAGCTGTTTAAAAACATGCAATGCGTTTCTCAGCTCAAAGACGAGTCTTTTCATCAGGCATTGCGACATCCAGCCTGCCTATTCGCACTATTTATCTATATAGTGTCATCTCATTTGTGAGTGACCCATTTGGTATTTTTTATTTGTTTTATAATTCACATACACCTAGATTACGGGTTTTGTACTATAGAGGGTGCGAGACGAACAAAACAAAAGTTGCGTTATTTCACCCCCCATAGCGCTGCCATTACGAGTTTCTGAAAAGCCTCCTTGTGCATGCGATATGGTGGCGATAAGCTCCATACCGCACAAAATCCAAGGGCTGAGAATACATGCTCGTGCACGCTTTCCCCATAGACATCAATGGGGAGAGAGTGTTAGAGAAAAAACTAACACCTGAAGCGCGGAATGAAAAGCTTTGAAACGCAAACCCCATTGATGTCTATAAGGAAAAATAGTTACGCTTAAACCTAACAATCTAACATAAACCCTGAGTCTAAATACCCCTAATCCGCCGCCCGATATCGCAGACACCAAAATAAAGTTATTATCCCCTTATCTGCCACCCCTGACATCGCCCACACTAAAATAAAGTTATTAACCCCTATTCCGCCGCTCCCCGACAATGCCGCCACTATAAAAAAATGTATTAACCCCTAAACCTCTGGCCTCCCACATCACCGCCACTAAATAAACCTATTAACCCCTAAACCGCCAGCCCCCCACATCGCAAAAAACTAAATTAAACTATTAACCCCTAAACCTAACAACCCCCTAACTTTATATTAAAATTACAATATCCCTAATAAATTTTAAAAAGGCTCCCTTGCTTTGAAGATCCAGTGTACGGCGGTGACCATGTGAAGAGGACACTCCTCGCCGGATGTCTTTAAGGATGGATCCGCTCCGCACCGCCGGGATGAAGATAGAAGAAGCCACCTGGATGAAGATAGAAGACACCGCCTGGATGAAGACTTCTCGCTGCCTGGATGAAGACTTCTCACCACCTGGATGAGGATGGATGTCCGGACTTTTTTTTTAACTTTTTTTGGGTGTGGTTTTTTTTAGATTAGGGTTTGGGCTTTTTTTAAAGAGCTGAAAGCCCTTTTCATGGCAATGCAAAAGAGCTGAATGCCCTTTTAAGGGCAATACCCATACAAATGCCCTTTTTAGGGCAATGGGTAGCTTAGGTTTTTGTTAGAGTTAGGTTTTTTATTTTGGGGGGTTGGTTGGGTGGTGGCGGGTTTTACTGTTGGGGGTCTGTTTTTTTTTCAAGGTAAAAGTGCTGATTTCTTTAGTGCAATGCCCTTCAAAAGGCCCTTTTAAGGGCTATTGGTAGTTTATTGTAGGCTAGGGCATGTTTTTATTTTGGGGGGCTTTTTTATTTTTATAGGGCTATTAGATTAGGTGTAATTGTTTTTATTTTTGATTTTTTGTAATTTTAGACTTCAATTTTTTTTAGTAGTGTTAGTTTTTTTAAAGGTGTAATTTAGTTTTTTTTAAATTGGTAGTTATTTTAATTTTAGTATAATAGTTTAGTAATATGGTTATTACTAGTTTAAATTTATTTATTTTTTTATTTCACAGGTAAGTTTTTATTTATTTTAAGATTGGAATATTGTAATTTTAATTTAAAGTTAGAGGGTGATAGATTTAGGGGTTAATAGTTTAATTTATTAGTGGCGATGTGGGGGACTGGTGGTTTAGGGGTTAATAGGTTTATTTAGTAGTGGCGATGTGGGGGGTCTGGCAGTTTAGGGGTTAATAGGTTTAGTTAGTGGCGGCGGTGTTGGGGAGCGCCGGAATTGGAGTTAATAACTTTATTATAGTGGCGGGGATGTGGGTGGGCAGCAGATTAGGGGTTAATAAGTTTTAAATAGTGTTTGCGATGCGGGAGGGCCTTGATTTAGGGGTTAATAGGTAGTTAGTGTACTTTGTAACACTTTAGTTATGAGTTTTGTGAAACATTTTTGTTACACAAAATCCATAACTACTGCTCTCAGATGGCGGTATGGATTGTGTCAGTATAGGCTGCAATGCAAGCTTTTTAGCCTCACCGCACAACCTGTAATACCGGCGCTATGGAAATCCCACACAAAAGCGTCATTTTTTGAGTGCGGGATTGACGTTGCGTTACAGACTAAAATGCTTGCGGTATAACTATACCGACACGACTCATAATGGCCATTTTTTCAGCGTTAAAACCGTAGCGCAAAACTCGTAATCTAGGTGATAGTCTAAACCATGAGGCGCCCTTTTGTTTTTACCTTGTAGATACATATTGGTTTTCTCGCACCTGAAGAAGAGTAACTACCCTGGTGACTGATTATTCTTCTGGATCAGATTCAAAGATTTGTCTTTTATTTAAAGTATTGTGTGTAGTATAGCGCCCCCTGTTTACTTTATATACAAAGTGATTTTGTTGTTTTAGTTCCCAGTAGTGCATTGATCAAGAGAATAAAACAAAATTGATAATAGAAGTAAATTGGAAAGTTGTTAAAAATTGTATAATGTATCTAAATCATGAAAGAACATTTTTGGGTTTTATGTAAGGGCATTATGCTTTTCTTAGCATTTCTATTTTTATAACTTTTTTGACTGTTAGGTTTAATTAATAAACAGTCTTCAATAAACTCTTTGTTGTATATGCATTTGTGTCTAGTCCAGTTGCTCCCCTGACACTTTCTTTATTAATTAAAAACATGCAGCAGATGGGCAATTAAGCTAGAAAGTCCCTATTCTGCACAAGTGTATCAGCTTTCTGTTGTCAGCACAGCAAAACAGTCTCAGAACACATACACTAGGCAAGCCAGCAAGGGCTTTGTAATGCCGTGAGCACTAATTGTCAGCAAGCAGAAGCACTTACAATGCTAGGCCTACCTACCTCTTTTCTCTTTGCAGAAGGCCAGCAGCCGGCAACCATCCCTCCTCTAGTTCAGGGTCTAGTACTAGTCTATGTTGCTGCAAACCTTCTCTCGCTTTACTTGCTCTACCCCCAAGATTGCACCATCACACGCCCTCGCCAATGAAAATCTAATACCTGCCAGTCAGACTACCTTATGGAGCGTCTTGGGCAGCCCTGCCTGTGACATCAGATTCCAGTTTTATTTTTACTGACAGCTGATATCCTGATCTCCTGCCACACATCAGAAATGGTGGAAAAACCACACAGTAAAAATCAAACTTTCAGTGACTGTCTGCACCACAGTGGCGGTGGGTTGGACCAGGCCCAGGCAGGTGGGCGTGCATGTATGATGACATCATATAAGCAGCCCCCTTCTCTCCTGAATGTTTAGAGAAGGCATCAGTTATTGATCCCAGCCATCAGCACTACCTCACCTCCTCACAGTGATTGCAACAATGTCTTAGGCAGCAGCACTCTGGTGGTTGGGAATGCTGTGCCCCCCAGTCCCATTGGACACCTGACTGTTGTTATTCTTTTCACCCCCTTATGGAGGCCCTGCACGTGTTATACTGCTACTTTTAAATAAAAGATATACATTTGCTAAGATGTTGTCTCCCAAAAACATTGATGTATATCCTTAGATTGCAATCACTACTGATTTCAGCACAATACAGAGTTTGTAGGTCTCAGTATTGATTCTAGATTTTCACGACTGAAACTGTAGTCCTAAAACTTTGCTTGAAAAAGCAAAATAGTCCAGTCTATTCTTTTCCACATTTTTAGAACTACTTTCCTTCTCAGTTCAGCCATGCTCTGTCATGTATCCAATAATACATCTTCATCATGAAAATCTATATTATTTTTAGACTGTAACCTTAAAAAGGACATCATACTTCAAGATAATTATTGGGGCTCCTAAACATGGTGGCTTAGAATAATCAGTAATTTTATTTTATCTGAACTACAGTTTGTCATTGATAGGTGAGCACCTTACTAGACAACTTAAACTTGGAAGCTTGGACACTTAAAGAGACTAATGTTTTGAACTGAGTGCAGTTTCTGATGATGTTTTACAAAAGGAGCAACACCTTTTTACATTCTCTTAAAGACAACTTCTCAGAGATATTTGCAGGTTTTGCAAGATATGTTAATTAGTGAATAGGCTTTGGGGCATATTTATCAATCTCCGTATGGAATCTGCAGGGGGTGGCATTGCACCAGCAGTTCACAAGAACACATGATATGCTACTTTGCATCTTGTCCGCTCGCACATTGATATATATGCCCCTTTGTATCACCCTTCTGCTTTCTGTTTAGCTGTTACTTATTCTCTTTTAGCATCCCTTCTTTATCTTGCTGCTAAATAAGAAGTAAAGATAATGCATAATAAACTTGATAATTTAAGAACTAAATTTAGAGTAATCAAAATTTAAAAGAATGATCTATTTTTAATGATTAAATTGCTCTTTAGCAGGATGAATGAAGACATTGCTACACATATTTAGGAACTAAGTGAAGTCAAACTGTGGCTTGCACTTCTCACAACCTGTATTATTACTGTCGCTTATAGAAGTGATTATTACTACATACTGCTCTGGAAATGTTCAGAATATTTAAAGAAACACAGTGCTCAAAAAGTTTCTATTATGCATACGAAAAATCAACATTTGCAGCTATAGAACATATTTTTTTGCCAGAATAAATGTTCGATTGTTTGTGCTATTCTTAGTGCAGGGCTGAGATATGGATAGCGCACCCTGCTCTATCAATATCGTTCTACTTGTAATCTACGCTTATGCATGTAAATTGAAATAAAATACTGTGAGGAGCTTACCTCATGGAGCTCCGCTCCCATTACGGCTCCCTGGTCTCGGCAAAAGCAGATAATAGTTGCTTCAGTTCTAGCGTCCCACGTGGAGGGTTGTCGAGACTCTACTCCATCTGCTCCTACTGCAGCCACTTCCCCTAGGCAGGTGCAGACACACACTGATAAAATCTAAAGGGGCAATGTCCTCATTACCGGAACTCCCACCTGGAGGACTCAGGTGCGGCAGTTCCGATAAAAGCTCACTCAGTACATCACTCTGGGCTTAGTCATTGCCTTCTCTACCTTGTTCCTGGTTCCAGAAAGCCAAAGCATACTTACCTGATACTTACGTGTATGCTCACCTTTTTTCAGAAACCACACATACTTACCTTGCATCTGCAAGCCAAAGAAAGCATATCTGCCTGATGCCTGTGTATGCTCACTTTGCCTTGCCTGCTGCACCCGCCTGGTATCCTGTGACAGTCTCACCAACAGTACCCGCTGAGTATCCTGTGCCTGCTTAGAATTCTGTGTCTACTATACCAGACAGTAACATAATGATTCCAGCCTCCAAATTGGCAAAAAAATACCTTTATTCTTTGCATGGGGTCCAGAGAAAACAAAATACAGCATTTCAGGCCTTTGCTAGGCCCTTAGTCATGTAGGGCCTAGCAAAAGCCGTATTTTGTTTTCTCTGGACCCCATGTAAAGAATAAAGGTCTTTTTTTTTGCCAATTTGGAGGCTGGAATCATTATGCTACTGTCTGGATGAGAGGACCTATCAAGTCTGACATTCCATGCCCCAAAACAAGGTGTGCTGTTTTCCAACTTTGTTTGAAGCTATCTACTATACCAGTTACAGCCTTCCTCAAACCAGTTTTGTCTGCGGTACCTATCTAGTATTCCGTGGCAATCTAACCAACAGTTGCCCGCTTGACATCCTGTGCCAGCTGAGAATCCTATGTCTGCTTTCCTCAAACCAGCTGCTGTACTTACCTGGCATCCTGTGACAGTCTCACCAACAGTACCTGCTGGGAATCCTATGCTTGGTGAGAATCCTGTGTCTGCTATACCATTGACAGCTTACCTCAAACCAGCTGTGCCTGCTGTACCTACCTGGTATGCTATGACAGCCTCACCTTCTATTGCTCAGTTCAAGCACCAGTGTCCACTCGACTTTGTTACTGCAACCTACCCAAGTATTCTGAACTTTTATTAGACTTTAGTGTTCTGCATTGGACTTATGTTCAAACTTGCTGTTTTTGTGATCTTCAATTTGAACTACCAACTGTTCTTTTGCATATCGCTCAGTAAAGTTTTAAAAAGACCTTTGTTGTTCAGTGTATCATCCGATGCTTAATAAATCTACCCCTACAAGTGAACTTTTTCACCTGTAGAAAAGGGACATTTACATTTGTTTAACAAAATCAGATGTAAATGTTCTCATAATATTCAGTCTTCATTTTCTTTAACATTTTAATGCCGTTATGCCGTTCTATTCCGTCATAATTACACTGGGTTTTAGAGCCGTCATGACGGAATAGAACGTCATAGCCAACGGCTGTCCTGAAGACTTCTGTGCTTACAGGATTTGATCGCGGTCTGGAGGGCGTTCTTAGGATTGTAGGGACGCTCCCCAGACGCGATCCAATAATTGAAATCTTGCGATCGTGTGCACGATCGCGTGGTTTCAATTTGTCTACATCAGAACAGTTGTTCCGATGTAGACACTTTAACCCAGTCACGAAAGGATACCAAATAACATGGGTGATGAACATTCAAAAAACACCTCTAGTAATTATTTATATGGATACAGTTGTTGCCAAATATTGAATTATTGCTTTGGAATGTGAAGAACCACTGTTTATCTACCTTGTACCTGAATATGCTCTCATGATTCCTGAAAGCCAAGCATACTTACCTGATACCTGTATATGCTCACCTTGTTCCAGAGACCAGGCATACTTACCTTGTACCTGCATATGCTCTCCTTGTTCCTGAAAGTGAAGCATACTTATCTGTGTATGCTCACCTTATTTCTGAAGCAAAACTTACCTGGTATCTTGTTACAGTCTCACCAACAGTGCCTGTTGGATATCCTGTGCCTGCTGAGTATCCTGTGTCCATTATACCATTACAAAGAAAAACATGGAGCGCTAGCGTATGTAAAACATAACCTTTATTGTGGTTATTTAAAATTAGGACATAGTCAATCAAAAAAGGACAGAGATGGGATACCTCTGGCTGGCAAGCTTACGCGTTTCGGCAAAGCCGTAATCATAGCATACTATGCCAGCCACAGGTGTGCTTTATATACAAAATTAGAAACAACACCATTGGTTAAAAGGACATGTCATTTAAAACAACAATACGCCCAGAGAGATTTTTGCATTTAACCCCTTTTATCTCGGAGGTGAAAGAACAGATCTATCTTATATTACATTATGAGTATATATAGGTATTTTGGAGACATGTATGAGGTTATTCACAATAAATAAATCGTCTTTTTTAGATGTTAAATAAATAGTTATTTAATTATGTTCGCTACCTTTAGATCACAGTCACAGTTAATCCCGTCATATCCATAGCCTATAGTAACGGCCTTCTATTAAAACAAATTTAAACTAGTCAAATTATACATCCGTTTCATGGTACAAATATGCATTATCATTACTTAAGAACAAAGTGTCAGTATAATGATCTCAGGTTGTGTGTCAGTCAGATATGAGGAGCGTTAAGTATTTATTTTATGTATTATCGAACGATGTTACTTAATATCTTACAATTTTATAGATATTATGAAAAAGATGGGATCGGGTGTTATTATTCCCAATAGTTTATAAGGTCGAATTCTGAATTCAGGCCTTTTGGTAACCTTGTATCCATTTTTAGGATCCACAGCATTTCTCTCTTAGATAGAGTTACTCCACGGTCACCTCCTCTTTTTGGTTTAGGAACCATATCTATTGGTTGCCATGAAAAACATGTAAGGTCCTTATTATGAACCTGAGCAAAATGATGCACCACAGGGGTAGTTGCCTTGCCCCTCCTGATAGTAGACAAGTGTTCAATAATTCTTGTTCTAATGTCTCTAGTGGTGAGCCCGATGTACTGTTTTCCACATACCGTACAAGTTACACAGTAGATGACAAAGGTAGAGGTGCAATTGAGACAGAAATTAATCTCATAGGTCTTCCCTGTTACAGTAGAGGTAAAGTGTTCTGACATGGTTAAATAATCACATGCTCCACATCTTGAGCTTCCACATTTGTAGGAGCCTTTACAACTGAGCCAGGCACTCCCCTGGGTGATAGTCTTCGGTAAGACTGTTGGGGACAATATATTGCCTAAGCTCTTGTTTCGTCGGTATGAGCATCTAAGCCCTTCTTTAACACATTGTGTCAGTCTATCGTCTGCTATTAGCATACCAAAATGGTATTTGACGATTCTGCATACTTCCTCATACTGTGCACTGTATTCAGTGACAAATGTAACTCCCTTCTGGGCCTTCCCATTTGTCTGGTTTGATTTGTCCCTTAACAAATCACATCTGTCCATTCTATCCACCTCCTTTTGGGCCCTATTTATTACCTTTCTAGGATAGCCTCTCTGAGATAAGCGTTTTCTTACTTCCATCATTTGGTTGGCACTCTCGTTGGCCTCGGAACAATTCCGTTTGGCCCTTATGAAAAATGGTTACATTGACCAGGACACTATGTCATATATATTTGTGGAACATCCGGTCACTCCAGTATTCCATCATCTACCTAAGGTGCATAAGTCCCTCACGGATGTGAAGGGACGACCTATAGTAAGTGGTATAGGGTCTCTCTTTGAACGCTTGTCTCAATGGCTGGACATGATTCTACATCCCTTTGTTGAAGCCCTCCCAAGCTATCTCAGGGACACCAAGCACCTAATGAATCTAACAAAATATGTTGCATGGGTGGAAGATAATAACCAGTGGGTCACCATAGATGTCACAGCCCTCTATTCTTCCATTCCCCATTCAAAAGGATTGGAGGCCATGTCATTCTTCCTTAGGGGTTGGTCCTCCCTTACTGAAGGTTTTCAGAGATATGTATTACAAGTGGCTGAGTTCTTGTTAACTCATAACTTCTTTGAATTCGAGGGTGTGTTCTATCTCCAAAGATGTGGGACAGCTATGGGGGCGAAGTTTGCCCCCTCCTACGCCAACCTACTCATGGGTTGGTGGGAGCTGTCCCACATCTTTGGAGATAAGAACCCCCTCCGTGGTTGCATTACCTTTTACCGCCGCTTTATAGATGATCTAATCCTTATCTGGGAGGGCAGCTCTGATGATTTGGAAAAGTTTCTAGGGAAACTCAATGACAATGACATCGGTCTAAAATTTACAAGTGAAACTCAAAGGACCAAGATCAACTTTTTGGATGTAGTACTGAGTGGGACTCCTGATGGTCGGATTGAGACAAGCCTATATAGAAAGCCTATATCAGGCAACTCACTACTACATGCAAGAAGCTGCCACCCCAAACATGTGCCGTATGCTATAGCCAAGGGACAACTCATAAGGGCCAAACGGAATTGTTCCGAGGCCAACGAGAGTGCCAACCAAATGATGGAAGTAAGAAAACGCTTATCTCAGAGAGGCTATCCTAGAAAGGTAATAAATAGGGCCCAAAAGGAGGTGGATAGAATGGACAGATGTGATTTGTTAAGGGACAAATCAAACCAGACAAATGGGAAGGCCCAGAAGGGAGTTACATTTGTCACTGAATACAGTGCACAGTATGAGGAAGTATGCAGAATCGTCAAATACCATTTTGGTATGCTAATAGCAGACGATAGACTGACACAATGTGTTAAAGAAGGGCTTAGATGCTCATACCGACGAAACAAGAGCTTAGGCAATATATTGTCCCCAACAGTCTTACCGAAGACTATCACCCAGGGGAGTGCCTGGCTCAGTTGTAAAGGCTCCTACAAATGTGGAAGCTCAAGATGTGGAGCATGTGATTATTTAACCATGTCAGAACACTTTACCTCTACTGTAACAGGGAAGACCTATGAGATTAATTTCTGTCTCAATTGCACCTCTACCTTTGTCATCTACTGTGTAACTTGTACGGTATGTGGAAAACAGTACATCGGGCTCACCACTAGAGACATTAGAACAAGAATTATTGAACACTTGTCTACTATCAGGAGGGGCAAGGCAACTACCCCTGTGGTGCATCATTTTGCTCAGGTTCATAATAAGGACCTTACATGTTTTTCATGGCAACCAATAGATATGGTTCCTAAACCAAAAAGAGGAGGTGACCGTGGAGTAACTCTATCTAAGAGAGAAATGCTGTGGATCCTAAAAATGGATACAAGGTTACCAAAAGGCCTGAATTCAGAATTCGACCTTATAAACTATTGGGAATAATAACACCCGATCCCATCTTTTTCATAATATCTATAAAATTGTAAGATATTAAGTAACATCGTTCGATAATACATAAAATAAATACTTAACGCTCCTCATATCTGACTGACACACAACCTGAGATCATTATACTGACACTTTGTTCTTAAGTAATGATAATGCATATTTGTACCATGAAACGGATGTATAATTTGACTAGTTTAAATTTGTTTTAATAGAAGGCCGTTACTATAGGCTATGGATATGACGGGATTAACTGTGACTGTGATCTAAAGGTAGCGAACATAATTAAATAACTATTTATTTAACATCTAAAAAAGACGATTTATTTATTGTGAATAACCTCATACATGTCTCCAAAATACCTATATATACTCATAATGTAATATAAGATAGATCTGTTCTTTCACCTCCGAGATAAAAGGGGTTAAATGCAAAAATCTCTCTGGGCGTATTGTTGTTTTAAATGACATGTCCTTTTAACCAATGGTGTTGTTTCTAATTTTGTATATAAAGCACACCTGTGGCTGGCATAGTATGCTATGATTATGGCTTTGCCGAAACGCGTAAGCTTGCCAGCCAGAGGTATCCCATCTCTGTCCTTTTTTGATTGACTATGTCCTAATTTTAAATAACCACAATAAAGGTTATGTTTTACATACGCTAGCGCTCCATGTTTTTCTTTGTGGTGGATTTCCTTGCCCTGAGAGCGCTAGTGTCCCTGCATTGTATGCTGCAAATTATCCCCAGAGCATATGCTGAATACCACTACGCTGAACACTGAGCACAGAACGCTGAGATACCAGTGGAGCCCCATTATTGGTCCGTATAGAGAGGCGCAACAAAAGGCAGCCTGAGGATTGGAGGATACTGAGTGGAGGCGTCTGAAGTAATGGCGCACGTGGTACCTGTTTAGCTATCCGGTTGGAGGATCATCCGTTGTAACTTGGACACGCCCCCTGGTGGGCGCGGAAGCACGGTGCCTCTGGAAAAGTGCCGGGTAGCGGTGGACGAGATACAGAGATATAGATCGAGAAAAAGGTGTATATGACGCCGGCTCTATTTGGAAAGGATCCTGCTGTAAGTTTAAAGCTCCCTGGGTGGAAGACAGCAGAGGTGAGACTGTATCTTTCTGATTATCTCTACTACATAAAGATTGAAATGTACACTTGCTCTGGGTACACTGCAGTTTTGGTTTGCTGCGGTGCATGAAGGAAAAAAGTTTTCTTTGCAACATCTACTTTGTTCTTGTTTTTGTAACTGATCCTCTCATTTTGCTTTTGGTATTGTGTATCTATTAGCGCATCTGGGCAGCGCTCGAGAGGTCAGTTCCTAAACATGCAGGGGGACTCTAATATGGACAATGCTATGGTCTCTCAATATTTTTCACTATTACCGATAGAGACTGGAGGTGAACCAGATACAGAACTGTCCAGAATTTTCTCAACTGACAAAGCTTATTCCTCTTTAGGGGAACTTTTTGATGACATGGAAAAGCTTAAAATCAGAGAAATAAAGCTACAATGGGACATTTGGTCTATGAATAAGTATATTGAGTTGTGTATTGTCCCAAGAGGACTACTAATTAACAAGTATCCTACATTTGATACTAATGACTCTGAATTTATAAAAGCTTGGAACATGATACTAACAGAATGTTCTGTGAGATTAATGTTATTGCTCTGTGAATATAAAACAAAAATGCTGTCGTGTGTTAGAGATAACATATGTGAAATACAAACAGAACTCAATTCCAGAAAAAATGACATAGATTATGGTAGATTTGACATGGTTTTAAAGAATACCATTTTTGAGGTTAAGAAATCAGTGATTGACACTAAGCACAATAAATACATACGCGACCAGACAGACTATGACACAGACTCAGTTTATGTGTGGAACCGGACAAGACGAACTCAGGTTCGCAGACAACAGAACCGTAGTAGAGGGAGACGCAATAGGAGGGGTAGGAGACAAACCCAAGTGACCTTTTCCGACACTGAGGCAGAGTCAGGAGATAGTGCTAGTGGGGATGAGACTGCAGCACCGAGAGGTATTCTAAAAAATAGCCAGGTTGAGCCGACAAATGTTCATACAACAACACATATGAATACGATTTCTAATCAGAATAATGGACAAAGAGAGACAGGGAGTAAATATAAAGCCAGTGAACCAGCCAAGGTATTAACAGAACCCAGGGGCGGACAAGCTAAATCCACCAACTCAGATATTGGGCAAGAACATTTGCAACAGGTTTTTTCCTTGCCCCAGAGCAATCCAGACAGAGGGGGAAGGGGCAGAGGCCAACAGAAACCAGGATACAGGTTGAGGGAAACGAGGAATCAAACAAAATACAAATTACATGTGTTATAAACCTTTCAGATACTGTGTTAACAGATGCCCAGATACGTGTATTAAGTCTTGGTTTGGGCTTTGTACCAACCATGAATTTTAATCTCTTTCATACTATCATTGATGTGAATCGGTTAATCCGAAATGTAACATTAAAGGGTCATTTTTCAGGCAATGATACTTTGTCTATTTGTGAAGGGGAGGGTCCAAAATGGGTCACCACCAATCTAAACACTGATCTAAGTTTTCCCGAATCATGTGACTTGGTTTCACTAAACACTCTCATGCTGGAAAGCGAGGGACTTGAATCTTTGCAAACCACTAGCAAAGCAAGGAGCTTAAAACCTCCCTCTAAATTCTACCCAATACAAAGCAGGGGGAATGTAATTGAAAATTTCTATAAAAGAGTGGAGCGTGATCTTAAGCTTTTGGCTGACACTACTGGCCGAAATACTAAAAATAATTTGAATAGAATTGAAAGGGAAGCGTTGTCCTCCCTGGCCAATAACCACGATCTGGTCATAAAAAATGCAGACAAGGGTGGTTCAGTGGTGGTAATGAATAGGGCGCAATATGTCAATGAGGCAATGCACCAACTGGATGACAGACAATGCTATTCAGTTCTAACCACGAACCCTACAAGCCGGTTCAAGAGAGAACTTATGCACCTTTTAGATGATGGAATGGAAAATGGTTACATTGACCAGGACACTATGTCATATATATTTGTGGAACATCCGGTCACTCCAGTATTCCATCATCTACCTAAGGTGCATAAGTCCCTCACGGATGTGAAGGGACGACCTATAGTAAGTGGTATAGGGTCTCTCTTTGAACGCTTGTCTCAATGGCTGGACATGATTCTACATCCCTTTGTTGAAGCCCTCCCAAGCTATCTCAGGGACACCAAGCACCTAATGAATCTAACAAAAGATGTTGCATGGGTGGAAGATAATAACCAGTGGGTCACCATAGATGTCACAGCCCTCTATTCTTCCATTCCCCATTCAAAAGGATTGGAGGCCAAGTCATTCTTCCTTAGGGGTTGGTCCTCCCTTACTGAAGGTTTTCAGAGATATGTATTACAAGTGGCTGAGTTCTTGTTAACTCATAACTTCTTTGAATTCGAGGGTGTGTTCTATCTCCAAAGATGTGGGACAGCTATGGGGGCGAAGTTTGCCCCCTCCTACGCCAACCTACTCATGGGTTGGTGGGAGCTGTCCCACATCTTTGGAGATAAGAACCCCCTCCGTGGTTGCATTACCTTTTACCGCCGCTTTATAGATGATCTAATCCTTATCTGGGAGGGCAGCTCTGATGATTTGGAAAAGTTTCTAGGGAAACTCAATGACAATGACATCGGTCTAAAATTTACAAGTGAAACTCAAAGGACCAAGATCAACTTTTTGGATGTAGTACTGAGTGGGACTCCTGATGGTCGGATTGAGACAAGCCTATATAGAAAGCCTATATCAGGCAACTCACTACTACATGCAAGAAGCTGCCACCCCAAACATGTGCCGTATGCTATAGCCAAGGGACAACTCATAAGGGCCAAACGGAATTGTTCCGAGGCCAATGAGAGTGCCAACCAAATGATGGAAGTAAGAAAACGCTTATCTCAGAGAGGCTATCCTAGAAAGGTAATAAATAGGGCCCAAAGGGAGGTGGATAGAATGGACAGACGTGATTTGTTAAGGGACAAATCAAACCAGACAAATGGGAAGGCCCAGAAGGGAGTTACATTTGTCACTGAATACAGTGCACAGTATGAGGAAGTATGCAGAATCGTCAAATACCACTTTGGTATGCTAATAGCAGACGATAGACTTACACAATGTGTTAAAGAAGGGCTTAGATGCTCATACCGACGAAACAAGAGCTTAGGCAATATATTGTCCCCAACAGTCTTACCGAAGACTATCACCCAGGGGAGTGCCTGGCTCAGTTGTAAAGGCTCCTACAAATGTGGAAGCTCAAGATGTGGAGCATGTGATTATTTAACCATGTCAGAACACTTTACCTCTACTGTAACAGGGAAGACCTATGAGATTAATTTTTGTCTCAATTGCACCTCTACCTTTGTCATCTACTGTGTAACCTGTACGGTATGTGGAAAACAGTACATCGGGCTCACCACTAGAGACATTAGAACAAGAATTATTGAACACTTGTCTACTATCAGGAGTGGCAAGGCAACTACCCCTGTGGTGCATCATTTTGCTCAGCTTCATAATAAGGACCTTACATGTTTTTCATGGCAACCAATAGATATGGTTCCTAAACCAAAAAGAGGAGGTGACCGTGGAGTAACTCTATCTAAGAGAGAAATGCTGTGGATCCTAAAAATGGATACAAGGTTACCAAAAGGCCTGAATTCAGAATTCGACCTTATAAACTATTGGGAATAATAACACCCGATCCCATCTTTTTCATAATATCTATAAAATTGTAAGATATTAAGTAACATCGCTCAATAATACATAAAATAAATACTTAACGCTCCTCATATCTGACTGACACACAACCTGAGATCATTATACTGACACTTTGTTCTTAAGTAATGATAATGCATATTTGTACCATGAAACGGATGTATAATTTGACTAGTTTAAATTTGTTTTAATAGAAGGCCGTTACTATAGGCTATGGATATGACGGGATTAACTGTGACTGTGATCTAAAGGTAGCGAACATAATTAAATAACTATTTATTTAACATCTAAAAAAGACGATTTATTTATTGTGAATAACCTCATACATGTCTCCAAAATACCTATATATACTCATAATGTAATATAAGATAGATCTGTTCTTTCACCTCCGAGATAAAAGGGGTTAAATGCAAAAATCTCTCTGGGCGTATTGTTGTTTTAAATGACATGTCCTTTTAACCAATGGTGTTGTTTCTAATTTTGTATATAAAGCACACCTGTGGCTGGCATAGTATGCTATGATTACGGCTTTGCCGAAACGCGTAAGCTTGCCAGCCAGAGGTATCCCATCTCTGTCCTTTTTTGATTGACTATGTCCTAATTTTAAATAACCACAATAAAGGTTATGTTTTACATACGCTAGCGCTCCATGTTTTTCTTTGTGGTGGATTTCCTTGCCCTGAGAGCGCTAGTGTCCCTGCATTGTATGCTGCAAATTATCCCCAGAGCATATGCTGAATACCACTACGCTGAACACTGAGCACAGAACGCTGAGATACCAGTGGAGCCTCATTATTGGTCCGTATAGAGAGGCGCAACAAAAGGCAGCCTGAGGATTGGAGGATACTGAGTGGAGGCGTCTGAAGTAATGGCGCACGTGGTACCTGTTTAGCTATCCGGTTGGAGGATCATCCGTTGTAACTTGGACACGCCCCCTGGTGGGCGCGGAAGCACGGTGCCTCTGGAAAAGTGCCGGGTAGCGGTGGACGAGATACAGAGATACAGATCGAGAAAAAGGTGTATATGACGCCGGCTCTATTTGGAAAGGATCCTGCTGTAAGTTTAAAGCTCCCTGGGTGGAAGACAGCAGAGGTGAGACTGTATCTTTCTGATTATCTCTACTACATAAAGATTGAAATGTACACTTGCTCTGGGTACACTGCAGTTTTGGTTTGCTGCGGTGCATGAAGGAAAAAAGTTTTCTTTGCAACATCTACTTTGTTCTTGTTTTTGTAACTGATCCTCTCATTTTGCTTTTGGTATTGTGTCCATTATACCATTGCCAGCTTTCCTCAAACAAGCTGTGCCTGCTGTTCCGTCCTAGTATTCCGCGACAGTCTCACTAACAGTACCTGCTGGGTATCCTGTGCCTGCTGAGTATCCTGTGTCTGCTATACCAGTGACAGTTTTCCTCAAATCAGCTGTGCACGCTTTGGTAATGATAACCCCTGATAACCCCTGGATTCATTTTATTACCTATTACTCTTTTGTAATCTGCTTTCTATCGAGCTAATCTCTAGAGTCTTAGGTATTTTTTGATATAGCCATTGGGTCAATACTAGATTATTAAGCGACTTTGGAGCCCATTCTTATTTTAACATTCATTTTTTATACTGTTACTTATATTTTATGTCTGTTATTAATTACATTTATATCTTCTAAATATTTTATGAGATTCTGTTGATTGGGAAATCTCTCTCCTAACATATAAATCTTGAGTATTCTCTCTTTATACTTCCCTAATCAGTTCTACCTTAGCTTTAGTGCCAGTACTACCTTCCTACTTTTTTCGTTTCTACTCTGGGGTTATTGAGAGAGGGGCCCTCCTAGTACTTGGCTTTGGGTAGGTATTAGCACCAATTCCTCCACATCTATCTACTTTTATTTAGTCTAGATCTTGAAAACTGACAGCTACAGAAGAGCTCAATATAGCCATACTCAGCTTATACAAGTGTATAAGGGCATAAATAAATAATAGCTATAAATTGTTTGTTCTGGAAAATTGACACTTTCAGTTACAGATAAGGAAGATTTACCAGAAATTGATAAGGTCAAATTCTGAATTGAGACCTTCTGGAACTCTGGTCCTCAGCCTAAAGATCCAGAAGGCCTCTCTTTCACCAAGTTTACGTGTCCTATCCTCTCCTCTTATCTGTAGGGATACCCTCTCTATTATTGTCCACGTGAAAAACCTCACGTCCTTCTGGTGAAAGGCAGAAAAATTATTTATGAGGGGGGTTGTCAGGATGCCCGCTTTCTTACCCTCACCTCTCTGGTCGTAAGACCTACATATTGAAGGGCACAATGTGTGCAGGAAATCAAGTACACTACATAATTGGATCGGCAATTCAGACACAGACTTTTCTGGAAATTCTCTCCCGTGACCATAGAGTAAAAAGAATCACCTGTTGTCACCCTCTCACAAGCATTGCAAGCCTGATGGTGGCACCGATATGTGCCATTAAATCTCAACCATGAGGAATTGTCAATCTGTTCCTTCTTTAGTCTTGTGGGAGCTACTCTGTTCCCTATTGTCCTATTCCTTTGATAGGTAAAACGGACTCCTCCTGTCACTGTTTCTCTCAGATCATCATCAGCTAATAGAAGTTGGAAGTGATTTCTTATTATCTGACAAATCTGAGTGTACTGTTGGGAGTACTCTGTTATAAATGAAACCTTGTTAACAGTGTTTTTCTCCCCTCTCTTGTGGCCTTGAGTTAAGAGGCTCTCTCTGGGCACTTTGGTTACATAATCCCTTGCTTTATAAATAATAGACTTTTTATATCCTCTTTCTGTCAACCTATTGGACAGTTCATCCTCTTGTTTCTCATACGTATTTAGACTGGTACAATTTCTCTTTAGACGAATAAACTGTCCCCTTGCAACTCCCCTGAACACTCTCCTCGGATGGCAACTTGAGGCATGCAGGAGAGAATTCCCTGAAATGGGTTTGTGATAGGTTTCCGTAATTATCTTATGACCTACACTACCAATCAATGTGATGTCAAGAAAATTGATAGAAAACTCTTGAATTTCTCATGTGAAGCTAATAGCCACAGAATTTTGATTAAGACCTTCCACAAAAGCCTCCAAATCACTCATTGGACCTCTCCAAATGAACAGAAGGTCATCGATGAATTGACTGTACCACACTATTTCCTGTCTGAAGGGGTTTCGATCTCCAAAGATGTGGGAGAGCTCCCACCAACCCATGAATAGGTTGGCATAGGAAGGGGCAAACTTGGCCCCCATAGCTGTCCCACGTCTCTGGAGAAAGAACTCTCCATCAAACATGAAATAGTTGTGGGTAAGAAGAAAGTGAGTAACCCTTGTAACATACACTACAAATTTGTCATCTGCATTATACTCTCTTTCAAGGAAGTATCTTATCGCCTCTAAACCTTTCTCATGAGGTGTGGTGGAGTATAGAGATCCACTGTAAGCCATTTGAAATCACTCTCCCACACTACATCAGAGAGAAGGTTAAGAACATGATTCGTGTCAGATAAGAAGCTCCAAAGGACACTTACTAATGGCTGTAATATGCCATCAAGCCATTCCGACAAATGTTCCAGCAGGGAACCTATTCCACTTACAATTGGTCTCCCCTGGACGTTTACCGCTGACTTGTGGACTTTGGGCAGATGGTAAAACACCGGAATTACTGGATTCTGTACCAACAAATACACTTTTGTTTCCTGGTTGATATATCCCAATTCTACCCCATCATCCACTAGGGAGACCAATTGTCGCTGGAATACCCTTGTCGGATCTTGCAACAAACTACCATAATCCTGTTCAATTCTCAGCTGCCTATGTGCCTCTAGCACAAAATCTTTCCTGTTGAGGACCACAATAGCTCTGCCCTTATCGGCTGACCTGATGACTATATATCTTTGCTGTTCCTTAAACTTTCCAAAGCTCTTCTTTGATTTTTATTGATCTTTGAGGTTTGACCCCTTTGGACTACATATTGAAGTTTGGTTAGGTCTTCTTCCACTCTTTTTTGGAATTTCTCCAAAAGGGGCCCCCTACTCTGAATGGGGTAGAATGAAGACCTGCAAGTTATGATGGAAGTTTTGGGTTGTATGCTCCTCTCCCAACACTCCTCCTCTTGGAGAGATTCCAAAGCCATAACATCACACATCTCCTGAAAGTCTAGATCAGTGCTAGCGATAGAGGTACTCTCTTCACGAATGGTATTAATGGAACCTCGACTCTCATTACCTCCAAACTGATCCTGAGTTTTAAAAAACTTTTTCAATGTCAAGTTTCGGATCAGTTTGTTCACATCCAAGAGAGTTTTGAAAAGATTAAAATCAGCTGTGGGCACAAATGTTAGACCCAGACTGAGGACATCCAGTTCATGTTTGTTTAGAACATAGTGTGACAGATTAATAACGTTCATTCTCCGTAGTTGCCCCTCCTTTGGCCATTCCTTTAGGGGTAGCGTCTCTGTTCCCTCGGTTGATGCTGTGGTTCTGGGTTTCCTCTCCCCCCCTTCTAGTGCTTTTGGGGGTACATGAAAAACCTGTTCCAGTTGGGATCTTTCCTCCTGCTGAAATGGGCTCATCTCTGTAGTGCCACGTCGAGGGACGGGGATCAATTGCTTTATTCTTCAGTATTGGGGGTAATCGGTTAGGTCCCTACTTCAGTCTCACCGATTGGTCCTGGGTTACCTGTTCATCCCCTCCTGATGCTGATCCCTCATCCCAGGATTCTCCCTCGCTGTCGTAGAAATGTACCCTTCTGCCCCTGTTCCTTCTGTGTCTGTTACCTCCCCTCTGTCTGTTGAAATGGGGAGCATACTTATTTTGTTCTTGTCTTAGGACAAATCTATCTTTTCTGTTCCAGATATAAACCTTGTTTAGATCATAGTCCTGTTGATCTCTTAAATACTTGGTGCGTTTAACCTCCAATAGTAGCGTTTTTGCTTCAGCCAACACATTTTGCAGAGTAGCATCAAATTTCAGGTAATTAGGTTCTTTGTTTCTTTTGTTCAGCTCATCCTGTATCTCCTTAATTTTAATGGCTATATCCTCCACTGCTTTTAGTTTAAACTCACAAATCAATCTCATCAATTTAAGAGAGCATTCTGTGAAGTGGTTGTTCCATTGTTCAATGAAGGACTTCTCATCTGTGGTAAAAGTTGGGAACTTATTTAATCCTCTTGGAATTATGCCCAATTCATAATATCTGTTCAGTGTTTTTATATCCCATTTGAGCTTATCTTCTTTGAGCAAAAGGTATTCTACCTCTTCAAAAAGAGTTATGAGGCTATAGTTAATTTTATCCAAGGAAAATATTCTATTGCAGTCCCAAGTAGCCAAGTCCCTCTCTTTGGCTGTCCACAAAGAAAATAGGACTGGAACAGTTTCTCTAATACGCTCATTCGTCATACTGTCAGCTGCGAAGGATGGCTATTTGAGTGCTTACACCCTGAGCTCGGCCACGGCTCAAGCAATAATGCTCAGTAATAACAGAAACAGTTAGGGAATGTGTAGGGTGTATGCACAATATAATTTCCAAATGGTCCCCAAAGGAGCCTAATATCAGATTCACTGTCCAGTATAGACTTAGGGAAATTCCCCTTCCCTCCCTCAGTTGTATACAATAGGGATACTATTAACACTCTTTTAGAAATGTTGCAAAGTAACTCACCACTTTAGGCTGTGTGCTTGAATTCTTAAAGACATATTTACCAATAAAATATTTGAATTTTGAGGGGGCGGAGCCGGCACTCATAGGAGATGGCCGCACTTTAAGTGAGCTCCGGAGAATCGGCCCGATATATAGCTCAATATGCCATAAGGAGGAAGATTGAACAGACCGGCAAAGACACACCACTCATAAAGTGACAAAGGTCAGACTGGGCGACACAGGAGGAAGGTAACACAGCACACGCTGTCACATATTAGAGAAACGCTACTCGCACTAATAGGAAAACTGCCATAGCTGTTAGCGTGGCTTTGGAAGCCCAGCGCACATTCAGTGATAAGTCCTGTGGAGCTACGCTTGGCTAGATGAAGTTTGCTTAGTCAGGGACTCGACCGCTTGGCCATCCGAAAAGTTGCATTAACTTGGGGAATCCTCCCGATATTAACAAAGCACACGTGGCGGTCGCCATTTTGACTCACACTATACCTCCAGGGAAACACAACAGTTGCAATGCAAAGAAAGCTATATAGATAGCGAGTGGAGGAGAATTTCTTTTGAACTGTGTCCCACATGTCTATTGCAATAAATATCTCATGATATGTCCTAAAAAAGAAAAAATGAGCTGATCACTATCATAATATCATCTGCAAGTTTATTATCAATAGGCAATGGTGTAACGGCTCTTTACAGCTTACGGCTCAAATCTATAACACACTGCTGCATACTTCAAAAAGGCTGCATAGCACAACAAGAGCTGAATACTTAGGCATTACCTATGTTAAGAAGACTGCAAGGATAATATCTTTTACATAACTATACTGATATAAACAAATCACAATAAGGAAAAGAGGGGTAGGAGTAGGTCAAAATCATCTATAATTAGGATCAGTTGCCTCTTTCATTAGCTGATTCCTGCATAAAAAAAGGATCATGTCACCTAGGAAAACACCACACAAAGAAAAAGAGAAGAAGGCCCTCCCTAAGGGTTCGACCACACCGTCAGTAGATCATTTTTTCAAGGCTGTAAATTCACAACTGACAGACTGTTCTCCTTCTATATCACCTAAACAGCCACAATTATCATCCAACTCCGAATCTGACTCGGACGCAGACCAGGCCACTATATGTATCCCACAATCACTGCTATCATCACTACCATCTAAAAAAGACTTTGCCTCACTATTGGTGCAAGTAAAACAATGCATTAAAGATGAGATATGAGATTTAAAGAAAGACATCTCAGACATCGGTAATAGAGTGGAAAAATTAGAAGAGGAATGCAGTGCTCACAACACAGATACAGCCAAAATAAAAACACAAATGGAACAGCAAGATACTGCTATTCAACAACTAGAAGATAAATTAGAAGACCTAGAGAATAGGTCAAGAAGACACAACATAAGAATCAGAGGCATCCCAGAAACAATTCAAACATCAGACCTACCCAACTACCTACAAACCTTATTTTCATCTTTAAGAAACCAAGAGGACTCCTCGCCAGTGGAAATAGACAGGGCGCACAGAGCTCTTAGACCTACCCCGCAGGAGGGGGCCCCACCACGAGACACCATTGTCAGAATCACCAAATATTCTGTAAAGGAACAGATAATGAAGGGTGCCAGAGAAAAACAACCAATTCGCTTTGAGGATGCCAATCTGCAGATATATGCTGATCTATCTACCAGAACTCTTCAGAGGCGGAAAGATCTATCCCCACTCACATCCCATCTGAGGTCTATGAACATAAAATATAGATGGAATCACCCATTTCAGCTAATGGTAACATGGAATAACAGAAGAGCAACATGTTCAGCCCCATCAGAAATGTTAGACTGTTGCCACAGGTTGGAGATCCCTCCTATCAAGTCAGACACAGGACAAACCAAAGACCAAGATATGTCTACAAGCACAGAATCATACCCTCAACTCAAAAGTTCAGGCTGGCAAAGAGTCCAACGGAAGAGATAAAGTTGTACCTCAAAAGTGACAATTTGAGATAAAAAGTTGTTGTTTTCCCTTTTGTCTTATTCTCCTTTTTCTTACACAGGTGGCCTGCAAAGGCCCAAAGATGTATCCTTTTATGCAAAAAAGAGCTCATGCTTTATGGTCTCTCCATGGTAATTGTATTGTGATCATATTGTAAATGTAAGATTATAAGTATAATATACTAATAGTTTTATTTAATAGCTATTATTGGGCAGATAGAGTTCCACATGGAATTCGTATTGGTTATGCTCCCCATAATAACCAATTATAGGTTAGATTTAGTTTATTTTACTGTTATATTTGTTCTTATTAAGTTTTGTAGGTATTTTGTAATGGCAGTGAATATAATCATACAGGAACAAGTACAGGCATATTATAAGTTATGATGGACGAATTTATGCTATGTTTATTATCGCAAAATGTAAAAGGGTTTAATAGTCCTCAAAAAAAATCACTAGCAATTCAAGACCTTGTGAAAAAACATGGAGATATTCTAGGTTTGCAAGAAACACACTTTAAGAGGGGGAATATACCCAGGTACTTTCACAAAAACTACACCCAACATTTCCACAGTGCCCATCCGAAGAAAAAAATAAATGGGGTGAGCATCTTAATACATAAGTCAGTTCCTTTTACATTAATAAACCAATCAAGAGATAAGGAGGGAAGGTTCTTAGCTATTAGCGGGCTATTGTTTAATAAACCTACAACAATTGTCAATATATATGCACCAAACCAAGGCCAAGCCAGTTTCTTCAAATCCATCATACCCTTAATTCAGGATATTCAAATAGGACAACTTTTACTAGTTGGGGATTTTAATATTCCCATATTCCCCAAATTAGACAGTTCAAACAATAATATATGTATCTCTAAAAAAAACCTTAAGACGGTTTGGAAATTTGTCAAGACCTTTTGTCTCCATGACCCGTGGAGAGTACAAAACCCAGATAAAAGAGACTATACCTTCTTTTCAGCCCCAAATAAATCTTACTCAAGAATAGACTATGTTATGGTTGATCATATCACACTAGCCCAAGTGGATGAAATAGCCATCACACACACTGCATGGTCGGATCACTCTATGATGAAATGCACTATCAAATGGCCGTCAGCACCAATTAGAGAGTTTAGCTGGAGACTAGAACCTTCACTCCTACTGATCCCTGAAATTAATAGATTGGTATCAGAGGAACTGTCTGACTATTTTCAATTTAATGCACAAGAAGGGATATCCCCCACTACTGTTTGGGAAACCCATAAAAGTTACATTAGGGGGGTCTTAATTAAAGCTAATGCACATAAAAATAAATCTTTAAGGGAAGAATACACACATATATCCAAGGAACTCTCACACTTAGATTATTTACATAAGACTCACCCCCACAATAATAAAATACAGGAACAACTTAAATTTTACAGGGATAAAATGACAACACATTTACATATAAAAGCACAAACTATTGCATTCAAACTAAAGCAAAGATTTTACGCTGAGGCAAATAAACCAGGACGACTTTTAGCAAGATCTCTGAAAACTAAACAAACCAAAACCTATATACATTCAATAAAACAACCAAATGGCAGAATAGTGGAAGATACCAAACAGATAGCTAATACTTTTAAAAATTATTTCCACTCTCTCTATAACCTATTTCCAAACAGGGCAAAAGACCTTCATTCTTCACAATGTCTTGACTATTTGGACAAAATTCAGGTAAAGACACTATCAGTGGAGGAAGGAGAATTGTTAGAATCTCCTATTACAGCACAGGAAATAATAGAAGCAATTAAGACAATTAAAATAGATAAAGCCCCGGGCCCAGATGGGTTTTCTGGGCTATATTATAAACTCCACCAAAATATACTAGTACCACACATGTTAAATATGTTCCACAGAATTGAGGAAATTGGAGTGTTCACAGATGATATGTTACAAGCATTTATCACTGTACTACCTAAACCAGGAAAGAAAAATGACCAACCTGCAAATTTTAGACCCATATCCCTCCTCAACTTAGATCTAAAAATATATGCTAAAATACTAGCCACCAGGTTGAACAAATTTCTACCCACACTTATATCCCCTGACCAAGTGGGATTCGTGCCGAGAAGGGAAGCAAAAGATAACACTGTTAAAATATTGGACTTATTAGAACACATAAATAAAAATAATATCCCAACAATTCTGTTGTCCACGGACGCAGAAAAAGCTTTTGACAGGCTAGATTGGACCTTTTTGGAATCAGTTTTAAAAATTTTTAATTTCCCACCACTATTTATAAAACAGGTCATGGCTTTATATACCTTCCCCTCGGCGCGAATCCGCATCAATGGCACCTTATCAGAACAGTTCGAAATTAGAAATGGAACCAGGCAGGGATGCCCCCTATCCCCCCTACTATTTGTCTTGTCTCTTGAGATACTAGCATCCAAAATAAGACTTAGCCCCACTATTAAAGGAATAAAGATTAAAAATAAAACATATAAATTATCCATGTTCGCGGATGATATCCTCATGTCATTAACATCCCCGCTAGAATCGATAGTAAAGGTTCAAAAAACATTAGCAGACTATGGAAAAGTCTCAAATTTTCTAATCAATATGGCGAAATCTGACATTCTCCCCGTTAACATCCCCCAGGAAATGCTAAATAAAATTAAAGACAGTTGTCAATTCAGTATTCAAATGGAATCTATAAAATACTTAGGAATCAGCATAACTCCCAAAATTGAAACTATACGCACAACAAATTATTCGAAACTCACGGCAGACATTATTAGACTAGCCTCCACTTGGCACTCTAAGCGCACCTCATGGATAGGCAGGATATACTCCACTAAAATGATACTACTGCCAAAAATTTTATACTTACTCCAGACTTTACCTCTTCCCCACACTGAAACATACATTCACAAACTACAAAAAGCAATAAATCAATATATTTGAGGGAGCAAACCTCCCAGGATAGGTAAAAATACCATGTATGCATCAAAGGAGCTGGGGGGGTTGGGAGTACCTAATCTCATGTTATATAAAAAAGCGATTTCTTTACAAAGGATCATAGAATGGTGCAGATTCAGTGAGGCAAACCCTAAACATTGGATCCAAATTGAACATGATATATCAGGCAATCAGCAGCTAGGAGGAGCTTGTTGGACACCCAACACATCATACTTTTTATTAGGGGAATCATTGCAGACCATCACCAACACTTATTCAGATTGGAAGATATTACACACTCACCACAAAGAGATCTCCAGTGGATTTTCTCCCCTTACCCCTATTCTATCAAACCCAGACCTCCCGGTTAATAAATCTTTTATTCCAGACGCAGACTGGTCCCTCAATAGAATGATACCCATAATCACACTGACACACTTAAATAAAATGAAACCTAAATCTGAAATAGAAAATCTAGGGAAAGGGCTCTTCACATCATGGTTGAGATACCATCAGATAAACCATTATATTAATACACACAAAGAAAGGGACAATCTTATTAGACCCCTAACCCTGTTTGAAAACATATGTCACACTGGTCTCCCACTTAGAGGAATCATATCATTATTGTACAAAATTCTTCTGAAAGTGTCCTCCCCACGTCCCCATAATTTCACCAAGGCTTGGGAAAGAGATTTAGGTATGCAGTTTACCCCTAAGGATTGGACAGACATCTTTAAAAACACAGCACATTCGGCACACTCCACCCAAGGCTTAGAAACTAATTACAAAATTATGCTGAGGTGGTATCTTACGCCGCAAAGGCTCAAATACATGTTTCCACAAGCATCAGACAAATGTTGGAGATGTAACCTGGAGGTGGGAGACCTGGGACATGTGTGGTGGTCATGCTGCAAGATCCAAGCTTTTTGGAAACTAATTATTACAGAGATCAACAAGGTAACATCCAGCAACTTATCATTATCACCCAAGGTCTGCTTATTTAATATATACAGTGAAATACGTTGTGCCATAAAAAGAAATCTAACACAGATAATGATGAATGCAGCTAAATTGTTAATTGCATCTCTCTGGAAATCCAAAGAAATTCCCTCCATAAGGTCTTGGAGAGACAGAGTCCATAATTTGATAAAATTGGAAAGATACTATTTTCTTAGAAGTAACCGTTTACAAATATATAGTGATATGTTATTCTTTTGGGACACATACAAAGGTTCTATTGAATCATAGTAATACTATAAGATGCAATGTACTAGTAATTGATGGATCTCAAGTAAGATAGAAGTGAATTGCACTTAAATATAACAATAATTGTGACTGAAGCTTGCCATGTACACTAAGGTTCCTACTGGGACCAAGAGTATCAAGGAAAACTTATTTACTGCCAGGTTTAGGGTTATTTTTAAGTTAGTAATGTAGTTTGTTTATTAGAATGTTTGTATTAGGATATTCTAAGTTTGGTTATAATCAATTCCTCCTGCTGAAATGGTAACCAAACTTTTCCAAGAAAATAACTGGACAGCAGAACTGATGTTTTGATTGTATAAGAATATGATATATGTTAAACACATTATCTGTATACTTGTATAATGGAAGAGTTTATTTGATGTAAACATACATAGAGGAATAACAAGCTGAACAATGATTGTATTTCGAAAATTTTCAATAAAGAAATAAAAACTGAAAAAAAATATTTGAATTTTACCTATAACCACAGTGCTCCTGCAACTATTTTTTGTTTATTTGAAACATTATTGGCCAGCAGTGAGCACATGGCAAAGGGTATAGCTGCATAGGAGGGGATGCAAACTACGGATGACTGATCCTTAACAAATGGGATAGTGAGGACGCTGCAAAACACTGAAACAAGTGAAGCAGTCAATAAAGACAGGAACCAGCATTCCAGGCACTCGTGAAAGAAGTGAGCACACCTGCAAGGGGTCTACGCTGCACTAGGGGAGTGAATAGAGGATGCGGAAGGGAAGTCTTTAAGAATTCAAGCACACAACCTAAAGTGGTGAGTTACTTTGTAACATTTCTAAAAGAGTGTTAACAGTATCCCTATTGTATACAACTGAGGGAGGAAAGGGGACTCTCCCTAAGTCTATGCTGGACAGTGAATCTGATATTAGGCTCCTTTGGGGACCATTTGGAAATTATATTGTGCATACACCCTACACATTCCCTAACTGTTTCTGTTATTTCTCCCACCTATACTTTAGAACTTCTGAATGTGTCTGAAAAAAGTTGGGATTTAGCACTATGCAAATTATCCTGTTTCCAGGAACATATTAAAATTCAAATGCTTACGTTTTGTGGGTACTGAAAAATTGGACGTTCAAAGCATCCAGCTAAGGTCTGCAATGATAAATGTATAACCTCAGAGGGGACATGTAAAAATAGAAAACAGGTAGATTACTGTGCTAAAGAAAAATACCTTTCCCGAATTACAACAATAAATAAAATATAAATAACAGAAGGAATAATTTAACTTGACCAAATGTAAATTTTTATCATGACTGCATATTTTCTGATAAATTATTACATAATTTATATCTTGTTCGCATTAGCAAATATTAAATTATATCTACATGCACTTAGTTCACCAGTGTTAACGTTATATTCAAATGATTTAAATGCACAGGTGTGCATTCCAAATCACAGGTGTACAAGCGAAATCACAGGTGTGCACTCCAAATAGCATCAGGAACAATATCGGCTAGATTTAGAGTTTGGCGGCCAAAGGGGTGCGTTAGCTACGTGTGTTTTTTTTCTCCCGCACCTTTTAAATACCGCTGGTATTTAGAGTTCACAAAATGGCTGGGTTTTCAGTGCGTTAGGCTCCAAAAAGGGAGCGTAGAGCATAATTTAACGCCACTGCAACTCTAGATACCAGCAGTGCTTACGGACGCGGCCAGCTTCAAAAACGTGCTTGTGCACGATATCCCCATAGAAAACAATGGGGCAGTTTGAGCTGAAAAAAACCTAACACCTGCAAAAAAGCAGCGTTCAGCTCTTAACGCAGCCCCATTGTTTCCTATGGGGAAACACTTCCTACGTCTGCACCTAACACTCTAACATGTACCCCGAGTCTAAACACCCCTAACCTTACACTTATTAACCCCTAATCTGCCGTCCCCACTATCGCTGACACCTGCATATTATTATTAACTCCTAATCTGCCGCTCCGTATACCGCCGCTACCTACATTATCCCTATGTATCCCTAATCTTCTGCCCCTAACACCGCCGACCCCTATATTATATTTATTAACCCCTAATCTGCCCCCCACAACGTCGCCACCAGCTACCTACAATAATTAACCCCTAATCTGCCGATCGGAGCTCACCGCTACTATAATAAATGTATTAACCCCTAAAGCTAAGTCTAACCCTAACACTAACACCCCCCTAAGTTAAATATAATTTTTATCTAACGAAATAAATTAACTCTTATTAAATAAATTATTCCTATTTAAATCTAAATACTTACCTGTAAAATAAACCCTAATATAGCTACAATATAAATTATAATTATATTGTAGCTATTTTAGAATTTATATTTATTTTACAGGTAACTTTGTCATTATTTTAACCAGGTACAATAGCTATTAAATAGTTAATAACTATTTAATAGTTACCTAGTTAAAATAATTACAAAATTACCTGTAAAATAAATCCTAACCTAAGTTACAATTAAACCTAACACTACACTATCAATAAATAAATTAAATAAACTAGGCGGAAGAGGTGGAGCTTGGAGCACGAGCAGCGCATGGAGCTGGTTTGAGCTGCACGGAAAATAGTCTCCAAGAAAAACACTGCATATACCGCTTGTTATAGGGTATTGTCTCTCAACCCTGTCAGCGGTGTGCTATAGGAAGGAGGAGAGCGGGGCTGTGAGGACACTGCATGGAGCGGTATTGAGCGGTCTCCTAGTGAGTGGCTGTGAGTCGAGGCCGACGGAAACTACTAAAGAGACATTCAGCTCACTTCTTGTCCCACAATACGGAGGTGCCTATAGTGCATAGACGCCATATCTAGCGTCCACCGCCATACAACTAGAAAGGAATGGAGTAAAGGAATAGCAAAGCCAGTGATCGCGGGGGTGAGAGAGATATAGCTCAGGTGAGTTACGAACAACTACGAACCAATATAAGCTATCCTATCACGCTATACAACGAGGAACAGACCCTAAGACTGGTGAGTGGATTATACATATACATATTGTGATATATCAGGATAAAATATGAAGTGAAGTGCTAAAAGTTGGGTGACAAACAATCCTTGTGGATTTGAAGAAGTACTTAAGCTGGTCCCTAAGGGGTTAAAAGGCCAGTTAAAGCGCTGAGCAGTTGTAGCATTGAAAATAAAGCCAACCCCAACGACACAAAACACACTAAGGTGAAGGGTGAATAAAAGTATACAGCGTAATCCTTTTTACCTAAGCTGGTCCCTAAGGGGTTAAAAGACCAGGTTTAGGGCGAACTTTGTGGCACTGCAATAAAGATTAACTAAAGGAAACACACAGAACACATCAATCTTCTCTCACCCCCCCATCCCCCCTCCTTCACACGGATATAAATATACCTGGATATACAAATATACTGGACCTGATTTTTTTTTTTTTTTTTTTTATTATTATCTTTTTTTGCCCCACTATACTGAAAAAAGGCAGAATAGAAAAAAAAAAGAAGGAAAAAAAAAAAAAAAAGGCTAAATTGAATGGAAAAATACTTCAATACCTCTAAAATGGCACCTAAAGCTAAGAGCATTGATAAAAAACAACCCAAAGGTAACACCAGCGCCTTAAGCAATTCAAGTACGGCCTCTAGCCATACAAATGAGGATATTTTTCATGATAATGCACAAGTCAATACCAATATCAATGACTTATTTGAACAGCTTAATAGCCTTATTTATAAAATAGACAATGTACAGAAAAGTCTGGACAAAGTTGTTCAGGAGATGCAACAAATCACAGCCAGAATTGCTTTAATAGAACAGCGAGTCTCAGATACAGAGGACTGCCAAATAGAGTTAAAAAAAAGAGTAAGATCTGTTGAACAAGACAATGAGAAGTTAAGAGCTAAATTAGTTGAAATCGAAAATCATACAAGGAGGAATAATATCAGATTGGTTGGTCTTCCTGAGTCAGTTCCATCCCACCATTTGATTGAATTTGCTGAAAAAACTTTACCCTCAATTTTGGGCTTAGAAAATAATCCATATACATTTCAAGTGGAAAGATCACACCGGATGGGTATAAACAATCCGATTCTTCAGAATCAGCATAAATCTAGAGTTGTTATAATTAAATATCTTAGCTTCCAGGCTAAAACCAGAATCTTAAGAGCATATAGGAATATACAGAATCTGCTATTTGAGGGGAAGAAAATTCTCATATTTCAGGACTATTCAGCTAATCTGTCAAGGCGCAGGAAACAATTTTCTGAAATATGCCAGAGACTGGTTCGAGAAAAAAGATCTTTTGCATTATTGTTTCCAGCTAAATTGAAAATTCAACAAGGAGAGGTCTCCCATATCTTTTTTTCCCCTGCTGAAGCAACACGATTCCTAGATCAAGGGTCAAATGTAGATGAAGGATGAACTCTGTTGCTCTTAAAGATTAATATAAGCAAAACAATAATAAGAAATATGGCTTGTCTAGATAGCTTTGAAAGTAATGTACTACCACAGCATGTATATGAGAATATATATAGATATCACTTTACTGCACTAATAGGATGAAATCACAAGTAGTATGGTATCACAGTAGCTTAAAAATAAGAATGTCATTAATAAGAATGTGTGTTACATAGAATCTTGATAAGTATTTTATAATGTATGGGTTTAAAAATTTAAAAAATGGATTTATATTCACAGAGTGGTAAGGGAGACACAAAATTTATAGATAATGTTAAATATAAAGAATTGTTATATCAAATGTATAGGAATATAGCACTTTAATCAATATTAGGTCATCACAATAATATAGAAATAAGTCTATGTTGTATACGGAATTTTGATAATAAAAGGGTTAAGAGGAAAACTTTTACACAAAGAGGAGAGAAAGGAAAAAAAAGAAAAACACATAAGGACTTTAGACACACATATATTTGTAATATTCACATACAAGATTGGGTCACTTGATAAGAATTATGAGGAATTTAAATGTACAAATCAAGATTTTTTTTTTTTTTGTCTTTTTGTTTTTGTTTGGGGGGAAATATGTTTTTATATATATCAGTATAAGTATTAGAGATACTGGTATAGGGGTATATCATACACAATGCAGAGATATATATTTTATATTTTATGAGTTGGATAATATTAAGGGTAGAACTTATACACAGGGGGAGTATATAGTATATATCTATTTAACACTAATTTGCACTATTTTTATATTTATAATTCGAGGATGAATGCAAAAAATCAGGAAAGTCTATGGTATATATATATCATTATGCAACTAAGAGGGGTAAGGGAACTAATTAGAACTATAGGATGAGCTATATGAGAATATTTTTAAGAACAAACAACGATTAAGACAAACAAACCTAGATATAACACATTTAAGTCCTCTTTGTTTAAGACAAGATGGTAAAAATTATTACGTGGAATGTGGGGGGAATTAATTCCCCCATTAAACGCAAAGCTGTATTGAACCATCTTAAAAAATTAAAGGCCGATGTTGCTTGTATACAAGAAACACATCTAACAGACAAAGAGCATAATAAATTAAAAACTGATTGGGTCAAGGAAGTTATATATATATTCGTCATATAACAGTTCATCATCTGGGATTGCCATACTATTCCATAAAAAATTGCAATATGAAATAGAGAATATATATAAAGATAAACAGGGTAGATATTTAGTACTAAACCTAACATTTAATTGATTAAAATACACAGTTTGTAATGTATATGGCCCAAACCAACAGGAAAATAAATTTTGGCTTAATATACAAAAACTTTTACAAAATCAAGCTAGACATGAGATAATAATGATGGGCGATTTTAATATAACTCCTAATCCAACAATCAACAGGAAAATAGCAAAAACAGCCAGAAATCTCAAATCTAGACATAATTATGAAAAAAAGATTATACAAATGTTATGCGAAAATCTGGGGATGGAGGACATCTGGCGAAAAAAAAATCCTGATGTATCCGAATATACACATATTTCACGCTCTAATAGTGCAATGTCAAGAATCGACTATTATCTTATCTCTTATAAATTACATAAATATGTAGAAGATATTAAAATATTACAATATAGTCTATCCGATCATACACTATATTGATATCGTTGATATCGTTGGAAAATAGGAAAAATTATGGTAATGTTAATAACTTTAGATATCCTAAACACTTATATAAATCAGAGCAATGGACAAAATTCCTAGAGGAAAAATGGAATGACTTTGAAACAAATAATAAACAACACCGCTTAAAACCTCAATTATTTTGGGAAACATCCAAGGCGGTTATGAAAGCAGAAATGATTGCCCAACTAAAGTATATTAAAAATAAAACTCAAAAGGAAGAAGCAAGGATTAATAACCAGATAGAATGTGCCTATATACAATATAGATCAAATCCAACAACTCAGAATAAACAGGTATATTTTAATAGGAAAAAAGAAAGGGACATTAAGAATTTAGAGAAAGCACAGGAAGAACTGAAAAAAAGGTCAGCAAGATACTATAGATGGGGTAATAGATCAGGCAAGCTGCTTGCAAATTTATTAAGAGAACCAAAATCAAAAAATTTTATAGCTGCAATAAAGGATGGAGATCAAATATATCAGGATACAGGGAGTATTATAGAATGTTTTAAGAAATATTATCAAAGCCTATATAAATCCCAGGGACATAATAATCTTAAACAGCAAGAACTATGGAACCAGATTAATATACCACAAATTAGCGAAGACCAAAATAGGATACTGAATGAAAGTATAACAGAAAATGAAATAGAGAAAGTGATACATAATCTATCTTTATCTAAAGCATCAGGCCCGGATGGATTACCAGCCGAATTTTATAAAGCTATAACATCTAAAGTGGTTAATCCATTACACCAATGCTATAGAACAATATATGAGGGGAAAGAGGGATTATCACCCACTTTTAAAATAGTCAATATGATAGTTATTCCTAAATCTGGGAAAAACCAGTTAGAGACCCAATCCTATAGACCAATCTCACTAACAAACGTCGATTATAAAATATTGATGAAAATCTTGGCAAACAGACTTAATACAATCTTACCCTCAATTATATCAAAGGAGCAGGCAGGCTTTATGAATGGGAGAACATCAGTTAGACATATAAGGAATATTTTACATACTATTCAGAAATATTGGAAAGGGGATGATCGATCTGGTCTGTCGGAGGCCTTCTTACTGTCATTAGACGCTGAGAAGGCCTTCGACAGAATAGAGTGGGATTACCTATTTTATACCATGGAAATGGGAAATATCAAAGGTCAATTTCTTAAATATATTAGATCAATATATACACCAACAGATGCATATATATGTATAAATGGAGATACATCTACTCCTATTCAGTTATGTAGAGGCACACGTCAGGGGTGCCCTCTATCCCCGATGTTATTTAACATAGCCCTAGAGCCATTTATACTTCTTTTGAAAAAGATATTGCCTGGTATTCAGATTGGGAAAACACATTTACAGATAGCTGCATTTGCAGACGACTTACTGTTATATGTATCTGACCCTGAAGTTTATGTAGATCAAATTATAGAAAGTATCTCTTTATTCGGATACAATTCAGGATATAAGATTAATATGAAGAAATCACAGATATTATGGCTTTATAAAAAATCAAAAAATAAAAAAAAATATGTATTCGAAGAGGTAACAGAGTCTATGAAATATTTGGGTGTGATAATAACAAAGGACCCTAATAAATTATATGAACTTAACTTTTCACCGATAATTAAAAATATTGTAAAAGATCTCAAAAGATGGCAAAACTTAAATTTAAATCTAACAGGCAGAATTCATGTAATTAAAATGTCTATCCTACCAAAGTTAATATATCCTATTCATATGCTTCCATTAAGAATCCCGGTAAAAGATCTTAAATTGATTGACAATGTAATAAGAGGTTTTATATGGAAAGGAAATAAATCAAGAATCAGTATTTCTAAGCTACAAATGCCCGCAAAAAAACTGGACTGGGGGCTTCCGAATATAAAATACTATAACTGGGCGGCATTAGCTAGATATAGTATTGAATGGATAATAGGGATAGAAAAATATGCTAATATGGAAATAGAGCAAGAACTGATTAAACCCCTATCAATAGCATACCTACCCCATGCAGAGACTCCTGAAATTCCCAAGGATATCAGAAATCATATAGTTTTTCGGGACTCCTTGGCAATATGGAAACTTATAAATAAAACTTTGGGAATAAATTACAAATATTAACGATATATCCCTATTACAGGCAATCCCAAATTTCAAATGGGTAATAATTACCCATTTTATATATGGGGCAAATATGGAATTAATAAGATAGGAGATCTATTAAATAATAATAGCAATGAGATCTACTCACCTCAAGAAATATATGATAAATACAAAGTTAAAGTCGATAATTACATCTATTATTTTCAGATTGAATCATACCTAAAGAAAGTTTTACGAGATTCCAAAAGTAAATGTGTTAAAAACCAAATAATGGAATTTTGTGAGTCTTATGAAAAAGGTAATCACAAACTAACTAATATATATAATAAAATAATTGATATCTCAGTGGAGAGAAATAGCATCAAAATGGTAGGTAAATATAATCAGTTAATAGGCATAGAAAGTACAAAAGAGCAATTATATTGTAGCGTGAAAATAGCTAAGCAAACAACATATGCAAGTGATTTGAGAGAATCACAGTATAGAATTATACACAAGGATTATGTAACTTCAACTAAAAGAGCGAAATGGATAAAAGGTGAGCCCCCATCCTGCCCAAAATGTTCATATCCATCCCCAGATTTGTCGCATTATTTTTGGGAATGCCCGAGGATTTCCCAATTCTGGTCCCAGGTAGAATACTGGATATCGAATATAATTGGAATAAACATTAAAATCGATAAACAAACAATTTTTCTGCTCCAAAACAGAAATCAAAAGGCTAAGCAATATAAATTATTTATTGCTATGGTAATAATATTAGCTAGGAAGATAATCACAAAATTATGGACAGAGAGAAAGTACCCATCTATTAGTAATTTAAAGAAAAAATTGTGGCAACAACTAATAATAGAAAAATATGATGTCATTGCTGACATCAAGAGGAGGAAAATAACATTTATGAATAAATGGGAACAATATATAAAGACATTAAATCAGGAAACTCAAAATTTGATATATAAAGGTATAACAACAAACAATTAGTATATATAATGAGTCATAATTTAATCTCCGTTTAAAGGATAGCAAGAAGGGTTAGTTGATATTCTAGCTCCTCCATAGCTCTTCTCTTCTTCTTCTATTTTTTTTTTTTTTTTTTATATATGAAAATGTAAAATCTCTTGTGAAGGGTTATAATATTTGTGTCCCCTGAATCCGTATAAACGGAATATATTAAGTGTCACTAATGTACTTTTATTATATGTAAATTTTTATTGTATCATTAATAAAAAATATAAAAAAAAAAAAAAAAAATTAAATAAACTACCTACAATTATCTACAATTAAACCTAACACTACACTATCAATAAATAAATTAAATACAATTCCTACAAATAAATACAATTAAATAAACTAACTAAAGTACAAAAAATACAAAAGAACTAAGTTACAAAAAATAAAAAAATATTTACAAACATTAGAAAAAAATTACAACAATTTTAAACTAATTACACCTACTCTAAGCCCCCTAATAAAATAACAAAGACCCCCAAAATAAAAAAATGCCCTACCCTATTCTAAATTACAAAAGTTCAAAGCTCTTTTACCTTACCAGCCCTTAAAAGGGCCCTTTGCAGGGCATGCCCCAAAGAATTCAGCTCTTTTGCCTGTAAAAAAAACCATACAATACCCCCCCAACATTACAACCCACCACCCACATACCCCTAATCTAACCCAAACCCCCCTTAAATAAACATAACACTAAGCCCCTGAAGATCTTCCTACCTTGTCTTCACCATGCCAGGTATCACCGATCGTTCCAGGCTCCGAAATCTTCATTCAAGCCCAAGCGGGGGCTGGCGATCCATAATCCGGTGGCTGAAGAGGTCCAGAAGAGGCTCCAAAGTCTTCATCCTATCCGGGAAGAAGAGGCGATCCGGACCGGCAACCATCTTGATCCAAGCGGCATCTTCTATCTTCATCCGATGATGACCGGCTCCATCTTGAAGACCTCCACCGCGGACCCATCTTCTTCTTCCGACGACTTCCCGACGAATGACGGTTCCTTTAAGGGACGTCATCCAAGATGGCGTCCCTCGAATTCCGATTGGCTGATAGGATTCTATCAGCCAATCGGAATTAAGGTAGGAAAATTCTGATTGGCTGTTGGAATCAGCCAATCAGAATCAAGTTCAATCCGATTGGCTGATTCAATCAGCCAATCAGATTGAGCTTGCATTCTATTGGCTGTTCCGATCAGCCAATAGAATGCTTTAAATAGGAATAATTTATTTAATAATAGTTAATTTATTTTGTTAGATTTAAATTATATTTAATTTAGGGGGGTGTTAGGGTTAGGGTTAGACTTAGCTTTAGGGGTTAAAAAATTTATTAGAATAGCGGTGAGCTCCGGTCGGCAGATTAGGGGTTAATGTTTGAAGTTAGGTGTCGGCGATGTTAGGGAGGGCAGATTAGGGGTTAATACTATTTATTATAGGGTTATTGAGGCGGGAGTGAGGCGGATTAGGGGTTAATAACTTTATTATAATAGCGGCGCGGTCCGGTCAGCAGATTAGGGGTTAATAAGTGTAGGCAGGTGGAGGCGACGTTGAGGGGGGCAGATTAGGGGTTAATAAATATAATATAGGGGTCGGCGGTGTTAGGGGCAGCAGTTTAGGGGTACATAGGGATAATGTAGGTGGCGGCGGTGTGTGGTCGGCAGATTAGGGGTTACAAATTTTTAATAGAGTGGCGGCGATGTGGGGGGGCCTCGGTTTAGGGGTACATAGGTAGTTTATGGGTGTTAGTGTACTTTTTAGAGCACAGTAGTTAAGAGCTTTATAAACCGGCGTTAGCCCAGAAAGCTCTTAACTACTGACTTTTTTCTGCGGCTGGAGTTTTGTAGTTAGATTTCTAACGCTCACTTCAGTCACGACTCTAAATATCAGCGTTAGAAAGATCCCATTGAAAAGATAGGATACGCAATTGACGTAAGGGGATCTGCGGTATGGAAAAGTCGCAGCTGGAAAGTGAGCGTTAGACCCTTTAATGACTGGCTCCAAATACCAGAGGGCGGTAAAAACCAGCGTTAGGACCCTCTAACGCTGGTTTTGACGGCTACCGCCCAACTCTAAATCTAGGCCTATATTTGTTTGCAAAAATGCTGTTAAAAATTAACAGCTGAGGGTCATATTTTTCATCTTTTTGTGTGTCTTTAGATTAACTACCTTTTAGAACCAAAAGTTAGAGGAGTAGATGCACATAAGAGGTTTTAAATAGAGGAATAAGAGATGCTAGAAAATGGTTGTGGCTTTTCATGAATTTCCAGAAATAAATACATTTTATGGACACTGAGAGACATGTCTGTGAATTGTGCTAACAAGATTTACAAGATTAGTTTGTTGTGAATATAATATAAATAAAATAATAAATTCTAAAAACTAAATCAAATAAAACATTGAAAAGGGTGAAAAAGTCCTTAGGTAGATCAAAGATATCTCCGCTTCTTAGTATGCTGAGAACACAGAAAATCAAAGTTGTGAAAACCTAGAATTAGAATATTACCTAGAATAGAACATGTATATAAAATAGTTACAATCATTCAAAGGATACCAAGTACCTCCAGATGCTCCAAACAACGTATTGGAGTTCATCTTACATCAACAAAGCCAGTAAGTTCTACTTCTGAAGATTATAATAGTCTTCTGCCCACTGTCTTCAGTTTCTGCTCTTCTTGGTACAATGCCTGGGCTCATTAAGCAGGGCTATAATTATCTACCAAGCTGCACTTAGAGCACAAGGAGGTGCTTAGTATTCTGTGAGAGTTTTTTCTCTTTATAACAATTTATGGCCTGGGTACTCTCTCTCTTATTTTAACATTTAAAATCAGGAGATATGGTGAAAAGTAGAAAGTGATTGCTCACCAGCCCTTATAATGATTACCTATAAGGAAGGTAGATAACTACTAAGAAATTATTAGGCATGTTCATTAATTTCCTTACAAATGCAGATTTGTTAACGAAACATGGATATTCGTTTTTGTTTTCACAAAACAAATATCCAAACAAATGCACCATAACATTTAAAAAAAACTAATAAAATACTGATGGAATTCTTCAGTAATCATTTGTTTCTATTAAACTAGTGGAGGGGTTACAAATACTTACCTATAGTGTGCTGAAGAGTCACGCTAATCTGACACTTCTTCACAAAGCCCCAGGACAAGCTAACAGGAGGCTTTGGGGGAGATTTATCAAGCAGATGCTGCTACTTGCTCCGCATGATGTTTCCGGCTCCCCGGAAACATATGTTAAGAAGCAGCCTGTAGGAAAGGGACATTTACATTTGTTTAAAGGGACAGTCTAGTCAAAATTAAACTTTCATGAGTTAGATAGGGCATGCAATGTTAAACAACTTTCCAATTTACTTTTATCAGCAAATTTGCTTTGTTCCCTTGGTGGTATTTTTGAAAAGTTAAACCTAGGTAGGCTCAAAATGATTTCTAAAGCTTTGAAAACCGCCTCTTTTCTCAGAGCATTTTGATTTTTTTGCACAGTTAGACAGTACTAGTTCACGTGCGTCATATAGATAACACTGTGCTCACTCCTGTGGAGTTATTTAGGAGTCTGCACTAATTGACTAAACTGCATGTCTGAGCAGATATAAATGTAGTATACCCTGCGCAAACACTCAGTGACAGTGTACCTCTAGCTCACCTCAAAGGGTTCCCTAGTGAACCCCTGGGTAAATAACAAGTAAACGAAAAATAGAGGGGAGCGCCAATACAGGCTGAGGTATAGGTAAAAAAGTATTAATCATGTATTAAAAACAATTAGATTCGGCTATATAAGATATGATAAAATAAATTAGGGTATGATAAAATAGAATACGATATAAGTATCTATTTTAATACAATATACAAGACAAAAATGGCAAAATACATATATTCAATACCATGGATCCATGTAACAAACTTAAAATATATACAAAATGAATACAGAGATGTAAAATAGATAACAGTGCATAAAAACAAAGAACAACACTGTAGGGCTACAGTGAATAAATGAGAATGGCCTGAGGACCAAAGAGGTCCAAAATTGGTTTCAAATTCTATACAGATCAGATAGTGTCCATCCAGTTGGTGCTGAGTTAATATCCAGAGTCAGTAGTGAAAAACATAAAAGAGAGCTGTGGGATGTGGCAAGACGTGTTGAAAAAATGTTATAAAAATGTTGAAAAAATGTTGAAAAAATGTAAAAAATGTTGAAAAAGTTATAAAAAAGTGTACTCGTGAAAAATGCGGACCAAAAAATGTGAAACGACAAGAAATATATGAAAAAATAATAATATCTCAAAAATATCCCCCCCCCAAAAAATCAAAAGGTTGTGATAATCATATATCCCAAATTTCCTCTATTGTGACATTATGAAGTGCTGAAATCAGTTGAAAAGAAAGTTCATAAAAAACATCTATAAAACCTGTAAAAAAAGGAAACAAACAATACTGTAAAAACATCAACTAATATGTTCATATATAGGTAATGTGCTTATTCAAATCTGTCTTTGACCGGAGAGCTCAGAGTAAAGTTCAGAAGGGGCGGAGTTTTTCCTTACACACTGTCAGCGGTTATGGAGGTGGCGTGTGACGTCACTGGAAGCCGTTACAATGAAGCCAAAGGAATTATAACCGTTTCCAATTCAAAACAACAAGTTTAGTAATGAAAGTTCAACAAGGAATTTTGAAGGTAGGTACCTTATTTGATGAACAGGAACGAAGCATAGGTTGAGGAAGAATTCTGATTAGGCAGAAAGTTCCAGTGAGAGCGTGAGGAATTGCTTGTTATCTAAAAGCTGTTTAGAGTGCAAAGTAGATGGATACACGCAGGGACTTCAGTTGTAGTAATCTGTAAAAGAGAGTACAAAGAGAGTTGAAGTCGATCAGTTATTCCTGAACAAAAGGTCTGATTGAAATCCAGAGGACAAAATAAAAAGAGGGCGCCAAATAGCGTGATAACGTTTTCTTCAATGTGGTAAATGTTTAACAGAAAATGCGCTTACCAGATGTAGTTGCACTGTACTGTGACCAGTGCAATATCGCCTGCTGGCACTTTATTCAGCGGCCAGTACACTGTACAATGATAGGCCTTCTCAGGATCTCCCTTTTCCTTTTGTAGATGGCTCTGTGAATACCTTCAGCTGTAGAAAATAGAGAGAGGGCTCCACATAGCATAATATTGTCTTTTTAAGGCAGTTAAGAATTAACAGGTAATGCGCTTACCAAAGGTTGTTGCACTGTGCTATGACCAGTGCGAACTCGCCTGCTAGCACTTTATCAGCGGCTAGTACACTGTGTGATAGTGAGTCCTCTCAGGATCTCCCTGTTGTCTTTCGTGAACGGCTCTGTAAGCACCTTCAGCTGTAGCCGTGTAGTATTTAATTCGTAAAAGAAAGTCTGTTAGCTATTATAACTTAACAGTACTAGATTAAAAAGTAGTGAACAACTTCCAAAGATAAATAAAACAAGCTTTAATGACGCGTTTCTCAACCAACAAAGGGTCGTTTCATCAGGTACAAAGCTTTGTATCTGGTGATGAAACAACCCTTTGTTAAACATTTACCACATTGAAGAAAACGTTATCACGCTATTTGGCGCCCTCTTTTTATTTTGTATTTTGTAACAGTGATATCCCTGCTCTCTGGGACCAAGAGGAGCTGCCTTGTCAAGAACCAACCGGCTGTGATTTTAATACATGGACATTAATTGTTGCGATCACCCTGTAAAAGTTGGATACGGTATTTGCTTTTGATACCAATATTAATCATATATTGTTTTGAATCAAACCATTAGTCTTAATTTTTTTGACAGCACGCCTTTATATCCCCTTCTGGGATATTATAGATGAAATCCAGAGGAGCTTAGGATAGGAGACTGCTGCTTCAAGGCAGTATAACAAAATACTAAGCGTTAGCTTCAAAGAGCGGGGAAGATTTAAAGGGCAAGTAGGCAGGGCTATTGCACATAATAATTTAAAGGCACAGAGCCCAAGGCAGAAAGAGATCCTGACAGCAATTCAAAGTATTAACCCTTACCTATAAAATACGCAACAACCTTGTTCCCAACTATATTTCTTCTCTCATACCCAATTTCTATTCCTTATTTTTGTTGACGGGGAATTAGGAGCCTTTTGTTTCAGTTAATCAGGGGTAAGTCAGTTTCTTTTGCAAGATCTGTGTTCTTAAACAGAGGTAGTATGAAGTGGTTTTGTCAGATTAAGATGTTTATATTGGGCGATCAATGGTGCACATAGATGTTACTTTTTATCACTATCTATGAGATTGTTTTTTAATATTGTTTTATATAGCAGAGAAGCTGGAACAAGCTATTTGTTATGTAGGTGTGGATATACTTACCATCCATAAGGATTGTTATGGTTATTGTCCATTGGGCTGTGTATATACATTTTGTATAAGGTGTAGTAGCTGAAGTAAGTTATCCCTTATGCAGTTGTATACTTTAGGGTGATTTTTACATTACACCATAAGATATGATACACTCGTAGGTACACTCATTTATGATTGCACATTTATTTGAATTATTGATGAATACACGTTGAAGTATATTAACTCATGCGACCACTTATGAGAATAACACAGATGACATTACTTGTTAAAAACATACACACAGGTGTATACTAATTATCTGGTAAAATAGGTGATTGACTGAGCACTGGGGGGTTGGGTTTCAAAAGGCTTTATCTACACTATTACCTCACATTTGTTTGTCTGAGGAAGGGGAAAATTCTTAAGATATGATATAGTTAACAGCGCCAGATATAACAGACATGCTCACTATTCAGATCACCTAACAGGATCTAATGTAAGAAATAGCAATGGAGGAAAATAGGAGTGCCATAGGCTGAAGTTTGTAAACAGGAAATTAAATGGAAGAGTAAAATAAATTATTACATTTATTGGAAGTACAAATATATATACTGTATATAAAACAATGGAGCAATTCTCCAATAGGAGTATGAAGTGACATGTCTTGATAAAGGCCCCTTGTTGGGCTGAAAGGCATTTTCTGTCTTTTTCCTTTTTAGGTTTTCCACGTAGAGATTTATCTTCACGATCCACGAGATATCCCCACACAAGCACACAGATTCATAAACTTTTGAAAAACAGTTTCGCAACACATCTCTTTTTGCTACATTAAGTCAACGGGCTCCCGTCCCACTTTTTTCATTATTTTTCATTTTTTGGGATATATTACAAGTACTATTTCGCACTGCATCTGCGACTCTTTTTCTAGCTAGCAAAGCTTTTTTCTGGTACCTATCCCCGGACTGGGGATCACTTCATACGCCTATTGGGAGAATTGCTCCATTGTTTTATATATATATATATATATATATATATATATATTTTTGCACTTCCAATAAATGTAATAATTTATTTTACTCTTCCATTTAATTGCCTTATACAAACTTCAGCCTATGGCACTCCTAGTTTCCTCCAATGAGAATTCACAATAAAACTTTTTGTGTGCTTTAAAACCAGAGTGCAATTGTCTTATATTGTGATTATTAAATATATATATATATATACACATTATAGCCTCTCCTAGTAAAATACCTTGTCATATACCCTATACCTTTATTATTTTAAAAAAAATATTTATATGAATAAATTTTTACAGATTGTGATTATATGAGTGTAACAACTTATTTTAACGTACTTATGTTGTGCTTGGTGCAACTTATCATTTTAACCTTTACACTTTACGCTAGGGGGAAGATCTACCATACGCTATAGCGATCATGTCCGCCACACATCGATAAATGCCGACAGCATATGCTGTCGGCATTTATTATTGCACAAGCAGTTTTGGTGCCGCTGCTTCTTAACTCCTGTTTCCGGTGAGTCAAAAGGCTCGCACGGAAACAGGGGTATACGGCCCCATTCGGGCCGTGGTAAATCGTCCCCTTAGGTCTTTACTTTTGCAAACTCGATGCACAATAATTTAGTTTGCGCTCAAGTGAACACGTTTACTTTCAACTTGTAAGCGGTATAGTTTTGCTTGTAGAGGTTACTGCCTGGTTATCATTAATATTATAATAATAGCTTGATAGCTATAAGGACATAACCCTTATTTGACATGTACGAGCTCACTATTTCACATGAGTGGGTCTTATAATATATTTTAATGGTGAGTGGGTAATAAAGGCCTCTTTAAAATTGACAAACCCCATAAATAGAACCAATGCTGTGAGGAATTTCTCATTGTTGTCAGAATCAGCTGGCAGCATGACAGACACAGGACACGTTTTGCTACGTGATCACTGGTACCTTGATCATTAGTGATAGCCACCTGGGTATGTGATCCCTATTTTAAAAGACCCTCCTCTCCATTTTTAAAAGGGCACTTGTCTCAATATATTGCTTATTTAGGTAACCTAGGACCCCCTTTACAGTCCAAAGCACAGTGAGATGCCTAGAAAACAGACAATTTAAATTTCTATAGTAATCGCCTGCTAAAGGGACATGAGACCCCTTATTTGAAAATGGGTATTCCTCTCTTTCATGGGGGGGGGGTATTCTGAGCATGTCCCCTCTTTCATGAGGGGGGTATTCTGAGCTTGTATATGGTATGCTATTTTTAAGGGACAGGGTCCACTGCCACCCATACAGTAAATAAATTAGGTAGGTGATTGCCATTTTTAGCGCAATTACCTACTAATGAAAACGGTATAGGACCCCACAATGGAAGAAAGAGGAGTTTCCCTCTTTCTTAACTGGAGTCTCATACCCCTCTGAGTTGTATGGGGGTGATCAAAATTACCGTGGTATTCGTCTGAGATTTAGAGGGGGTGTGACCTCTCACTTAAAAGAGGGTAATTTCCATTTCACACAAGGGTTCACATAACCCTGTAAAATGCAGCAATAAACTGCAGATGCACTTAAATGTGCTGTTTCCAACAGAGCCCCTCCCCTCCATGTGTTAAAGGGACAAGTGACACGTGGTCGTCATCCACCCTAGGGAGTGGATGTGCATGACAACTACATAAACAAAAAATGCAAAACAGTTGCGATGCTCATATTTATTCTCCAATAACTACACCCCTACGCAGGCTGATGTATCATGTTTACATTTAATAAAAGCCTCCTAAGTTTGATTCCAATATATAGATATGTAGATTTTATATAAGTTCATATTTCCATGGCGTTTATTTATATATATGACTTTGAATGAATCTTGAACAAAAATAATTACAAAAGAAAATTTTATACTGACTTTCTTAATTTTCTGTACTTGGATTTACAAGAATTTTTGACAAAATAATTGTTTTCATGCAGTTCCTACTTTAGCAGTGCTTATATGTTCACTGCATACCTTGCTATATTTCCTTGAGGGTTTTATGCAGTGTGAAAAAAAACTCATTAAGCAGATAGCAGCATATTCATAGCAGGTGTATTTTCATTAAATTGCGTTCCATTCTGTATTCACTAAGCCCAAGATATACACTGGGGACCAATTACAAAGGGAAATAACCATAACATATAATGATACCGAGGATTCATTACAGCTATTTGTTTTTAACATTGGGAACATAATTTTGCAAATTACTAGCCATGTAATTTCACAAATAATAGTGCACTAAGGGCTTGATTACAAGTGGAGCGCTAATTTATTGTGTGCTCATAAAAGGGTGAATTTGCCCATTTACAGGCACACAATAAATAACCAGCCATTACAAGTGGCTGGTTATTGCTATAGCGAGCTCGCAGTAGCAATTATTGCTCAGAAATTTAACCGGAGATCAGATCTCTGGTTAATATTCTAAATGTCCCCCAATTGGCCCCAAATTTAAGAGCTTTTGTTTTGTTTTTTATTAAAAAATGGCGTGTGTGTTGTGTTAGAACCCCCCCCCCTCACTGAAAAGTGCCTTTACATTGCTGTCTATGGGGAACTGTGTGTTTCCTGTAAATATATATATATATATATATATATTTACATGTGTATATACACTTATTAACACATAAATATTTATATATATATCAGCATATACATATATATTTAACATTTGCTGCCCATCGCTGCACGACTTACCCCCTTACTGAGCTAGTTCTCACGGCATGAGAAAGAGGCTCCCATTGGAGCCTTTGGAATCGCTCTTTCGTGAGCGCAATGCTTCCATGCAACTTGTAATACCAGCGCACAAAGGCAATATTTTGCACTCCACTTTTAATCTAGCCCTAAATATGCTTAACAAATGGATCTGCTTGCTTTATTAATTATATCACTGTGTGAAATTTTTAGATTCTTGTAAATGGGTCTATTTGAGGTCAACAATTGACATTGAGTAAAACGGTAAACTTCAAACCATCAATTATTTTCATACTGAAATATATGTAGCTTGTGTTATAGGGACAGTCTACTCCTTGGTCATCTTAAAGTCTTACCTTACATTAAGCTGCAAACAGCCTCTTGCACCTTTTCTATATCATGCAACAAGAATGGTAAAAATTTTATTTTAAAATGAATATTGCTGCATTATATAAAAAGGGTACAGGAGAATATATGCAGCTTAATCTAAGGTAAGACTTTAGGATGACTAAGGTATAGACTGCCCCTTTAAAATAATATTGGGACATCAAACAAGAATATAGATAATTATATTTTCAAGTCGTGTTATTGTTTTATATGGTAAAAAAAATAAAACTGTCATAGTACAGAAGTTGTGATAAATAACAAGGATACAGCAAGAGGGGTCACATTTAAATTGTCTCCTGTATTTAAATTAAAGGGACAGTCAATTTTCATGTTTCAGATAGAGCATTTCATTTTTTAACAACTTTCCAGTTTACTTCTATTATCTAATTTTCTTCATTCTCTTGGGATCCTTTGTTTAAAAAAACAACAGACGCCAAGAGAATAAGGCAAATTTAATAATAGAAGTCAATTGGAAATTTGTTTAAAATTGTATACTCTATCTGAATCATGAAAGCAAAATTTTGTGTTTCATGAACCACCATTTTTTTTAAATGATGAGCAGCAAATGTGTAGAACAAGAATTGTTGGCTGAAGCTGAATAATTTTTTGGCAACCACTAGGGATGACAGTGTTGGAGAACTGGAACCAGATCTGGCGACTGTGCTCTATATGGCTGGTTTATTCGAAGTGATGATGGTAGAAAGCATATGTTTTATCAGTAAGGTTTACACCCAATATGCAGATTTATAATCAAAACCCTGAAGGAATCATTTGATGTCTTCTTTATTCTCATTAAACACACAGAAGGAATATATGGGGCTATTAACCTGACTAGGCCCATTTACCATTAGGAAAGCAGTGTTTTAGGCATGACAAATTAATTGTCTCTCTGGAACAAACTAAGTATGATTTCATTGGATTCCACCTTTTGCACTAAAACAGTTATATTCATGTAGTGCTTGAGAAGTATTAACCACAGATGGATGAGGCTTCCTTGAATAAGGTTTTTAGAAGGAGCCAGTAGAAGAAAGTGAGACCATAAAGGACTAGAGAGATTATGCATTTTCAATGCCTTCTTTGTATTCTTTGTTCAAGTGTAAACCTGGGAGAACTAATAGAACCTCAGGAGTGTAAATACATAGCTCATAATAATGTACGTTCTAAATATGGATGGCTTTTAATAAAATAAAACACTTTTAATACTGACCTCTTTTAAGTAATGCTCGTTACTGTCAAAGTGGTTAAATTTTTTTCTTTTGTGCAGAAGTCTAAGACGCATCCAACTACTGATGTAAATAGCAGATCACTATAACATTCTTATAGCGATCCAATCATGGGCATATTTTGGCCTAGGCAAACAAGGCACTTGCTTAGGGTGGCAGATTTAGGGGGGGCAGCACTTTTTAAATCTCACTGCATACACATTCACTACTACACACACACTGTACTACACACACACTCACAATATACACACACTCACTACACAAACACTACACAAACACACATATACACACACGTGCACTTAAACATGAACATTTACTATGATAATGCCATAGAAAATATTATGACCAAAAAATGCCTAAAACCTAGGCAGGATGGGGGGGGGGGCAGAATTTTGAGTGCCTGGGGCTGCACAAAACCTAAATATGCCACTAGATCCAATGTTTACTTTTCTGTGTCCCACGACCGAGCGAGTGATGCTGTTGCACATGTTCCACATTGTGTAGCATAACTGCCCACTCTTGGATAGAAAAAAAAATATTATGGCGTGGACGGAGAAATTGAAAGAGGAAATATGTTAGGGGTAAAATATAAACTGTAAACAGGACTAGAATTTTGTATAGCATATTATATTAATAACATTCATATAGTATATATAGTATATATATATATATATATATATATATATATACAGTATCTCACAAAAGTGAGTACACCCATCACATTTTTGTAAATATTTTATTATATCTTTTCATGTGACAACACTGAAGAAATTACACTTTGCTACAATGTAAAGTAGTGAGTGTATAGCCTGTATAACAGTGTAAATTTGCTGTCCCCTCAAAATAACTCAACACACAGCCATTAATGTCTAATCCGTTGGCAACAAAAGAGAGTACACCCCTAAGTGGAAATGTCCAAATTGGGCCCAAAGTGTCAATATTTTGTGCGGCCACCATTATTTTCCAGCACTGCCTTAACCATCTTGGGCATGGAGTTCACCAGAGCTTCACAGGTTGCCACTGGAGTCCTCTTCCACTCCTCCATGATGACATCAAGGAGCTGGTGGATGTTAGAGACCTTGCGCTCCCCCACATTCCATTTGAGGATGCCCCACAGATGCTCAATAGGGTTTAGGACTAGAAAAATGCTTGGCCAGTCCATCACCTTTACCCTCAGCTTCTTTAGCAAGGCAGTGGTTGTCTTGGTGGTGTGTTTGAGGTCATTATGATGTTGGAATATTGTCTCCAAAGGGAGTGGATCATGCTCTGCTTCATTATGTCACAGTACATGTTGGCATTCATGGTTCCCTCAATGAACTGTAGCTCCCCAGTGCTGGCAGCACTCATGCAGGTCCAGACCATGACACTCCCACCACCATGCTTGACTGTAGGCAAGACACACTTGTCTTTGTACTCCTTACCTGGTTGACGCCACACACGTTTGACACCATCTGAACCAAAAAAGTTTATTTTGGTCTCATCGGACCACAGGACATGGTTCCAGTAATCCATGTTCTTAGTCTGCATGTCTTCAGCAAACTGTTTGCGGGCTTTCTTGTGCATCATCTTTAGAAGCGGCTTCCTTCTGGGACGACAGCCATGCAGACCAATTTGATACAGGGTGCGGCGTATGGTCTGAGCACTGACAGGCTGACTCCCCACCCCTTCAACCTCTGTAGCAATGCTGGCAGCACTCATACATCTATTTCCCAAAGACAACCTCTGGATATGACGCTGAGCATGTGCGAGGCCTGTTCTGAGTGGAACCTGTCCTGTGAAACCTCTGTATGATCTTGGCCACTGTGCTGCAGCTCAGTTTCAGGGTCTTGGCACTCTTCTTATAGCCTAGGTCATATTTAGGTAGAGCAACAATTAATTTTTTCAGATCCTAAGAGAGTTCTTTGCCATGAGGTGCCATGTTGAACTTCCAGTGACCAGTATGAAAACGTGTGAGAGCGATAACACAAAATTTAACACACCTGCTCCTCATTCACACCTGAGACCTTGTAAGACTAATGAGTTGCATGACACCGGGGAGGGAAAATGGCTAATTGGGCCCAATTTGGACATTTCCACTTAGGGGTGTATTCACTTTTGTTGCCAACGGTTTAGACATTAATGGCTGTGTGTTGAGTTATTTTAGGGGACAGTAAATTTACACTGTTATACAGGCTGTACACTAACTACTTTACATTGTAGCAAATTGTCATTTCTTAAGTGTTGTCACATGAAAAGATATAATAAAATATTTACAAAAATGTGAGGGGTGTACTCACTTTTGTGAGATGCTGTATGTATATATATATATATGTATATATATATATATATATATATATCTATATATCTATATATATAATGTGCTTCAGTTTAATAGATTGTTTGCTGTCTCTTTAAACTTCCACAAAGTATACAAAGAAAGCATAAGTAAATTGCAAAGTTGTTTAAAATGGCATGTTTTGTCTGAACTATGAAAGTTTAATTTTGGGTTTACTGTCCTCAAAGGCCTCAAAGGCCCTGAAAGTGCTGTTGACTGTGCTGTCCACTGGCTCTTCCATTTCAGATGTTCAGGCAGTGGTTTGTGCCCTGTGGTGCAAATCTCATCGCTGAAACCAAATGTGAAATAATCAGAGTTGCAGAAAGGTACCCAGAGGGAAACAGTTATTATGATATGTGTGAAACCTGCAGGAAGTCTAGAAAGCTAATTTGATGCTTAAGAAGTTTGTGAGAGAGAGAGCCAGCCGCCAAAAGCAATCAATTAGATGAATTACTGCATGCCTGCTGCCTACTGGATCTGACATTAAGTTTACCTGACTAATAGCCAGATTACGAGTGGTGTATTATCGTTTTGGGTTTTCGCACTAGTTTGCACGCAAGTTAAATTGTGCTCGTATTACAAGTTGGAAGTAAATGTGAACGTGTGAGCACAATCGCGATTTACGCTAGAATGATTATGGGACCTTAGAGCTCTGGTTAACTGTTTTGCGAAACACATTAAAAATACATTACACTCATAATAACACCATCTAATAAACAATTATATAAAAATATATTGCACACAAGAGTTATAAAGGCTCAAAGATATAAGATCTCAGGTGTCAGAAAAAACAGACAGGCAAAGGACTTTAACATATATATATACCTGTCTAAAGATGGATATGTATGTATGTATGTATATATATATATATATACACATGTCTAAAGATGGATATGTATGTATGTATATATATATATATATATATATATATACACATGTCTAAAGATGGATATGTATGTATGTATGTATATATATATATATATATATATATATATATACACATGTCTAAAGATGGATATGTATGTATGTATGTATATATATATATATATATATATATATATATATACACATGTCCAAAGATGGATATGTATGTATGTATATATATATATACACATGTCTAAAGATGGATATATATGTATGTATGTATATATATATATATATATATATATATATATACACATGTCTAAAGATGGATATGCATGTATGTATATATATATATATATATATATATATATATATATATATATATACATATATATATATATATATATATATATATATATATATATATATATATATATATATATTATTTGGAAGAGAACTAGAAGAACCAAGGTAGCAGATCTTTACTGATGAAAACTGACACTGGAAGGAGAACAAAAGACTCGACTAAGAAGTGAGAAATTAACTCTCTACCACACTGAGGAGGCAGAGAAGCAGTTTTTCGGGATTGCTTTATCTTAAAGGGACACATTCACTTACCTCATAGGATTGAGGTTTAATCTAGTAAGTGGTCACTCACCTCTAATATGTGGATGTCACAAGATTAAGAAATAAGAAAAAAGAATTGATACTGCACAATTTTATACAAATTTGGGGCTAATTTATTTGTGGACTGGGTTCAAAGTCACATCTTTGCATTTACCAGGTCCTATTTACATGACATATACATATTGTGGAATTTTTCTTTTTGTTTAAAATCCAATGACTGGTCGCTGTACCCAATTATTTCCACTCACACTGAGCAAGAATAAGACAAAACTAAATTACATTATATTAACATTGTTACTCATGCAATACAGGTGATACATATAACATATACCTGACTTACATCTGCATAATATTTTCCTCTGGCAATAATATTGACACTAAACAGGTCATTGTTCTCTAGCATGTGCGCCTAATACTAATCTTTTCACCTATATATATATATATATATATATATATATATATATATATATATATATATATGTCAATATATCTAAACATATATATTTAGCAATTTATATGTGTGTGTATGTATGTATTTACAGACATATATACACATATAAACACATAAATACATACTGTATGTACACATGTATAGACACACTGTATATAAAATTGCATTGGAGCCCTTTGCAGGTAAGTAGATAAAAACATTAAAAATCATATTTATGCAATATTCATCTTTAATAATGTGTTATACTGTGTATTTGCTGTAAATATTTCACATTCCAATGTTCTGCACATAACCAAATATGTTCTATGTATTTCTAAATAGATATTTCTATATTTATCTGTATATTTCTATACCTATATATAATCATGTATATATATATATATATATTATACCAAAATACCATCAGATATATTTAGAAGTATTTATTTAAGAATAAGTAGAACATATTCTTCGATGTGAAGAACATTGGAATGTGAAATATTCATATTTTTATGTCAGGTTAGTGCATTTGAGAATTTGCGTTCGGGTTTGAGCGCGAGTGGGGTGTAAGTTTCTTTTCCACTTTTTTTGCTTCATTGACTTCTATGAGGGAATACGTTATTGCGTACGCGATATTCTAACTTTTTACTTTCAACTTGTAATATGAGGGCAACCTGATGCGCGCAAAAAGTTTACTTCAAGCGCAGTTAGCGTGCGAGTAAAAACGCTAAATAGTGCTCCACTCGTAATATGGCCCTAAGGGTTCTAGCTAACACCCCCAGCTATCAATACACAAACAGCCAGGAAAGGAAGAGACACCACTTGAATATATTGAATTAATACAGTACAACCTTTACAAACCCCTTTCCAATAGTGAAAGTATCAGTATAAATGTTTACGTTATTTTTACATGCAGGCATCTATGAAAATAACATATTAAAGGGACAGTAAACACCAGAATTTTTGTTGTTTTAAAAGGTAGATAATCCCTTTATTACCCATTCCCCAGTTTTGCATAACCAACACAGTTATAATAATATACTTTTTACCTTTGTGATTACCTTGTATCTATGGCTCTGCAGACTGCCCCCTTATTTCAGTTCTTTTGACAGACTTACATTTTTAGCCAATCAGTGCTCACTCCTAGGAGCTTCACGTGCCAGAGCTCAATGTTATCTATATGAAACACATGAACTAACGAGCTCTAGTGGTGAAAAACTGTCAAAATGCTTTCAGATTAGAGGCAGTCTTCAAGGTCTAAGAAATTAGCATATGAAACTCCTAGATTTAGCTTTCAACTAAGAATACAAAGAGAACAAAGCAAAAGTGGTAATAAAAGTACATTGGAAAGTTGTTTCAAATTACATGCCCTATTTAAATTATGAAAAATTTTTTTTTACTTTACTGTCCCTTTAATGGTCAGATTACAAGTGGAGCGCTAGTTAACGCTTCTGCTTGATTGTTAACTGAGGTAGAAGTAAACTCAAGTTGAAAGTAAACGGTTTTCTCGCATGCGCTAACCCGACGAGTGTAAGAAGCCTAACTTACAATATTGCACGATAAACTATTCCCCCATAAAATTAAATGGAAATGGAGCAAGAAAGTGGCAAAAAAACCTAACATCGTACTCGCGCCTAAACACGATTGCATAATATGAAGTGCGCTAACCAAACATGAAAGTAGAAATATTTTACATTCCAATGTTTTTCAAATAGAATAATATGTTCTATTTATTCATGAATACATATTTCTACATATGTCTGATGATATTTTGGTTCAATATATATCTATACCTATCTATCTATCTATCTATCTATCTATCATCTATCTATCTATCTATAATTTATATATACGGTATATATATATATATATATATATATATATATATATACATTGTTATATATAGGTATAGATATAAACTTATAAACATCTATTTATAAATACTTAGAACATATTCTTCTATGTATAGAACATTGGAATGTAAAATATTTATAGTAAATATTCAGTTAAATACTTTATTAAATATAATTATTACAAAAATGTTCTTTTACATGGTTTTCATCTACTTAACTGCAAGGGGCTCCAATGCACTTCTATATATGTATACATATGTATTTATGTGTTTATATGTGTAAATATGTCTGTTAATACATATATACACATATGAATAAATACATAGGTATGCATATATAGACATATATACCTACATATACATCTTTAGACTTGTATATGTATGTATCTCAATCTTAAAGCCCTTTGTCTGCCTTTTTTTCTAACACCTGAGACCTCAAATCTTTGAGTCCTTATAACTTTTGTAAAATTTTTAGAAGATGGTGTTATTATGAGTGTAACTGTACTTTGTAAAATGTATTTTTTATGTGTTTTGTGAGACTTTTTTGTTTTGCCTAACAGCTAACTAGAGCTCTGAGTATGCAGTAATCATTCTAGCATAAATATAATAATAGATAATAATACATATTCAACTTGTAATACGAGCGGAAAACACGACGCAAGCAAACACCTGTGATAAACCCCTTAATAATATGACTATGGGCCAGATTATGAGAGGAACGCAAACGTTTCCACGCTAGGGATAAATGCTTGTCTGGCTTATCGCTCCTATTACGAGTTAAAAGTAAACGCGAACGCGTGAGCACAATCGCAATTTACACTAAAATGATTACAGTGTCCTCAGAGCTATGGTTAAAATTGTTTTGTGAAACTAAAAAGTGCCACAAAACACATCAAAAATACATGACAAAGTACTGTTACACTCATAATAACACTTTCTAATAAAAATTATTCAAAAACATATTGCACAGAAAAGTTATAAGGGCTCAAAGAAATGAGGTCTCTGGTGTTAGAAAAAAAGCAGGAAAAGGGTTTTAACATAGAGATACATACATATACAGAGTGCGGATCTACCGGGGATGCAGAATACACAACTACAACTTCAGCTTCAGCACATGAAAACACTTTTGCGTGTTTTTTTTACATTTTATTGTTTGTTTAATGTTTCATTTCCAGCTTCAGCACCAACTTTCTTTGACCTCAGCCTGCCATTTTGACCTGCCTGTGGTACTCTCTGTCTTAGTTACCCATTAGCACAGCTCAGTTGCCCAGAACTTCCCAGCTTTGGCACTCACATTGGCTCCTTCTGACTGACTGCACGTTTAGTCTCCACAATCGGATCGTGACTGCACGTGTAGTCAGTAGTGAGTCTGGGAGTCTGCAGCACGGCACTGGCAAAGTAGAGCTGAGGGCGGCTAGTCAGTGGCAGCTGAATACTGAAGATCACGTCACACAGTGTACTGTCAAACAGCAGGCAAGTTCAACTGTGAGCTCCGTATGAGTCGAGACTGGTAATGTACTAAACACACACTCTCACATACACAGACACAAGTCAGACATGCATATACTGCCACCAGGCCTGTAATATATTAATCTGTTGTGGATCCTGCACTACTGCTGTGCAGCATCGGATGCCCTTCAGAAGCAAGGTAACTGCATAAGCGACCGCAAGCTACAGAACCGTGGCTGGACTGTTATCCCATGGACATTTGTCTGACTGAAATTTGTGTGACGGATAATATTCGGACAGACAAATGGCCGTCGGATAACAGTCTGGCCACAAGATGGATAGATAAGGATAGATACAGATTGAAAGATAGACAGATAGCTAAAGATTGAAAAATAAACAGATAGCTAGATAGACAGATAGTTAAAAGCACGTCGCTGGGAGATGGGAACCATGGCTAGGTTCCCAGAGGTGGTTGCGGTGCCCGAGGCTCTGATTAGAACAGAGCACTCTAAAGCATAGCTGCCCTCGGCCGATGTCAGAACACAGTCTCTTGGACATATGTCTGATGGACAAATGTGCTTCGGCATTCTGTCCGTCAGCATTTTGTCTGAGCATCCTACAGAACACAGGAGTCACAGCTTCTGAGTGTAAGCTCGCTCTCCCGGGGCAGGGTTACAGGGGTGCACCATGTGATACAGCGCTCCTGGGTGGCTCATTTATTAAAAACTCCTGACAGCACAGCACGATTTGTAATAGTATAGTGCAATAGAGTGATTAGCAATGGGCTAATAAAAATAGGCCATGGCACCATGGGGGTAGTGACACATAAAGGGTTAATTGTGATAATGATCTGTATTAGGTGATAACTGCAATGTGGGACCAGTAAATTGGGGTTACTGACAATGGGTAGAATCAGTACTTAGAGGGTAAATTCCATTGGGAGTCTAGGAGCTAAGAGGTTAATTGTGGAAGTGGGATTACCATTTAGGGGTTAATTTTGGATCTAGCAGTTTAGCATTTATTTGCAATGGGGAGTTCAGTGGTTAGTAAATATTTGCAGTGGAAGGTTTCATACTGAATTTGCCCAGATGCTATACATTGTGCTGGTGCAAGCTGTTAGATAATCATCTTTCAATACTGCCTTTTAAAAACGAGTGTAACTGTTACTATTAGCAGTTACTTATGTAAGAGAGAGTAATAGCAGTAATCTGCAGCATTCCTACTTTATGTCATTGTTACAGTTTGTACTGGGTGCCTTTTTATCATGGGCCAATAAGCATAACTGTGGATGAAGTAGCAGTCTTATGTGCCATAGAAATGGGACTTTTAAGTAAATCTAAGGTGCTGTTTTTCAGATTGGAATTAGAATAGGGTCTATCATACATTTATAAGAGCAAAAACAATTGGACAGAGTGTTCCTAGTCAAAGGGAACACAATGTAATGCTTCAAGTCTCCAGTGTGCAAATGGAAAGGCTGTGGAGATTTGTAGCAGTGATGTGGAAATCATTTTTTAAAAATAAGGCTGTTACATGGATCAGTTTACAGCACTCCAGCTAGTGAGGAGAGCGAGTGAGTTACTTAGAGCGGGCAGCAGTGAACACACAAATACTTTTTAACCATCTGCACTTCAGTCTGAGACTTGTGACTGAGTGTCGTGCAGATGGAAGGCATCAGAGTCCAAGCTTCTGAGAAAAGTAAGCCTGCTTAAAAGAAAAGTCATTATCCATCTGATTATTTTTCCAGTTGTGCGTTAACTGATTATAATTTTTATTTTTCTTGTAATCATGTGAAGCACATTTTCATTTGTGCTTGTGATGTTCTTCATAATGACACATTTAAACATTTGGAAAAAAAAAGTTCAGAATGTGCTTTTCTTGTTTGTGAATGTCTTAGTATGTCTTGTGAGAGAGAGAGAATGTTTGTGTATGAGAAAAGTTAATTTCTTGTGCAAAATCGGCTCTTTTGTGTGTGTGTGTGTCTTTGTATGCCTTTGTGTGAGAGAGTGAGTATACAGTGTCAGTGTTTTTATAAGTGTGTGTGAAGTTTGTGTGTGAGTATACATGTGAGAATATTTCTGTATGTGTGTATGAGTGTGGATGTAAGAGCATGTGACTGTGTTATTGTGTGTCAGCGTGTGTCAGTTTGTGCGAGAGAGCGTGTGCATGAAAAAGTGTGTTTGTAAGAGTGCTGATGTGAGTTATCCCCTGTGTGTGTATGACACAAGAGACATGGTGACCTCTAACAGGTGCCACTGTTGTCTGATGTGTGTGTGTGCTGAGGGTGGGAAGGCCTGACTCAGAATTGTGCTGTTTGCATGGGGGAGGAGGCCTGGAGGTTTGAGGAAGGGGCAGTGTGTAAGAGAGAGGAGGGCTGAGAGGGTAAGGGGGAATATGTGCAGGACCGTCTTTAACACAGGGCAAAAGGGGCAGCTGCCCAGGGCCCAGTTTCTGTTGAGGGGCCCAAGAGTCCTAAAAAAAAATTTTTTTTTTTTTTTTTTATGGTTCATACCAGACTGCTGATGTGACATGAGGAACACATACATTCAATCCTAATACTGTCACAGTCCCACTGCATTAGAAAAGGTCTTACTGGGGTTACCACTGTTACCAGGTCACTGCTCTGGTGGTGGGGATTGTTTCTGGGTAGGGCTGACTGTAGGCACATGCAGCAGAAAGCTGGAGCGGCAAGGACGTGAGGATTTGAGCATCTGTGCAGCTGCATATACTGCTCTCTTCAGTCTTGAGGCTGTGTGACTCATCCCACACTGTATCCATGCAGCCTTGGACAGACAGCATCCTGTCTGCTGGTCCCCTTAGCCCTGCTCTTTCTGCTGTGGCCCTAAGAGCAACTAACTGAAGTTTGTTGGGGGAACAGTGCTTTGTAGAAAGGTGTCAGTGGGAAGATAAAGTGAGTGCACACACGCCACTCCCCATGCAGCATTGTCTAGTGCAGGGTGAGAGGGAACTTGTTCCTAGCAAAGAAGTGACATGTGCAGCTGTGGCTGATGTATAGTGTCATGCTGATACTTCACAGATTAATGTAAGTTTTATTTTTATAGTTTTTGTTTTCTCTCTGTCTCAGATTTTACAGATTCCCATAGTAGTTCTGCTGTTCCAGTCAGTAAACTTATTTTTGTCTGCACCTCCATGCTTCCTCCTCAGTCTTTACCTTGCTTTGCTCCTGTTGGCTGCCCTAAATCTCTTTAACCAGCTAACCTCACACTAGAATCACATTCAAAAGAATATTAAATGAATCCACAGTGGAGGAATTTATATATTTATTTACTTATTAGTTCTGCTTAGGTCCAGTTTCACATATTGCAATGTATTTCATTTTTTTAAATGATTAGCCCAGCAGTGGATGATCCACTGCTGGGCTAATAATTAAAAAAAAAAAAATTGATTTAGTTGTTTTTTGGGATGTTGGGGTGGAGAGCGAAATTGCATGGGGGGGCCCAAGAATTTTTTTGCCCAGGGTCCAGTCAATATTAAAGACGGCCATGGATATGTGTGTGAGAGAGGTATGATGAGGAGGGGGCTGTGTGAGGAAGAATGGAGCTGAGAGGATGAGGAGAAGGCTGTGTAAGGGAGAGGGCAAGGAGGGGCTGGTAGAGGGGGCTGAGGGGAGGCATGTGTAAGGTAGGGAGGCTGAGAGGGTGAGTACAGGCTATGTGTGATGGTGGTTGAAGGGGCTGTGTATAAGGGAGGGATGGTGAAGAGAGTGTTATCTGTCAGGGAGGGATACTCAGAAAGTAGGGCGGGAGCAGTGTGTGATGGAGAGGGAAACTGAGAGGGATGGAGGATGATATGATAAGGACAGGAAATGTGTTTAGGGTAATATTGGAGTTAGTGAGGGTGAAGAGAGTGTGTGTAAGAGGGAGAGAGGGCTGGGGATAAGGGACAGAGGGTTGAGAGAGTGAGCAAGGGCTGTGTGAGGGAGAGGGAGACATAGAGAATTAGGGGGTTGTGTGTGAGGGAGAGGAGGGCTGAGATGAAAGGGCTGGGTGTGAGGCTAAGAGGGTGAGGAGGGGGTTGTGAGAGGTAGATAATGGCTGCCTGTTATGAGGGGGTTGAGTAGGTGAGAAGGGGGCTTTGTGGGGAGGGGAATGTGAGTGTGTAAGGGAGCTGAGATGGTGAGGAAGGGGCTGGATGAGGGAGTTGGGGCAAAATGGGTGAGGAGGGAGCTGTGTAAAGGAGAAGGTGCTAAGCGGGTAAGGGGGCTTAGAAGTTGAGGAAAAGGATGTGTTGTTGTTTTTTTGGGGGGGCTTCATGGATTCTTGCACCGGTGCCCCTAAGGTTTCTAGTCACACCTCTGTACATATACATATCTAAAGATCGATTTGTGTATATATGTATATATATATATATATATATATATATATATATATACCTTATGTGTGTGTGTACATATGTATTTATGTATTTATATGTGTATATATGTATTTACAGACATATATATATATATATATATATATATATATATATAGACATATATATAAGTGCATTGGAGTGCAATATATATATATATATATATATATATATATATTTATATATACCTATATATAATCATCTATATATATATACCGTATTTTTCGCTCCATAAGACACACTTTTTTCCCTTTCAAAAGTAAGGGGAAATGTCTGTGCGTCTTATGGAGCGAATGTGACTGATAAAAAAAATATTCCCTCATATGCATCCGGCCGCGCATTGATTTTAATGACCCCGCGCACTTGTTAATTATTCCCGCGCACCAAATGGGGGTTGTATAGCCTGGAGCCCTCAGCATGACAAATTGCCCTCATTGCTCAGTTGAGAGAGCGCGGGCAAAGACAACACATCAGACTGGAGAGTGTGAACTCGTCTGAATGTGGAAGGAGCATTCATTTTGTAAGTCTGCCTTTAGGGTCTCAACAGTAACACAATAAAGGAGCACCGGCTGCGGGATTTGTAGTTTAAAAAGTCATACTTTATTTTCACCTTAGCATTTTAAAATCCTCTTCAAGGCACAAACATGGTATATGTACAGAGATTGGTCAGCAAATAACAACTGACATGTTTCGGCTCAAAGCCGTACTCATAAGCTGCAAACATGTCAGTTGCTATTTGCTGACCAATCTCTGTACATATACCATGTTTGTGCCTTGAAGATTATTTTAAAACGCTAAGGTGAAAATAAAATATGACTTTTTAAACTACAAATTCCGCAGCCGGTGCTCCTTTATTGTGTTACTGTTGTGGCTATCTTTGACCCCAGTGAGCACGGCGAGCCTTGGAGATTACAAGCTGTCCAGATACAATAGCTGGATAGGGCACCGGCACACAGAGCAGCTGTCCAGGAGAGTACATGTCATTGGACGTGTCAATCAGTGGAGTTCTGACCGTGCCCCCAAACACGACTGAGGAGGGTAAGGAGAGCTGAGAGGAGGGGGAGAACGCCGAAAATACAGACAGAGGTCGGATCCCCGGATCTTCAGAGCAGAACCCCAGCACTAGACTCGGCCCCTACCTTAAGACCGGCCAGGATAGGAGGAGGAGGAGGCGGTAAGACTCTTTTTGCATTTGCACCGGTTTAATTACTGTGATAATACAAGAGAAGGAATTGTTACCACTGACTCTCAACTGCATAAATATAAAAGGAAAATATCCTATATACTCCCACAGCTTTAGTCACTGATAACATTGCTAACTGTTTGCCTTTAGGGTCTGCCTGCTGAATCTGATTACACTAATGCAGTGATGGGCAATGAAATCCAACATCTTCTTAAATAATTCATACAATTTTAAGAAATTTTATAATTTACTTGTACTCTAAAATTTACTCCATTCTCTTCTTGGTATCCTTTGCTGAAAGTAGGTAGACTCAGGAGTGTGGGCATTTTTTTCTTGTTTTCCTCCTCTAAAAACTAGGTGCGTCTTAACTTCTCAAAAATGATGGTGAGATACTAAAAGGCACAATTGTAACTTATACAGAAATAGCTAATAATGAAATCCTAAAAAGTATAATCAGCAGTGAAGGTATATATAGAAATACAATTGGGTATCTATGAATGAATAAATCTACAGTGTAAATTAAAAGTCTCTGATGGTGGCAGAGTATCAATGGAGGCAGCAATCTGTGATGGACCAGGCCCGGATCCAGGAACAGCAGTCTAGAAAAGCAAAAGAAGACAGATGCGCCACATGGCCCAATATTGTTTGATCCAAATAAATATTGTTAGTGTGTAACAGATACACTCACATGTGTTGGAGCACCTCAGTTGGTGCTATGGGAGCAGTCTGGGATCTATAACAGTCACCCAGCAGACCGACCTCCTAGGATTGTTATAAGGTCTGTAGTGGAGAGATACAGAAGACACAGTGTGCCTATATGGCCTAGTACTGTTTAGCCAAACGTGTATGTAGATAAATGTATAATTTTTTCACTCACATTTGTTGTAGCATCTCCATTAATGCTAATAGAGCAGGCTGGGGTCAATTCAGTCACCCAACAGACTTAGTACAAGGCAATCAGGAAAATCCATACCTCCAGACAATGTAGGAGGCCCAAAGGAGTTCGCAAATATTCCAAATAAAGGCAGCAAGTGTTTAAGAGTAATAAAATTACTTTAATAAAATATTTAAAAAACACAAGCGACACGTTTCTCAGCCAGTGGCTGTTTCATCAGGCTTAATAAAATTAGTTACAAAACACTTGCTATATATGCCAAACAAATAATTAAAATAATTGGTAACACTTGATGTGGGAGTGGCCCAGAGTGGCTACTAACCTTCTTGTGACCAATCAAATTCATTTGCAAAGAAATGTATACCAGGTGTGTATCAACATTGCTAATAACCCTATAACAACACGGTCTTTAATACAACTAATTCAGTAATATATCTGTTACCAACACAATACCCATAAAAGACCTACGCATACATGTCCAAACACGAGCAAGTCACAATGAGCGAAAAGATAGCGATAGGCCATGACAAAGATGCTACATCATTAAAGGGGTGTGCGCACCCAGTGTGTCCACAAAACAAAGTGCAGGCAGCATGTATCAACCACAACCTAAATGCAGTTATGACCACAAATGGATAATGACATGGCGTGTGAAATCCAGTCAAAATCGCTATGTAGTCGTAGTGGTAGAGAAGCGTCATATGTTCAGAACTCGTTACGTCCATCTACCTCCATTGTGCATGTCAAATGCCTCACAACGATCAGACACATAGTTGGCCATCAATGGTCAGATGAGAGCCCTGATGATAGCCAATTGGGTGCAAAGTCCCACACGTCACAGAGGGGGTGTGCCGGCCAAGTGTGCAACCATAACAAACTGATGGCCTCGTCTAATCATAGCCTCCTTCCTATTGGACAATCAGAGTATGACGCATGTAGCTAGATGCATTCCAATAGGACATCAGTACAACTGTCAAACAACATCAATGGGGTCACATGTGGACTGTCAACAATCGCACTCAGACACATAAAGTACAAAAAAACACAAAAACTACAACAATGTTGAGAGCCCAGATACCAGGTCTGCATTAAATATCCTGAGGATTTAAATGTCTGTTGATATCAGCATTGTCAATATGAGCATGTAGCCAAGACTAACGTGACTCAACATAATGTCATCTTGCAACTATAATCAGTCTACACATAATGTTCAGAATAAATGTAAGGAATATAGCAGACAAGTGAGATAAATATGCATATATAAAGATGATAATCATCATGGTATAATTACCATATGTATTAAATACAAAAGTGCATGTAAGATATAAAGGGAAAGCCCACCTAATATGCAAAGTGTAATATAATAATATAGATAAATTAAAAGTAACAATGAGAACATGTTACAAAAGTGTCAAAATAGTAACTTAACATAGATGGTCACATAGTATTCTTTCTAATGATATAAAAAACTATTGTATTAACTAGTGATATAAGTAAACTAATTCATAGATTGTTCACAGTGATATAAATATTAATAAATATAAAGTGTTTATTCAATTATTCTACTAAACGTGTAAAGGTGCATAAGTGGTGATATCGCATAGAAGAAAATATGATATTGAGTACTAAGGGTTATCAATAAATAATAATAGTAAAAACACTAGACATGTGCGGTTCGTTTCGGATTAATTCGGAAATTCTGTAAATTCGGTAAATTCGGAGATTCGGATCGATTCGGATTTCCGAATTAAAATACTTCCGAATCTACCGAATGAATCCGAAATAGCTGCCGTATCTCCGAATAAATCCGAATTAGCTCGTTAAGATTCGGCATTTCCCCATAGGAAACAATGGGAGTTTCGGCTGAAAAAAAACTAACACCGCAGCCCCATTGTTTCCTATGGGGAAACACTAAGTCTGCACCTAACACCCTAACATGTACCCCGAGTCTCTAAACACCCCTAATCTAACACTTATTAACCCCTAATCTGCTGCCTCCGCTATCGCTGACACCTGCATTATTTTATTAACCCCTAATCTGCCGACCGAATATCGCCGCCACCTACATTATAACTATTAACCCCTAATCTGCTGTCCCTAACACCGCCGACCCCTACATTATAGTTATTAACCCCTAATCTGCCTCCCCCCAACGTCGCCGCAATCTAACTACAAGTATTAACCCCTAATCTGCCGACCCGATATCGCCGCCGCCTACATTATAACTATTAACCCCTAATCTGGTGTCCCTAACACCGCCGACCCCTACATTATAGTTATTAACCCCTAATCTGCCCCCCCCCCAACGTCGCCGCAATCTAACTACAAGTATTAACCCCTAATCTGCCGACCCGATATCGCCGCCGCCTACATTATAACTATTAACCCCTAATCTGCTGTCCCTAACACCGCCGACCCCTACATTATAGTTATTAACCCCTAATCTGCCCCCCCCCAACGTCGCCGCAATCTAACTACAAGTATTAACCCCTAATCTGCCGACCCGATATCGCCGCCGCCTACATTATAACTATTAACCCCTAATCTGCTGTCCCTAACACCGCCGACCCCTACATTATAGTTATTAACCCCTAATCTGCCTCCCCCCAACGTCGCCACAATCTAACTACAAGTATTAACCCCTAATCTGCCGACCGCAAATCGCCGCCACTATAATAAATGTATTAACCCCTAAACCGCCGCACTCCCGCCTCGCAAACACTATAATACATTTTATTAACCCCTAATCTGCCCTCCCTAACATCGCCGCCACCTACCTACAATTATTAACCCCTAATCTCCCGCCCCCAACGTCGCCGCTACTATAATAAGGTTATTAACCCCTAAACCTAAATCTAACCCTAACACTAACACCCCCTAACTTAAATATAATTTAAATAAAACGAAATAAGTTTACTATAGTTAAATAAATGAATCCTATTTAAAACTAAAGACTTACCTGTAAAATAAACCCTAAGATAGCTACAATATAACTAATAGTTACATTGTAGCTATTTTAGGATTTATTTTTATTTTACAGGCAACTTTGTATTTATTTTAACTAGGTACAATAGTTATTAAATATTTAATAACTATTTAATAACTACCTAGCTAAAATAAATACAAATTTACCTGTAAAATAAATCCTAACCTAAGTTACACTAACACCTAACACTACACTATCATTAAATTAACTAAATAAATGAATCATAATTTAAACTAAATACTTACCTGTAAAATAAACCCTAATATAGCTGCAATATAACTAATAGTTACATTGTAGCTATTTTAGCATTTATATTTATTTTACAGGCAACTTTGTATTTATTTTAACTAGGTACAATAGCTATTAAATAGTTATTGACTAATTAATAGCTACCTAGTTAAAATAATTACAAAATTACCTGTAAAATAAATCCTAACCTAAGTTACAATTAAACCTAACACTACACTGTCATTAAATAAATTAACTACAAGTACCTACAATTATCTACAATTAAATAAACTAAAGTACAAACCCCCCCACTAAATTACAAAATTACACTAAATTACAAAAAATAAAAAAATATTACAAGAATTTTAAACTAATTACACCTAATCTAAGCCCCCTAATAAAATAACAAAGCCCCCCAAAATAAAAAATAATGCCCTACCCTATACTAAATTACAAAAGTTAACAGCTCTATTACCTTACCAGCCCTGAACAGGGCCCTTTGCGGGGCATGCCCCAAAGAAAACAGCTCTTTTGCCTGTAAAAAAAAACACAATCCCCCCCTCACATTACAACCCACCACCCACATACCCCTACTCTAACCCAAACCCCCCTTAAATAAACCTAACACTACCCCCCTGAAGATCTTCCTACCTTGAGTCGTGTTCACCCAGCCGGGCCGAAGTCTTCATCCGATGGGGCAGAAGAGGACATCCAGACCGGCAGAAGTCTTCATCCAAGCGGGGCAAGAAGAGGTCTTCCATCCATCATGCAAGTACCAAAATACAAACAAACACTAAATTACCAAAAATAATAAAATATTACAATAATTTTAAACTAATTACACCTAATCTAAGCCCCCTAATAGCTATTAATATAGCTTCAATATAACTAATAGTTACATTGTAGCTATTTTAGGATTTATATGTATTTTACAGGCAACTTTGTATTTATTTTAACTAGGTACAATAGCTATTAAATAGTTAATAACTATTTAATAACTACCTAGCTAAAATAAATACAAATTTACCTGTAAAATAAATCATAACCTAAGTTACAATTACACCTAACACTACACTATCATTAAATTAACTAAATAAATGAATCCTATATAAAACTAAAGACTTACCTGTAAAATAAACCCTAATATAGCTGCAATATAACTAATAGTTACATTGTAGCTATTTTAGCATTTATATTTATTGTACAGGCAACTTTGTATTCATTTTAACTAGGTTCAATAGCTATTAAATAGATATTGACTATTTAATAGCTACCTAGTTAAAATAATTACAAAATTACCTGTAAAATAAATCCTAACCTAAGTTACAATTAAACCTAACACTACACTATCATTAAATAAATTAACTACAAGTACCTACAATTAAATACAATTAAAAAAACTAAACTAAAGTACAACCCCCCCCCACTAAATTACAAAAAATAAAAAAATATTACAAGAATTTTAAACTAATTACACCTAATCTAAGCCCCCTAATAAAATAACAAAGCCCCCCAAAATAAAAAAAATGCCCTAACCTATACTAAATTACAAAAGTTAACAGCTCTATTACCTTACCAGCCCTGAACAGGGCCCTTTGCGGGGCATGCCCCAAAGAAAACAGCTCTTTTGCCTGTAAAAAAAAAACACAATCCCCCCCCACATTACAACCCACCACCCACATACCCCTACTCTAACCCAAACCCCCCTTAAATAAACCTAACACTACCCCCCTGAAGATCTCCCTACCTTGAGTCGTGTTCACCCAGCCGGGCCGAAGTCTTCATCCGATGGGGCAGAAGAGGACATCCAGACCGGCAGAAGTCTTCATCCAAGCGGGGCAAGAAGAGGTCTTCCATCCATCAGAAAAGTACAAAAAAACAAACAAACACTAAATTAGCAAAAATAATAAAATATTACAATAATTTTAAACTAATTACACCTAATCTAAGCCCCCTACTAGCTATTAATATAGCTACAATATAACTAATAGTTACATTGTAGCTATTTTAGGATTTATATTTATTTTACAGGCAACTTTGTATTTATTTTAACTAGGTACAATAGCTATTAAATAGTTAATAACTACCTAGCTAAAATAAATACAAATTTACCTGTAAAATAAACCCTAACCTAAGTTACAATTACACCTAACACTACACTGTCATTAAATTAACTAAATAAATTAATCCTATATAAAACTAAATACTTACCTGTAAAATAAACCCTAATATAGCTACAATATAACTAATAGTTACATTGTAGCTATTTTAGCATTTATATTTATTTTACAGGCAACTTTGTATTTATTTTAACTAGGTACAATAGCTATTAAATAGATATTTACTGTTTAATAGCTACCTAGTTAAAATAATTACAAAATTACCTGTAAAATAAATCCTAACCTAAGTTACTATTAAACCTAACACTACACTATCATTAAATAAATTAACTACAAGTACCTACAATTAAATACAATGAAATAAACTAAAGTACAAAAAAAACAAACACTAAATTACAAAAAATAAAAAAAATTACAAGAATTTTAAACTAATTACACCTAATCTAAGCCCCCTAATAAAATAACAAAGCCCCCCAAAATAAAAAAATGCCCTACCCTATACTAAATTACAAAAGTAATCAGCTCTATTACCTTACCAGCCCTTAAAAGGGCCTTTTGCGGGGGCATGCCCCAAAGAAAACAGCTCTTTTGCCTGTAAAAAAAAAACACAATACCCCCCCCCACATTACAACCCACCACCCACATACCCCTACTCTAACCCAAACCCCCCTTAAATAAACCTAACACTACCCCCCTGAAGATCTCTCTACCGTATCTTCACCCAGCGGGCCGAAGTCTTCATCCGATCGGGCAGAAGAGGACATCCAGACCGGCAGAAGTCTTCATCCAAGCGGGGCAAGAAGAGGTCTTCCATCCATCAGAAGTCTTGATCCAGGCGGCATCTTCTCTGTTCATCCATCCGGAGCGGAGCGGCAGCATCCTGAAGACATCCCACGCAGAGCATCCTCTTCTTTCTTGATCCGACGACTAGGTGACTGTACCTTTAAGTGACGTCATCCAAGATGGCGTCCCTTGAATTCCGATTGGCTGATAGGATTCTATCAGCCAATCGGAATTAAGGTAGGAAAAATCTGATTGGCTGATTTAATCAGCCAATCAGATTCAAGTTCAATCCGATTGGCTGATGGAATCAGCCAATCAGATTGACCTCGCATTCTATTGGCTGTTCCGATCAGCCAATAGAATGCGAGCTCAATCTGATTGGCTGATTGGATCAGCCAATCGGATTGAACTTGAATCTGATTGGCTGATTGAATCAGCCAATCAGATTTTTCCTACCTTAATTCCGATTGGCTGATAGAATCCTATCAGCCAATTGGAATTCAAGGGACGCCATCTTGGATGACGTCACTTAAAGGTACCGTCACCTAGTCGTCGGATCAAGAAAGAAGAGGATGCTCTGCGTGGGATGTCTTCAGGATGCTGCCGCTCCGCTCCGGATGGATGAACAGAAAAGATGCCGCCTGGATCAAGACTTCTGATGGATGGAAGACCTCTTCTTGCCCTGCTTGGATGAAGACTTCTGCCGGTCTGGATGTCCTCTTCTGCCCGATCGGATGAAGACTTCGGCCCGCTGAGTGAAGACACGGTAGAGAGAGATCTTCAGGGGGGTAGTGTTAGGTTTATTTAAGGGGGGTTTGGGTTAGAGTAGGGGTATGTGGGTGGTGGGTTGTAATGTGGGAGGGGGTATTGTGTTTTTTTTTTACAGGCAAAAGAGCTGTTTTCTTTGGGGCATGCCCCCGCAAAAGGCCCTTTTAAGGGCTGGTAAGGTAATAGAGCTGATTACTTTTGTAATTTAGTATAGGGTAGGGCATTTTTTTATTTTGGGGGGCTTTGTTATTTTATTAGGGGGCTTAGATTAGGTGTAATTAGTTTAAAATTCTTGTAATTTTTTTTATTTTTTGTAATTTAGTGTTTGTTTTTTTTGTACTTTAGTTTAGTTTATTTCATTGTATTTAATTGTAGGTACTTGTAGTTAATTTATTTAATGATAGTGTAGTGTTAGGTTTAATAGTAACTTAGGTTAGGATTTATTTTACAGGTAATTTTGTAATTATTTTAACTAGGTAGCTATTAAACAGTAAATATCTATTTAATAGCTACTGTACCTAGTTAAAATAAATACAAAGTTGCCTGTAAAATAAATATAAATGCTAAAATAGCTACAATGTAACTATTAGTTATATTGTAGCTATATTAGGGTTTATTTTACAGGTAAGTATTTAGTTTTATATAGGATTAATTTATTTAGTTAATTTAATGATAGTGTAGTGTTAGGTGTAATTGTAACTTAGGTTAGGGTTTATTTTACAGGTAAATTTGTATTTATTTTAGCTAGGTAGTTATTAACTATTTAATAGCTATTGTACCTAGTTAAAATAAATACAAAGTTGCCTGTAAAATAAATATAAATCCTAAAATAGCTACAATGTAACTATTAGTTATATTGAAGCTATATTAATAGCTAGTAGGGGGCTTAGATTAGGTGTAATTAGTTTAAAATTATTGTAATATTTTATTATTTTTGCTAATTTAGTGTTTGTTTGTTTTTTTGTACTTTTCTGATGGATGGAAGACCTCTTCTTGCCCCGCTTGGATGAAGACTTCTGCCGGTCTGGATGTCCTCTTCTGCCCCATCGGATGAAGACTTCGGCCCGGCTGGGTGAACACGACTCAAGGTAGGGAGATCTTCAGGGGGGTAGTGTTAGGTTTATTTAAGGGGGGTTTGGGTTAGAGTAGGGGTATGTGGGTGGTGGGTTGTAATGTGTGGGGGGGGGGTATTGTGTTTTTTTTTACAGGCAAAAGAGCTGTTTTCTTTGGGGCATGCCCCGCAAAAGGCCCTGTTCAGGGCTGGTAAGGTAATAGAGCTGTTAACTTTTGTAATTTAGTATAGGGTAGGGCATTTTTTTTTTTATTTTGGGGGGCTTTGTTATTTTATTAGGGGGCTTAGATTAGGTGTAATTAGTTTAAAATTCTTGTAATTTTTTTTATTTTTTGTAATTTAGTGTTTGTTTTTTTTGTACTTTAGTTTAGTTTTTTAATTGTATTTAATTGTAGGTACTTGTAGTTAATTTATTTAATGATAGTGTAGTGTTAGGTTTAATTGTAACTTAGGTTAGGATTTATTTTACAGTTAATTTTGTAATTATTTTAACTAGGTAGCTATTAAACAGTAAATATCTATTTAATAGCTATTGTACTAGTTAAAATAAATACAAAGTTGCCTGTACAATAAATATAAATGCTAAAATAGCTACAATGTAACTATTAGTTATATTGCAGCTATATTAGGGTTTATTTTACAGGTAAGTCTTTAGTTTTATATAGGATTCATTTATTTAGTTAATTTAATGATAGTGTAGTGTTAGGTGTAATTGTAACTTAGGTTATGATTTATTTTACAGGTAAATTTGTATTTATTTTAGCTAGGTAGTTATTAAATAGTTATTAACTATTTAATAGCTATTGTACCTAGTTAAAATAAATACAAAGTTGCCTGTAAAATAAATATAAATCCTAAAATAGCTACAATGTAACTATTAGTTATATTGTAGCTATATTAATAGCTAGTAGGGGGCTTAGATTAGGTGTAATTAGTTTAAAATTATTGTAATATTTTATTATTTTTTGTAATTTAGTGTTTGTTTGTATTTTGGTACTTGTATGATGGATGGAAGACCTCTTCTTGCCCAGCTTGGATGAAGACTTCTGCCGGTCTGGATGTCCTCTTCTGCCCCATCGGATGAAGACTTCGGCCCGGCTGGGTGAACACGACTCAAGGTAGGGAGATCTTCAGGGGGGTAGTGTTAGGTTTATTTAAGGGGGGTTTGGGTTAGAGTAGGGGTATGTGGGTGGTGGGTTGTAATGTGGGGGGGGGGGATTGTGTTTTTTTTTTACAGGCAAAAGAGCTGTTTTCTTTGGGGCATGCCCCGCAAAGGGCCCTGTTCAGGGCTGGTAAGGTAATAGAGCTGTTAACTTTTGTAATTTAGTATAGGGTAGGGCATTTTTTTTATTTTGGGGGGCTTTGTTATTTTATTAGGGGGCTTAGATTAGGTGTAATTAGTTTAAAATTCTTGTAATATTTTTTTATTTTTTGTAATTTAGTGTTTGTTTTTTTTTGTAATTTAGTGGGGGGGTTTTGCACTTTAGTTTATTTAATTGTAGATAATTGTAGGTACTTGTAGTTAATTTATTTAATGACAGTGTAGTGTTAGGTTTAATTGTAACTTAGGTTAGGATTTATTTTACAGGTAATTTTGTAATTATTTTAACTAGGTAGCTATTAATTAGTCAATAACTATTTAATAGCTTTTGTACCTAGTTAAAATAAATACAAAGTTGCCTGTAAAATAAATATAAATGCTAAAATAGCTACAATGTAACTATTAGTTATATTGCAGCTATATTAGGGTTTATTTTACAGGTAAGTATTTTGTTTTAAATATGATTCATTTATTTAGTTAATTTAATGATAGTGTAGTGTTAGGTGTTAGTGTAACTTAGGTTAGGATTTATTTTACAGGTAAATTTGTATTTATTTTAGCTAGGTAGTTATTAAATAGTTATTAACTATTTAATAACTATTGTACCTAGTTAAAATAAATACAAAGTTGCCTGTAAAATAAAAATAAATCCTAAAATAGCTACAATGTAACTATTAGTTATATTGTAGCTATCTTAGGGTTTATTTTACAGGTAAGTCTTTAGTTTTAAATAGGATTCATTTATTTAACTATAGTAAACTTATTTCGTTTTATTTAAATTATATTTAAGTTAGGGGGTGTTAGTGTTAGGGTTAGATTTAGGTTTAGGGGTTAATAACCTTATTATAGTAGCGGCGACGTTGGGGGCGGGAGATTAGAGGTTAATAATTGTAGGTAGGTGGCGGCGATGTTAGGGAGGGCAGATTAGGGGTTAATAAAATGTATTATAGTGTTTGCGAGGCGGGAGTGCGGCGGTTTAGGGGTTAATACATTTATTATAGTGGCGGCGATTTGCGGTCGGCAGATTAGGGGTTAATACTTGTAGTTAGATTGTGGCGACGTTGGGGGGAGGCAGATTAGGGGTTAATAACTATAATGTAGGGGTCGGCGGTGTTAGGGACAGCAGATTAGGGGTTAATAGCTATAATGTAGGCGGCGGCGATATCGGGTCGGCAGATTAGGGGTTAATACTTGTAGTTAGATTGCGGCGACGTTGGGGGGGGGGCAGATTAGGGGTTAATAACTATAATGTAGGGGTCGGCGGTGTTAGGGACAGCAGATTAGGGGTTAATAGTTATAATGTAGGCGGCGGCGATATCGGGTCGGCAGATTAGGGGTTAATACTTGTAGTTAGATTGCGGCGACGTTGGGGGAGGCAGATTAGGGGTTAATAACTATAATGTAGGGGTCGGCGGTGTTAGGGACAGCAGATTAGGGGTTAAATAGCTATAATGTAGGCGGCGGCGATATCGGGTCGGCAGATTAGGGGTTAATACTTGTAGTTAGATTGCGGCGACGTTGGGGGGGGCAGATTAGGGGTTAATAACTATAATGTAGGGGTCGGCGGTGTTAGGGACAGCAGATTAGGGGTTAATAGCTATAATGTAGGCGGCGGCGATATCGGGTCGGCAGATTAGGGGTTAATACTTGTAGTTAGATTGCGGCGACGTTGGGGGAGGCAGATTAGGGGTTAATAACTATAATGTAGGGGTCGGCGGTGTTAGGGACAGCAGATTAGGGGTTAATAGCTATAATGTAGGCGGCGATATCCGATCGGCAGATTAGGGGTTAAATAATGTTATTATAGGGTTTGCGATGTGGGGGGGCCTCGGTTTAGTGGTTCATAGGTAGTTTATGGGTGTTAGTGACTTAGTGTACTAAATGGGTGTTAGTGTACTAAAAACATACCGAATTTCGGAACGGAATAGAACCGAATTCAGCCGAATCCGAATAAATCCGAAACGAATTTATTCAAATTTTGCCGAATCAGATTCGATCCGAAACGAAATTCGAAAAGTCCGAATCGATCCGAACCGAAAACGAACCGAATTTTTTAGCGGTGCACATGTCTAAAAAACACACAATGTTATATGAACAATATGAAAAAATAGTAAAAATAAATAAAAATATTAATAATAATAATGCATGTAACCTGGAATGGATATTGAAATAATAAATGATAATGTGTGTATATGTGTTACTCTAAAGTCATAATAGTTGTGTTTGTAAATGATGGTGTGTGGATATGTGTGTTACTCAGGAGTTACAATGGTTAATCTACACAATAATAACAGATTCACTAATAAAAAGATGAGGTGGAATTACAAATCTTCATAAATCAAATGCTGCTAGATCGACACATTCATTCAAACCATCAGGGGCTAGAGTATACAATTTGTGTATCCAATAGGTCTCTCTGCGACGCAGAGTAAGCATAGGGTTGTGACTATTTCGTGGTATTTGTTCAATGGGTAATATGACGATTGTTTTGAAGCTTCCTTTATGTGCATACCCACAATGTCTAGATAAGCTGTGTTTAAGGAATTTCCTTTTTATATTACAAGTGTGTTTGCTCCATCGTCTTTTAATGTTGCGACTGGTACGCCCTACATACTGAACCCCACAAGAACAACCAATTAGGTATACTACATAGGTAGAGTCGCATGAGAGTCTCTTAGTGATTTTAAACTGTTCTCATGTCTGATTAGAGGAGAATGTATTGGTCCCACTTTTGACCACCCTACACATGTTACATCTAGTTTTCATACATTTAAATACCCCATTCTTAGGTAAAAAATTACCCAAGAATGTCCTGTTAATACCCAAACTAGGGTTGATGCTAGTAATCTTGTCCCTGACTATTTTGCTGGGGGCTAATTTATTTTTAAGTGTTGGAGCCCTTCTTTAAACTATTCGGGTTTAGAAGGAATATGATTTTTAATAAATGGATCGTCACATATAATTGGCCAATAGTTTGATATAATCCGTTTAATTTCGCGATAATGGCTACTATAACCTGTAATGAATAAAGGTGTTTTAAGATTATCAATAGATTGTTGTTTTTTGTCATTCTTTTTGTTTTTATCTTGTGATAAATATTTATTTATATCATCATGTAAGGTTCTAAGATAACCTTTCTGAACCAAATCCAGAGGATAGCCTTTTTCTAAAAATCTGTCTTTTAATATGAGGGACTGTTTTTTGTAGCACTCTACCGTGCTACAATTGAGTCTGATCCGTTTAAATTGCCCATAGGGCACATTCCTCTTCCAACTGTAGTAATGGTTACTGCCATAGTTTAAAAAACTATTGCAGTCTACCTTTTTAAAAAAGGTTTCTGACATAATGGCACCAGTAGCGGAGAAATATAACAATAAATCTAGGTATTCAATCATATTAGATTGAATATTACTGGTAAACTCTAGACCAAAATCATTACTATTTGCAAATGAATTTGATTGGTCACAAGAGGGTTAGTAGCCACTCTGGGTCACTCCCACATCAAGTGTTACCAATTATTTTAATTATTTGTTTGGCATATAGAGCAAGTGTTTTGTAACTAATTTTATTAAGCCTGATGAAACAGCCACTGGCTGAGAAACGCGTTGCTTGTGGTTTTTAAATATTTTATTAAAGTAATATTATTACTCTTAAACACTTGCTGCCTTTATTTGGAATATTTGCGAACTCCTTTGGGCCTCCTACATTGTCTGGAGGTTTGGATTTTCCTGATTGCCTTGTACTAAGTTTGTTGGGTGACTGAATTGACCCCAGCCTGCTCTATTAGCATCAATGGAGATGCTACAACAAATGTGAGTGAAAAAATTATACATTTATCTACATACACATTTGGCTAAACAGTACTAGGCCATATAGGCACCCTGTGTCTTCTGTATCTTTCCACTACAGATCTTATACTAATCCTAGGAGGTCGGTCTGCTGGGTGACTGTTATAGATCCCAGACTGCTCCCATAGCACCAACTGAGGTGCTCCAACACATGTGAGTGTATCTGTTACATACTAACAATATTTATTTGGATCAAACAATATTGGGCCATGTGGCGCATCTGTCTTCTTTTGCTTTGATATTCTTGTATGTGAAGAACATTGGAATGTGAAATATTTATATTTTCATGTCGAGTTAGCGCACATAAGGATTTGCTATCCGGTTTGCGCAAACAAAACCAGAGCGCACCACTGTCTCAGGGGTTCATTCAGCATCTCTTCAGCATGGACACTAACCTGTCTCCAAACATATGCATGAAAGTCGTGCCCTGTAAAGTTGTGTATTGTTTACTGCGTATCCTTATGGACTTAAGCCTAATAAATTACTTTTGATTTCAAGCCTGCCTGAAGTTGGACTTACTTTCTGGTTCGACTGACGCAAGTGCGGAGGAATTTTTGTATTTTATGTTTTTTTTCTCCATTGACTCCTATAGAGGAATACATGAACCCGCACGCAGTATTCTAACTTTGGCTTTTTGCGCTTCTCGGATTAGCACGCAAACAAAAACAGTTTACTTTAAACTCATAATATGAGAGCAACCATACTAATGCAAAAAGCTTACTTTTAGCTCAATTAATGCTCGTGCGGGAGCATTAAATAGCACTCAACTTGTAATCTGGCCCACAATACTGGAAATTATATGACTGGAAATAATGGAATATATCTAAAGACCCTTAGTATACCTAGAAATTGTGCACTGATAAAAGCCATATCTTTTTAAATGCTTCATCCCACAAGTTCCAGCAATATGAAATCTAATACATAAGAATATTGTGTATCCTGCTGTGATAAATGCTTTGGGGTTAACCTTTTTAGGGAAACTATGAAAAATCTGTACAGGAATATGTTATATAATTGTAATCAGTATGCTGCTTCCAATAATATAGCTCTAACTATAGCAATTCAAAAAGAAATATAGCAGAATATGTGTCAAACATGATGCCTGTGGAATTGTATTCTATCTCAATCATAATAACTGTTATTGAACATTTTACATCATCTTGTACTTTTTTTTCTCTCCAAGTGATGGTATATACTTATAGGTGAAATGGTATTATTTAACTCTTGCTATAGTTTATTGTGCTGTGAAGTGTGCAGAGCCTTTTACAGTTCCAAATGCCATGCTTACATAAAAGTAACATTTTCTTTTTGGGGAAAGCAGATTTTTAGCTATATTATTTTGTGTCTTTGTTATCAAGTGAATAGAAAATGCTAGGTACTATATAGTGTCCATGGGTGCCATCTATTAGGTATAAATTAATTTTGATAGATTGTGTGGGTTAGTATTGGGTTTTTTTTAACAATAATTTGTATTATTTATTTAGTGATTATACAAAGCCAACTGAAGGGGTTAAAAAAAGTACATTGAGTGATGTCAACAATCTGAAAGACAGGAACATTGAGTAGGAAGTAGAAAGGTTGTACAGTCGTCCATCAATATACCAAAAGTCAATGGTTGAGATGTGATGCAGGAGAGGTAACCAGAAGGAAAGGCAGGGACATGGACAATAGCATGAATAGCTAAACGCCTGCTGTGCAGTTACGATAATATTCAGTATCTCCTATTAAAGTTGGTTGCTGGTTAGTGAAGCGTGCACTGGTGTGCAGTGGATATATTCGAGGATGTATTGTTTTTATATGCATCACATTGAACTTCTTTCTCCAGCACATTTTCAGGACACTTTTTGAAGGGGTGATATAGTTCATATGACCCACTTGCTCCACACACCATGTGAAATAAAGGAGCACACTCTGCACCAAGCAGATCCCTTTTCTACTAACTGCAGGCTTTCTATGTATCTGTAGCTCTGATTCTCCCCCCCCGCCTCTCCCCCCAACACTGCTTGAACATGGTGTGTCTGCTATGGGTGTCCGGAGGGAAAATTTTGCTCTTAATGCAAGCATAAGCAATTATCTGACTCCCTTTTTAGTGCCAATGAACTGGGTATAGCATTATGTCCATCTCATGTGTACTGCAATTTCTAGCCTGCTCATATATAGAACACTGATTTTATATTTTTTGGTACATTTTATTTACTTTTTGTTGCCCTGGAAAATGATTTGTGGATGTTCATAGCGGACAATAGGAGAGGCTGCACCTCCAAATTCCTCCCTCTTCTCTCACTGAAGTGCAATTATAATGTGTGGCTGCAACTGATGATTTCTCTTTTTCTCCCCCAGCACTGCACACACTAGGTAAAGATGCACCTGATGATAACTTTCACCAGAATCGTAGGCAGCCAAAGAGACCACACCCACCTCTCTCTTTCACTTCCCTATTTTCTCTTTCTCTTTACTACACCCTTTCTTCTTCTACTAAGACATTAGGAAAATGGCCCAGGACAGGTAACATACCTACAAATTCCAGAACAGTCCAGGTTTATTAACCCAAGAGTTCCATCCTATACTCTAAAAGGCCAAGTGTGTTTGTCCGAAGCTGTCATGCGCAGTAGAGACAGCACGAGGACAAACACACCTGGCCTTAAATCCTTACCTGATCTGTCGACTGCCGCGAGCAGAAAGTGGGCGTGGCCGACCGTGCGGAGGACATGGCCGACCGTGAACGGGGCGTGGCCTTGTGGGAAGGCCATGAAGGGGCGAAGTCTAGAGTGAAGGGGGCAGAGCCTAGCGTGAAGGTGCGTGAAGAGGGTGGGGCCAAGGGCGGGGCCATGAAAGGCTGTGGAGAGAGCTCAAACAGCTCAAAAGAGGGGAGAGAGAGGAGAGAGAGATCAAGAGGGGAGAGAGAGATCAAGAGGGGAGAAAGAGAGAGGGGGAGAGAGTGGGGGAGAGAGAAAGAGGGGAGATGTGGAGAGAAAGAGGGGAGAGAAAGAGGGGAGAGAGAAAGAGAGAGGGGGGAGATAGAGAGAGAGGGGAGAGAGAGAGAGGAGAGAGAGAGGGGAGAGAGAGAGAGAGGGGAGAGAGAAAGGGGAGATGTGGAGAGAGAGAGAGAAGAGAGAGAAAGAGGGGAGAGAGAAAGAGAGAGGGGGGAGATAGAGGGGAGAGAGAGAGAGGGGAGAGGGAGAGGGGAGAGAGAGGGGGGAGAGAGAGACAGAGGGGGGAGATAGAGAGAGGGGAGAGAGAGAGGGAGGGAGAGAGAGAGGGGGGAGATAGAGATAGAGAGAGAGAGAGGGGAGAGAGAGGAGAGAGATAGAGGGGAGAGAGAAAGAGGGGAGATGTGGATGGAGAGAGAGAGAGAGAGAGAAGAGAAAGAGGGGGAGAGAGAGGGGAGAAAGAAAGAGAGAGGGGGAGATAGAGACAGAGGGGAGAGAGACAGAGGGGAGAGAGAGATGGGAGAGAGAGAGGGGGAGAGAGAGACAGAGGGGGGAGATAGAGAGAGAGGAGAGAGAGAGGGGAAGAAAGAGAGAGAGGAGAGAAGAGAGAGAGGGGTGATAGAAAGAGGGGAGAGAGAGAGAGGGGAGAGAGAGAGGTTGAGAGAGGGGAGAGAGAGACAGGGGAGAGAGAGAGAGAGAGGGGAGAGAGAGAGGGGAGAGAGAGAGACATGAGAGAGAGAGGAGAGAGAGAGAGAGGGGAGAGAGGAGAGAGAGAGAGGGGAGATAGAAAGAAGGGAGAGAGAGAGAGAGGGGAGAGAGAGAGAGGTTGAGAGTGGGGAGAGAGAGAGGGGGGAGAGAGAGAGGGGAGAGAGAGAGAGGAGAGAGAGGGGAGATAGAGAGAGAGGGGAGAGAGAGAGAGGGGGAGAGAGAGGGTAGAGAGAGGTTGAGAGAGGGAATAGAGAGGAGAGAGAGATAGAGGGGAGAGAGAGAGAGGGGGGAGAGAGAGAAGGGGGAGAAAGAAAGAGAGAGGGGAGCGAGAGAGAGGGGGAGAGAGGGAGGGGAGAGAGAGAGAGAGAGAGAGAGGTGGGGAGAGAGAGGGGAGATAGAGAGAGAGGGGAGATAGAGAGAAAGAGAGAGAGAGGAGAGAGAGAGGGGAGAGAGGGGAGTGAGAGAGAGGGGAGAGATAGAGGGGAGATAGAGAGAGTGAGGGGGTAGAGAGAGTGAGGGGGTAGAGAGAGTGAGGGGGGAGAGAGAGAGAGGGGGGGAGAGAGAGTGAGGGGGGAGAGAGAGAGTGGGGGGGAGAGAGAGTGAGGGGGGAAAGAGTGAGGGAGGAAAGAGAGAGGGGGGAGAGAGAGAGAGGGGAGAGAGAGAGAGAGGGGAGAGAGAGAGTGAGGGGGAGAGAGGAGGGGAGAGAGTGAGGGGGAGAGAGAGAGAGAGAGAGAGGGGGGAGAGAGAGAGAGAGAGAGAGGGGGGGGGGGAGAGAGAGAGAGGGGGAGAGAGAGAGGGGGGAGAGAGAGAGAGAGGAGAGAGAGAGGGGGGAGAGAGAGGAGAGAGAGAGGAGAGAGAGAGGAGAGAGAGGGGAGATGGAGAGAGAGAGGGGAGATGGGGAGAGAGAGAGAGAGAGAGAGGGGAGATGGAGAGAGAGAGGGGAGATGGAGAGAGAGAGAGGAGAGAGAGATAGAAAGAGAGGGGAGATAGAGAGGGGAGATAGAGAGTGCAAAAGAGGGGGGAGAGAGAGAGTGCAAAAGAGAGAGGGAAAGAGAGAGCGCAAAAGAGAGGGGGGAGAGAGAGCGCAAAAGAGAGGGGGAAGAGAGAGAGAAAGCAAAAGAGAGTGGGAGGGAGAGAACACAACGGGTGGGACCACTGTACTGCAAAAAATGGCCCGTGTGAACGGGCTTTAGGACTAGTGTAATTATAATTTGCTGTATTAGAGAACATATAATGGTATGTTCATTTACATATTAATCAGGTTGTGTGTATATGATCTTTTAGCCATTTTGACATAAAACATATTTTAATGCAGACTTCAGTGGTGACCAATAATGGAATAGTTTTTATTTGGAAAATCCTATAAAAATTTTACTTTTTAGTTGTATAAATAAATAATAATATGTTTATTTTATTTTTTTTCTAATATGTTTAAGGGCTCAAATACATTTAATTTAGTAGCAAGATAAGCAGTAATTAAGAGCACATAAACAATGGATAAGGGAATATTACATATTCCCTACCCCAAAACAAACAGCGTTATGTGATTGTTCCAGCATAGATCACATAAAAATGTTTTGCATTCATCAGGATTTCCAGACAGTTTTTAGATATCTGAATACAGCTGCAGTCAGGATAGAATTATACACAAAGCCGAACACAACCAGTAATTGTATTAAAAGGCTTACTACACACATCCTACACTATCTAGTCTGGCAAAGGAGGCTCATAATTCAATAGCAGTGAAAACAAAAGATTTGAATCAAAAGGAAAATAATTGCTTTTTTTAAAGGAGAAATAATTCTGCAGTGAAATATTGAACACCCCCAAAGCTTTTACTAAGTAGGAATTATTTTAGCACCTATTGTTTGTATTTTTTCATCAGATGGATGCAACATAACCAAAACTGTAATAAATGGCAATATATCACATTTAAATGACTTACATTGTTTTAACAAGCTCTGTTATAGCAGGTCACTGCATTGCTCATCTTTTAATGAAGAGTTATCTATTGGCTATTTCCTCACAAGATGGCTTTTTGCTTTCCAGGCGAATTGGTCAGCATGTTTTCCAAACGAGCACAAGGCAAAATGTATCAGTGCGTTAAAATTCTGCAGCCACAAACATATTTTCACTAGTATACGTCCCAGAAAAACCTTTTTGTGCCGTAAGTATTTGTTATCAGGATAGAAACTAAGAAGTCATCTGAAACTGACATATACAGCGGACCTTTCACACCTCTTAAAGGGACACTAAATCCCAAAAAATTCTCTCATGATTCAAGTAGAGAATACAATTTTAAACAACATTCCAATTTACTTGTATTATCTTATTTGCTTCATTCCATAGATATCGTTTGCTGAAGAAATAGCAATTCACATGTGTGAGCCAATCACACGAAGCATCTATGTGCTTCAACCAATCAGCAGCCACTGAGCCTATCTAGATATGCTTTTCAGCAAAGTATATCAAGAGAATTAAGCAAATTAGATAATAGAAGTAAATTAGAAAGTTGTTTAAAATTGTACTCTCTTTCTAAATCTTGAAAGAAAAAATTTGGGTTTCATGTCCCTTTAAGGGTACAGTAAAGGTCTTTTGAATTAACAGCTTTGTTCAGTGTACAAGGGAAATACTCCTTTGCATGTGTGAGATTAACCTATTGCAAGCTAAATCCATCCTCACTGTTGCTACCCCTTCTGAATGCAATTTATATGTAGGCATGATGAGCATACTGGGCATGATTGCTCAATGACTATATTGTCACTTTTAATATTTTATAAGTATTGTTTTTTTGCAATATTTACATGAGTTGATTTTAAATGCACCATTTCTGGGTTTGGGTGATCTACATCTGAGAACAAGACGAAGACTACTGGTTATTAGAAAGACATGACCAGTGTTACCTCTAAGGCCTGTTTTGTGAGCGGCACAGCAATGAAAAAGTTAATAAAGGAACCACACCTTGCAGTCTGCATTGTGCAGTGTTTGCTAATTGCTTTAATTAACTGTTTCACTGCTGAGCCTCTCACAAAACTCGCCTCAGAGGGAACACTGCGTATGAGGTATTCATATACTTATTTTAACAGAACTGGAACCATAAAATATGAAACTGCTCCACTACTGTTGTATCTGCAAAGAAAATTTTCAAAAGAGACTTCAAACAGGGCAAAGCTTTCTTATATACTTTAAAACATGTGATGAAAAAGTATTTTCAAAATGATTGGCTACAACTTCATAATGTCTTCAAAATTGCTATGAATATGAATGTAAAGTGCATCAAAATGCCCTTTAAGAAACATTTGTGTGCATTTCACATCTCTGTCACAAGAAATCTTTATTTCCTTTTAGATCTTCATGCTGCAAGTAACAGCGACATTCCATAAGATAAATAACATTCTGTGAGTATCATGTAGTTGTCTGTTTTATGTCTTATTGTTTGGCTGTAACAAAGATTTTAATTTTATGAGCTGTGTAACTGCAAATAAAATAACATTCTTTACACCTATAAAATCCTTTACAATTTAACCGTATTTCTAAGCAATTTTCTTTTTTTTCTGTTCTCTGTTAACCTAAGAGCCAACTTTGATTTAAAGGGACAGTCTACTCCTGAATTTTTATTGTTTAAAAAGATAGATAATCCCTTTATTACCCATTCCCCAGTTTTGCACATCCAACAGTTATATTAATATACTTTTTACCTCTGTGATTACCTTGTATCTAAGCCTCTGCAGACAGCACCCTTATTTTAGTTATTTTGACAGACTTGCAAATCAGTGCTGACTCCTAAATATCTCCACAACAGGGAGCATAAGGTTATCTATATGGCACACCGGAACTAGCGCTGTCTAACTGTGAAAAACTATGAAAATACACTGAGATAAGAGGCGGCCTTCAAGGGCTTAGAAATTAGCATATGAGCCTTCCTAGGTTTAGCTTTCAACAAAGAATACACAGAGTTCAGAGCAAAGTTGATGATAAAAGTAAATTAGAAAGTTGTATAAAATGACATGCTTTATCTCTTTTGTTTTTGAGACATATAGCTAGTATCAATCTAACATTAAATATTAAGAAATTAATTCTAAATAAATCTATTACTCAGACAAGGACTTTGGGGTATATTTATTAAAGTGCGGACGGACATGATACGATGTAGCTTATCATGTCCGCCGCACATTGATAAATGCTGACAGCATACGCTGTCGGCATTTATCATTGCACCAGCAGTTCTTGTGAACTGCTGGTGCAATGCCGCCCCCTGCAGATTTGTGGCCAATCGGCCGCTAGAAGGGGGTGTCAATCAACCCGATCGTATATGATCGGGTTGATTTCTGTCCGCGGTCTCAGAGCAGGCGGACAAGTTATGAAGCAGCGGTCTTTAGACCACTGCTTCATAACGTCTGTTTCCGGCGAGCCTTCAGGCTCGTCGGAAACAATGGGCATCAAGCTACATAAAGTGGCCCCTTTGTCTGGATCAGTATCTTAATAGTCCAGATGGCTCATACAATTCACTATCTATTTCACGGGTTAATTATATAAATCAGGGGTTCATTATATAAATAATTATACACATCTCTTTTGGTATGTGTATATGTACATTGAGCATATGATTTTAGGTTGTTAATTAAGTCCTGCATTTATTGTAATGTGTTCAAAATGTCCTATTTCTAATGTTTTGTTAATTGCCATGTGATGTTCAATCCTTATCAATACTTGCTATTATTCTTAAATTTATAGCTGTGCTATGCTATAGTTTCAACCTCCTCCAAATGTATTTGTCTGCTTACTTTAAGTTATCTCACCCTGACCTGTCTAGAATCTACCTTTCCAATTGGTCTTTTAAATTGTCTTGAATTGGTAATCAGCTAATTTAGTGGACCAAGCTGACTGCCCTGCCTTTATATATTTAACACTAGTTTAGGATGTGCATTACACAGGTGGTGCATTGCTTGGGCAGTGTGCATTGTCATAATAGCATATATTCACATTTGTGAAGTGAGCATTTTATAAGTGAGGCATTAAGACAAGAATTATACAATAATTCAACAAGGATTGGACAAGGGGCAAGACACAAGGTCAGTACTTTTGTAATATTGTGTTTTATGTATCTAATTGTTTCCTTATGCAAGTGCTGCTGTAATTCTGTCTTTTATGTGTTTAATTGGTTCCCATTCTTGTAAAAATGCTCAATATATTCATATTCCTTTTTGCTACCTCTTGTCTCTACAAACTACTTTACTTAATTACTCCTTCCCCTGCACTGTTCATCAGTCCATCTCTCTTAAACTCACCTTACTTTTGTACTCATGAATTTTACACATTTCTAAAACAGTCGCATTACTGCAAATCTGCATCTCATCTTATGTCACTCTCCCTCTTGCTCATACTAGCTGCTGGTGACATCTCCCCTAATCCTGGTTCCAACAACTTCCTAGCCATGTACATCCATGTGTACCTTTCCATAGACTCAGAAAACAAAACTCTGGTAACCTTACTCACATTACTTTTGTATCTAAAGTCCCTACCCCCTTCACTTGTGCACTCTGGAACTCTCGCTCTGTTTGCAACAAGCTCAATTCTATCCATGACCTTTTTATCTCCCACTGCCTCAACTGTCTAGCTCTAACAGAAACTTGGCTCTTTCCTTTAGATACAGCATCCACTGCTGCACTGTCACATGGGGGTCTGCAATTCAGCAACACTCCCAGGTCTGGTAATAGACAAGGAGGTGTGTAGGTATTTTCCTTTCCTCTCATTGCACCTTTCAACAAATACAACCCATCTCTTCCTTCACATTTTCCTCAATTGAAACCCACATGTTTTGCTTATTCTCTCCCCTCTCTATATGTGTTGCAGTCATATACTGCCCTCGGGCTCCACAACTCAATTTCTAGATCACTTTGCTGCCTGGCTACGTTATTTCCTTTCCTCAGACACTCCTTCCCTCATTCTTGGTGACTTCAACATGTTTCTTGACAATCCCACTGCCTCCTCTGAAAAACAACTTCTGCAACTCACTTCTTCCTTCGGTCTGTCACAATGGACTGACTCTCCCACTCACAAAGATGGTCACTCCCTTGATCTGATCTTTAGCTATCAATGCACTATTTCAGACTTCACAAACTCCCCTTTTCCTCTTCATGACTATCATCTCCTCACTTGCAGCATCTCATCCCTCCCTACAACTCTCCCTCCTTCTACCCCTCACACCAAACTTCCTAGAAGCATTATGTAATTAGATCAGCAACAGCTCGCTAGTTCTCTCGAACCTCCCCTCTCATCCATCTCCTCCTTTTCCTACCCTGACCAATGTATCTGCCACTATAATTCCACACTTACATCGGTCCTTGACAATCTGGCCCCTCCTACCATAGCTCGGAAATAACACACTCACCCTCAGCCCTGGCACACTCCTCATACATGGTACCTATGCAGATGTTCCCTTACTGATGAGCAGCACTAGAGAAAATCTCAGAGTTCAGCTGACTTTCTTTTCTACAATTTCATCTTCAACTCCTACTACTCTTCCCTTAACCTTTATAAGCAACATTACTCCTCTATTCTTATTTATACTCTTTCCTCAAACCCAAAACGACTGTTCTCCACTTTCAATACTCTTCTCTGCCAAACCCAACCTCCTAGTACAACTTCTCTGTCAGCTCAAGATTTTGCCAGCCACTTCAATAACAAAATCGATTCCATCAGAAACAAAATTAGCTCCCAACATACTTCCAGTCTCTCACCCCCTCAAAAGCTTGCAATCAACCAAAACCCACAAAGCCATATATTTAGCTCTTTCACCCCTGTTACTGAGGAAGACGTTTCAGCACTTATACTGTACTCTCACCTCACTACCTGTCCCCTTGACCCCATCCCCTCACAGCTTCTCCCCTCTCTCTCTTCTACACGTACCCCTATACTGACACACATTTTCAACCTCTCCCTCAGCACTGGTATATTTCCCTTATCTCTAAAACATGTACTGGTTACACCTATCCTCAAAAAACCTTCTCTCGATCCAACTTCCCCACTACCGTCCTATTTCCCTCCGTCCTCTTGCCTCAAAGCTTCTTGAAAAGCTGGTATATACATGCCTATCCCAGTAACTTACATGAAACTCCCTCCTTGATCCACTGCAATCTGAATTTCACCCCCATCACTCCACAGAGATATTAATCTTTAGGGTTACCAATGACTTATTTACAGCAAAATCCAAAGGCCACTTCTCTCTGCTTATCCTCCTTGTTTTGTCTGCAGCTTTTGATACTGTTGACTACCCTCTTTTGCTCCAAACCCTCCAATCCTTTGGCATTTGTCCTCTCGTGGTTCTCTTTGTACCTGTCTAACCGTACCTTTAGTGTAGCCTTCTCTGGGGCTTCCTCTGCCCCGTGAGCACTTTCTGTTGGGGTACCGTAAGGCTCTGTCCTCAGTTCCCTTCTCTTCTCAATTTACACATGGTCATTAGGTTCCTTAATAAAGTCCCATGGTTTTCAATATCATTTGTTTGCTGACGACACCCAAATCTACCTCTCTGCACCAGACCTATCTCCTTCCTTGCTAACTCGTGTCACTAACTGTCTTTCTCACATCTCTTCCTGGATGTCCTCTACCTTAAGCTAAACCTCTCCTTAACTGAGCACCTTGTTTTCACTCCTTCTTCTAAAATCTCCACCCCCACATCTCTCTATAACTGTCGACATCTCCATCATTACCCCTACCCCACATGCCCGATGTCTTGGGGTCACATTTGACTCAGATCTTTCTTTTACTCCTTACATTCAGTCCTTGGCTAAATTCTGCCGCTTCCACCATAAAAAATATCTCTAAAATTAGACATTTCCTTACACAAGACATAACTGAGATTTTAATCCATTCTCTCATCCTTTTCCGTCTTGACTACTGCAACTCAGTTCTCTCTGGTCTCCCTAGCTGCCACCTAGCTCCTTTACAATCCATAATGAATGCCTCTGCCAGGCTCATCTTCCTTACACGTCGCTCTTCATCTGCTGCACCTCTCTGACAATCCCTTCACTGGCTTCTTCTTGCCTCCAGTATTAAACACAAAATTCTGACTCTGACATACAAGGCCCTCAACTGCACTGCTCCCCCTATATCTGAGACCTTGTCTCCAGATACTCTCCCTCCCGTCCCCTTCGCTCTGCTCACAACCTCCTCCTCTCCTCCTCTATAGTTACCTCCTCACATTCTCGACTTCTCCAGACTGGCTCCAATCTTGTGGAACTCTCTGCCTTGCTCCACAATACTCTCCCCTAGTTTAAAAAGCTTCAAGAACTCCCTAAAGACTCTATTGTTCAGGGATGCATACAACCTACACTAACCTTTCCTTATACCAGTTCCCCTCCTCCATTACTATACGCCATGAACCCCCTTAGCATGTAAGCCTAAGAGACTGTTTGCAGATCACTTTCATAACAGCTGACTGCAAAAGTGCGACTCTCTGCAGGACCCTCTACCCATTTGATCCCTATAAATTTTACCCTGTATACCACCTATGCTTTTAGCCCTGCAGAATCTGTTGGCACCCTAGAAATAACCGAGAATAATAATAAATAAAGAAGTATATAAGGATAGTCCCGAATATATAACTTTCTTATAACAGTGATACATTATTGAGAGCATCAAATTGTTTAACTGTAAACACTGTATTTCTTATGACTGTGATTGGAAGCACAGGTTTATACAACCAGCCATATAATGATTATTTTTGTGTTTATATTATATTTCTCTATCAGACCAATCCTGGCCAGTAGTCTTCTTATCCCAGTGTCAAGTGGAAAGATAAAGAAAAATCCCAGAACTAAAGTTAAATGGATTAAAGGAATGAGGTAGAGCAGGGACAACCACAAAAATAGGATAAAAGGAATCTTTTTGAGTTCCAGGGGACTAAACAAGAGAGATTACCACAAGGCAACAGGGAGGAAATCCGAACAATGAAGGGTAGGTCACTAGGCAAGCAGGATTCAGCAACATGTAGACAGTCCAATCCTTCAGAGTACCAAGGGGCAAGACTATAGAGTAGGTCTCAAGGCAAAGCAAGGTTCAGCAACAGGCAAAGTGGCAGTGAAAACAACGAAAATAGAGCACCCAGGAAATACTAAGGAAACCTATACTTGGGCAAAGAAAAACAGAATGAGGCTGCTTAAATAGGCACAGATTCACTCCAACAAGTGACGAAAGGTGCGCTCAGCGTGGTGCAAGGATGCACATAAGGATATTACAGAGATGCACCTGTGACGTCAAGCAATGACATCATAGCAGCGTCTTGTGCACCAGTGGCAAAGAGGGGTGGAGGCGGCAGGTATGTGACAGTTATTTCCTTAAAGTGATGCTTAATCTGAGCGTTTAAAAAAACGCTAGGATTTACCATCACTGAGAATAAACTGTAGTTTCAGTTATAATTAGTAAGAAATTGGTGCTAAACTCAGCTTAGGAGCCAGGCCATTTTAGGTTCAGCACCCTGGATTGCGCTTGCTTATTGGTGGCTACATTAAGGGGCCTATTTAACAAAGGTCTGTCGGACCTGATCCGACAGTGCGGATCAGGTCCGACTGACCTCATTGAATGCGGATAGCAAAACGCTCTCCGTATTCAGCATTGCACCAGCAGCTCTTGTGAGCTGCAGGTGCAACGCCGCCCCCTGCAGATTTGCGGCCAATCAGGGGGTGTCAATCAACCTGATCGTAGTCGATAAGGTTGAATTGCAGTGATGTGGTGATGTCTGTCCGCCTTCTCAGAGCAGGAGGACAGGTTATGGAGGCTCGCCAGAAACACAAGGCATCAAGCTCCTTACAGAGCAGGTTAGGGAGCAGGTTATGGAGGAGGTCAGGCAGGAGAGGGGGAGATGAAGGGGGATAGGAACTAGAGAGGAAGGGGGGGAGAGGAGGAGGGCAAGGACGGGGGAGAGGAAGGGGGAGAGGGAGAGGTCATGGTGGGTGGGCCCAGACACATTATTGAAGATGAACAAGTGGCTGGTCCCAGTCGGGTAGGTCAGGAGCGCAGAAAGGGTGGAATAAAGTCTGGAGAACAGAGGCTCACATCACAGGCGAAGCCCAGGCCGAGTGAGGAGAGGTATACCACAGAGGAGAAGGAGGTCCTTATAGTGGCCTATATGGAGAGGGCTAGGAGACTGCAGGCACAGAAGGCCACCCCTTCAGAGAACAAAAGGTTGTGGCTGGAGATAACAAATACTGTCAATGCAGTGGGGGAGTGCAGGAGGGATGTCACATCAATACAGCACCGCTCCTGGGAATGCAGAAGTGAACTCAATTAAGGGAACTCAATCAAGGGAAAATGAATACCATGCACGGACCGGTGGTGGGCCGGAACAGACATTGGGAGGACATGCTGTGTCCCAACATCTCTGAGGTGTCCATAGTCGATATCAAAGGAGGAATTGATACCGGGAACCTGCCCCTCTCATCTGCTGGTAAGCTCATTTAATAATCTCTTTACATCCACCTCATAACCCATTCAGACGCAAAAGAAATTGGGATATGACTAACGCAATAACGCTTTTTTCAACATTATTACTGAAACGCATTCAGAATTACCTTGAGAAAGTTGGATTTGAAGAAAAGCCATCACATTAGTATCTAGTCTACAGATTATGTGTGCATTTAAACAGATTTAAGACGCACGAAAAAATACATTCTTATTGACCATCTAGATATCCGAAAAACGGGTTTGCAAATACGTAAATTGGATTGATTGCTTTTGGCTACAATTGAATTACGAAGGCAGCCTTATTAATACACTTTTAAATATAACATTTACATATTTATTTGGAACTGTGCTATTATCTCTATTTCTTTCATTTTCTAATATACAGAGTCTGAGGCCAGGGAGTAGGAAACACAGCATGAACAGTCTCCTCCTTCACCCAAGCATGAGAGTGGTGCAGAAGATGACAGGCCACCTCAGGGAGAACTGGAAGATATCCCTGCAGAAGCACACCCTGCAGAAGATATCAAATGCAGCAGCAGCCCCCTGTGCAGCAGCAGCCCCCCATGCAGCTCGCCGTGCAGCAGCAGCAGCCCGCCGTGCAGAAGCTCCTCCTGAGGAGAACATCCCCCCAGAAATCCAAGAGGTGGAGCTGTTGAGGAACTTCATGGAGGAAATGCAGACCTCACGGAGGGCACAACAGGCACACACAGAGTTCCTGACCAACGCAATGAACCACCTGATCGAAGGACAAACTAATATGTAAAATGTTCATAATAATATATTACAGGTCCTTCGGGAGGTGTTAAGCCGACTAGATCAAGGAATGGGAAAACCATCTTCTCCAGGACCATCAGCTCCTGGGCTTCAATCTCCTACTCTGCCTGGTGAATCCACAGCCACTCAAAGTACTCCTCCTCTCCTTCTTCCCCAACCATCTCCAATGAGGACACGTCGGAGGGGGCATTTGCCCGCCCCAGAGTCTCAGTCTCATGGGAAGAAGGGAAGGAGTAATAAGTAATTATGTATATATTTTTTTTTAAATTTAATGTGTAAAGGATAGGTATGTGATGACGTTTCCTTCTTACACTTGTGGAGAACACTCTGTATTGAATAAGCTTCTATAGGACCGGCTCCATGAATGCAGATTGTTTGCAGAGTGTGTTTTACAAGTGTGTTGAGACAACGTCATCACATGCTGTCCTTGTTGATTAGATTTATTAGTTTTTGTGATGTGATGTCCAAACCTGTTCTCCTAATACAAAACAATGACCATTACAATTATACATGATGGCATATCACACTTTGTTGATGCAAACAACATAGCTTAAACAAGAACATATTCTAACATATACAAAGATTTATGGCACATTGGTATATCTGCACGTACTTGTTAAATAAAGCAAATATTGGTATTTTTTAATAAGCCTGTAAGCCATATTTCTCTTGATGTGTTGACAACATTGAATACATTAAATAAAGTTTATTTTTTTTAAAGCTAGCTTAAAGTGTTTTACTTATTTTGGAAATCTATTTAATTTAAAAGGTACATGAAAGCTGAAAATTTGCTTACATGATTTTGACAGAGCATAACATTTTAAACAAAATTCACGTTTACTCATATTCTTTGATTCATTATCTTGTTATCCTTTGCTGAAAGGTTTATCTAGGAAAGCTCAGAAGCAGTAAAGAACATAGCTTCGATCTGCTGATTGGTGGCTTCATATATCTACCGATTTTCATTGCTTCACCCATGTGTTCACTTAAAAACTAGTAGTGTATTGATGCTACTTCAACACATTATACCAAGAGACTGAATGCCCAGTAGTGGAAAGTCCATCTGAAATATATAATACAATTTTATAAATACATATATTATATGAAAATATATTATTATATTGAAATAAATTAATATTCACCATCATTTTAAATCTGTATTCATTTTCTCATAAAATATTTATATAAAGTCACAACAATGACAATGTTTAAAGGTATTGATTGATTTGAAGCAAGTCTAATTTATAATAATATTTAATTGAACCTTGAAACTCTGATTGCTCACTGGTATTTTTCATGGAACGTTTGATCAATACATTAAAAATCATATTTTGCAAAGTCAACATTATGTGCTAATCTTTATGATTTTAGAATATGATATTTCTCTTTTTTAAATATATCAGTACGCATGTATGCATTTGATATTGAAATGCCAGAGTTCTTTTAGACACATGCCCGTGGATTGACTTTGGAGACTCTACCAATTGGATAATATGGGAGTGTGTAATATGATGAAATATAAATGGCCACTCCACATAGCCTTTGAAACAAGGTAATCACTGATTACCATATAGATTTAGATGATTGCCTTTGTAATCTTAAAGGGACACTGAACCCAAATGTTTTCTTTTGTGATTCAGATAGAGCATGAAATTTTAAGCAACTTTCTAATTTACTCCTATTATCAAATGTTCTTTATTCTCTTGGTATCTTTATTGGAAATGCAAGAATGTAAGTTTAGATACCGGCCCATTTTTGGTGAACAACCTAGGTTGTCCTTGCTGATTGGTGGATACATTCATCCACCAATCAAAAACTGCTGTCAAGAGTTCTAAATAAAGAAAAAAGCTTAGATGCCTTATTTTTCATATAAAGATAGCAAGAAAACAAAGAAACATTGATAATAGGAGTAAATTAGAAAGTTGCTAAAAATTGCATGCTCTATCTGAATCACGAAAGAAAAAAATTGGGTTCAGTGTCCCTTTAAATATAATTATTTTAAGCTTGATGGTTCAATCAATTACTATTCAGAATATATACACGGTAGATACTACCGTTCATATTAAATACTAAGAATAGAATGGTATCTATCTGACATTACTTTTACAGAGTATGTTTTGTGAATATATCTTTTACATTAGGATTAAATGTATGTCATCCCAATATTAATAGACACATTCAGAATTGAACTTTTTAGGTTAGAGGAATATTAATGTTTGTTTGAGTGAAATGGACAGTCTACACATAAATCAATTCCAAATACAATTACATATCATACATCATGAAATTAATCAATGAATTTCAACATGATTATGTTTTATGTATACTTAAAAGTGTCTGAGAAGCTCAGAACAATGATGACATCTAGGTCTGCATCTAGGCACTCAGATGATTAGCAATGACTGTCTGTACAATCATAAGATGATTATTGGTTGTTTAGATGTAATATGTATGTGACATCATGATGTCATTCATGACAATTTATACATAAATAAGCAAATAAATCCATAATGTCTTTGTTCATGCTGCATGATATAGAAAGGGGGCAGTAGTGTATTTGAAAATAAATGGAATAATATATTTTAAAGTGACCAAGCTATAGACTTTAGTTTTATTTAATAGTACGATTTTGAAACAATACACATTATATACATGTTGTTTTATATATTTGACATACCATCAGACTCCAAGGAAGCCACATCCTCCTCCATCGCACATATAACATCCATAGCTGTAAAACATAATATGTTGTGTACACGTTAAAATCAAATATTATAACATGTGTTACTGGTGCTCAAGGACACACATCAATGTTGCATTAAAGAGATTCTAATTCAAAGTTAGGAATTTCATAATTTTGATGGAGCATGCAATTGAAATAAAATATATAATTATCGATGATTAATAATTAAATGTGATTGTCTGTATTTTGTAAATCAGGAAAAAACATAGTACACGGAACATTTAATAGTTATCATGTGTGTATCGTTTGATGATTGTTGTCTACATTTATACAAAATATCAACATGTGCTAGCCATGTTCAGAAGCACAAAGGTATAGACTAAAAAGCTCTGAGATCTTAATATTAAACCAATAAAATATATATATATATATATATATAAAAACCCATCAGTTGTACAGTGTTACCCTCCAATGGTCATCCGCCCGGGTGCCAACATGCAATTAATATTCCAAAAGAAATGGTCGCACTCTCAGGTCTTTTAGTGAAAAATTGTAGTTAATTTTAATGAAACGTTTTCGGGGTATTCTTCCCCATCATCAGCATAAACATACAGTGCATCAAACAAACTTAAATAGAAGCATGTTGCTCATTAAACAAATCAAAAATAAATCAAAAGTACCTGTGTGTGAAAATTTCTCAGTGTGGTGACGCCAAACAGTGTGTGTGTGGACCGCATATTTTGCGTTCCACTATGAGGACCGGAAGTGTTAAGTGCAGTATTATATCCGGTATCCTCAATTTTATAGAAAAACTTATAATGTTATTTTATACATACAAGCTTACTGTGTTAATTAAGTTAAGTTACTAAGTATGTAATAGTGTTTCAATCTCTGTGCCGTTATTGACAGTGTATCACACTCTTTGTGTATTGTTGCAATTGCGTAAATTTATTTAGCCGGTGCCTTATGCACTGCTCATAGGCTCATATATATGTATGTACATTGTTCCCTGTTATCTAAATTACATCTCCCTTAGTGAAGTGTTACTACTGTCTGTTACGATGATCTCTGTGACAGGTTCTATAGAACTCGCTGTCATGTTCTAGTTGTCATAGTAACCATTTGTTGTGCCGGTTCTACTTGGGCGGATTGATCTATTGGTTTACCTTGCTCAGATTAAACGTTATCCTATAGCCAGTATATGTTACCTTCATGTCTCACTGTTAACATGGTTTTATGGACTTCATTCATTCATTCATTTACATATTTCTTATGCTTGTCCTGGAGTGTGCTAGTTAAAGGCATATATAGGGGCTAAAAAGTATTCTCTGGCACTTATTGTATATAGTATCTGTATATCATCTCGAGTATGGTACATGTACTACTAAGCTGTCTTTGTGGATTATGTGGTTGATCCCCACAATTGAACCTAGATAACAGTAAAGAAAAATAAAAGCATCAAACCATCTAACATGGATAGAAAATACAAAAATACAAAAATAACTAATAAATAAATAGCAACCTATCTACTGTTGCTACATTACACACTTAGCTTTAGTAATGTATGATTGGTTTTGATTTTGTTCTAAATTATATCTATCTCTCTTGTGCCTGTATACACTTTACGTATAATATACACATCTTGGCTCTCTTAATGTATATTAAAGACAGCTATTGTTGCCCTGTTAGTCCATATAGTTACTCCGTGTCATATTGCTATATAGTGATGTCCATCCTTAATACAATCTTTGGTTTCATCATAGTTAGACAGTCCTAGTACAGTGTCCCTATTTCTTGGTGTTGGCACAACCTGACCCTAAGGTGTATGGGGTATCATCCTCAATTGAATGGTTGATGTCATCTCTGTCATGGTTATATGTCCATGGTTCCTAGACCTGTGGCTTTTCTGGTGTTCCTGTCGGTTATTCTCTGCACGTTGAGATTGTCACCTTAAATTGGTGCAGATGGATGATCTCTATGTAGTTGCCATGGATTTAAAGGAAGCTCAGTGTTTTAAGACTGCATGAGAACTTGTTGGCAATAGGCATTAATATACCGAGTATTGTTGCATTGGAGGAATCATTACCATGGCTCCCCCAACACCAGATAGTGCATCCTGCACTGAATGGTCTACCCCCCAAGAGGCCTGACCCTCAGTACATTGTCACATACTACTCGAGGTATATTTGCCATGCCCCAGTATGTGTCTCAGCTTAAATGAGCGCTTTAAAATCTGGAGGTGAGTTTAACCCTCCTGGGGCTACCGTGCCCAATCTATATATCCATTCAGCTTCTCTTCTAAGCAGGGCCTTGTTTCTATCACCACCCCTATCAAGGGGGGGGGATATGATCAATCAGGATATACCTGATAGTGGACACCTGGTGTCTCATGTTGGCACAGTGTCTGGCCACTGGTTGATCCGATCCTCCTTGTTCTAATGCCAACCGTATTGCCCGTCTGTGGTTAGCCATCCTATCGCGAAGTGTTCCGCTCGTCTTGCCCACATAAAACCGGGCACATGGACAGAATAATAGGTAGACTACAAATGTTGTAGTGCAGGATATTGAGTGCTTGATCTTGAATACTTTATTCGTGTGAGGATGGTGAAAGTTCTTAGTTGTTATGAGACCATTACATGTTGTGCACCCTAGGCACCTGTATGAGCCTTTGATGTTAGTATGGGCAGTATCCATGTAGCTTGATTTAGGGTCTGTGCGTACCAAGCTGTCCTTAAGGTTAGTTCCCCTCCGGTATGCTACCATTGGTGTCAGGTTGTGCGTGAAGGTCAATTTAGGGTCAGACTGTACTATTGGCCAGTGTTCTCTTAATATGTTACCAGCTTGTGTGGTGTTAGGTGAAAACGTTGTTGCCATTATCAATTTGTTCAGCTTCTCTGTCAGATTCCCCTTGTATATCAGACTGTCCTGGGTGTGTGGAAGGACTTCTCTTAGGGTACTGTCAAGTATCTGTTGCTTGTATCCCCGCTGTAAGAATTTGTCCCGCATGAGCTGCAGCTGTGAGACCCCTGTGGCTCTGTTTGAATTATTGCGCACTACTCTAGTCATCTGTGATTTGACTATCCCTTTTAATAGGGCTGGGGGGTGACAGCTTGTTGCACTTAAAATGGAATTTTTATCAGTAGGCTTACTGTAGAGTGTGGTGCCTAAGGAATTTCCATCTATGTAAATAGTGAGGTCTAGGAATTGTATCTCCTTATGGTGGTGCGTGATCTTAAATCTCACTGGTGTAGGGGTATTATTCCATTTCATAAACCACTCTAGCAGCGCCTGTTGTCCGCCACGCCACACCATGAACACATCATCGATGTATCTTGCGTAGTAAACAACCTGCGATGTGTCAGTGTTCCATAGGAATTGGTTTTCAAATTGAGACATATAAATGTTGGCATACGATGGGGCCATATTAGACCCCATCGCAGTGCCTGTAAGTTGCAAATAAAAAGATGTCTCAAAGCGAAAGTAGTTCCTAGTGAGGCAGTATTCCATTAGTGTCAAAAAGTAGTCAATAGGGGGTCCCTCATATAGTGTACTGTCTATGAGGTGTTGTTTGGTAGCCATGAGTCCTGTATCGTGAGGGATGATAGTGTAGAGACTGTTGACATCCAGGGTGACCAGGATGTCCCCAGTCTCCACACGCACATCCCTCATCTTCCTAATAAGGTCATTGGTATCTGAAATGAATGATCTGACAGTCTTGACAATGGGTTGGAGAAAAATATCTATTACTTGTGCCACTGGCTGTGTGAGTGATTGTACTGCGGAGACTATGGGCCGCCCTGGTGGGTGGTGTAGGGTAAATTGACCTTCACGCACAACCTGACACCAATGGTAGCATACCGGAGGGGAACTAACCTTAAGGACAGCTTGGTACGCACAGACCCTAAATCAAGCTACATGGATACTGCCCATACTAACATCAAAGGCTCATACAGGTGCCTAGGGTGCACAACATGTAATGGTCTCATAACAACTAAGAACTTTCACCATCCTCACACGAATAAAGTATTCAAGATCAAGCACTCAATATCCTGCACTACAACATTTGTAGTCTACCTATTATTCTGTCCATGTGCCCGGTTTTATGTGGGCAAGACGAGCGGAACACTTCGCGATAGGATGGCTAACCACAGACGGGCAATACGGTTGGCATTAGAACAAGGAGGATCGGATCAACCAGTGGCCAGACACTGTGCCAACATGAGACACCAGGTGTCCACTATCAGGTATATCCTGATTGATCATATCCCCCCCCCTTGATAGGGGTGGTGATAGAAACAAGGCCCTGCTTAGAAGAGAAGCTGAATGGATATATAGATTGGGCACGGTAGCCCCAGGAGGGTTAAACTCACCTCCAGATTTTAAAGCGCTCATTTAAGCTGAGACACATACTGGGGCATGGCAAATATACCTCGAGTAGTATGTGACAATGTACTGAGGGTCAGGCCTCTTGGGGGGTAGACCATTCAGTGCAGGATGCACTATCTGGTGTTGGGGGAGCCATGGTAATGATTCCTCCAATGCAACAATACTCGGTATATTAATGCCTATTGCCAACAAGTTCTCATGCAGTCTTAAAACACTGAGCTTCCTTTAAATCCATGGCAACTACATAGAGATCATCCATCTGCACCAATTTAAGGTGACAATCTCAACGTGCAGAGAATAACCGACAGGAACACCAGAAAAGCCACAGGTCTAGGAACCATGGACATATAACCATGACAGAGATGACATCAACCATTCAATTGAGGATGATACCCCATACACCTTAGGGTCAGGTTGTGCCAACACCAAGAAATAGGGACACTGTACTAGGACTGTCTAACTATGATGAAACCAAAGATTGTATTAAGGATGGACATCACTATATAGCAATATGACACGGAGTAACTATATGGACTAACAGGGCAACAATAGCTGTCTTTAATATACATTAAGAGAGCCAAGATGTGTATATTATACGTAAAGTGTATACAGGCACAAGAGAGATAGATATAATTTAGAACAAAATCAAAACCAATCATACATTACTAAAGCTAAGTGTGTAATGTAGCAACAGTAGATAGGTTGCTATTTATTTATTAGTTATTTTTGTATTTTTGTATTTTCTATCCATGTTAGATGGTTTGATGCTTTTATTTTTCTTTACTGTTATCTAGGTTCAATTGTGGGGATCAACCACATAATCCACAAAGACAGCTTAGTAGTACATGTACCATACTCGAGATGATATACAGATACTATATACAATAAGTGCCAGAGAATACTTTTTAGCCCCTATATATGCCTTTAACTAGCACACTCCAGGACAAGCATAAGAAATATGTAAATGAATGAAGTCCATAAAACCATGTTAACAGTGAGACATGAAGGTAACATATACTGGCTATAGGATAACGTTTAATCTGAGCAAGGTAAACCAATAGATCAATCCGCCCAAGTAGAACCGGCACAACAAATGGTTACTATGACAACTAGAACATGACAGCGAGTTCTATAGAACCTGTCACAGAGATCATCGTAACAGACAGTAGTAACACTTCACTAAGGGAGATGTAATTTAGATAACAGGGAACAATGTACATACATATATATGAGCCTATGAGCAGTGCATAAGGCACCGGCTAAATAAATTTACGCAATTGCAACAATACACAAAGAGTGTGATACACTGTCAATAACGGCACAGAGATTGAAACACTATTACATACTTAGTAACTTAACTTAATTAACACAGTAAGCTTGTATGTATAAAATAACATTATAAGTTTTTCTATAAAATTGAGGATACCGGATATAATACTGCACTTAACACTTCCGGTCCTCATAGTGGAACGCAAAATATGCGGTCCACACACACACTGTTTGGCGTCACCACACTGAGAAATTTTCACACACAGGTACTTTTGATTTATTTTTGATTTGTTTAATGAGCAACATGCTTCTATTTAAGTTTGTTTGATGCACTGTATGTTTATGCTGATGATGGGGAAGAATACCCCGAAAACGTTTCATTAAAATTAACTACGATTTTTCACTAAAAGACCTGAGAGTGCGACCATTTCTTTTGGAATATATATATATATATATATATATATATATATATATATATATATATATATATATATATATATACATACATATATATATATATATATATATATATATATATATATATATATATATATAAAATTAGAGGAGAACATTATGAGTTTTATTCAAATGGAATGCTTAATCTTAATCATAATCATGATCCAAATATTTTTGAAAAAGACACCTTTAATGACATATGAATGAGTAAATGGACTTACCAGCATCCTGCAAAGGCAGGTCTGCATCAGTGATGGATCTCTCCGAGCTTGTCAAAATAACTTCAACTATTAATGATATAAATAAATATTATGTAACACAATTTGTACATCAGCTTTAAATATACATATTTGGTATTATAAAATTAAATTATTCTAAACTATTTAAAATAATATCTTTTTTTTGTGAAGACTAGACCACTAATAGGAAAATTAAATTAATTAGTTCAGCAAGGTGAGTGGAAAGAAAATTATGTCTTTCACATATGTCCTATTTCTTAAAATATTAGACATCCGATTCTTATCATATTAATCTATGGCATATCTAAAAATAAATATTGGTCCCTGTTTCGTAATAAATCCTGACAGACAATTAACACTTTGAATAACAACTGGTGGCAACTAGAGCATAATACATGTGGCACATATATAAATATGTGCTATGTACAGTAATCTGGTTTCTAAAACAACACATATTGATCACAATGCAAGACATAAGATATATTTTAAAATATGTCATCATGGTGCTGTTTGAATATGCTTATATATAAAGGTAATCCGAGAGTGAAATATGTGATTTAAATCACAGTATTGTTTCATCAAAACAGTGTAATGATTAATAAAGATATTTTGTATCTTTAGATAAATTCAATATTAATATTTGAGAATGTCACTCTAAAGGAATAGTCTATTCCATATGTTGATGTAATGAATCGGATAGAGCATGCAATTTCAAATATATAATTTCCTCCTATCATCATGAATATGTAATTATCCTTCTCTCTTAATGAGAAGAATAAAATATCAAAGCATATGAGATGTATATTTATATATTCTGCACATGTGTAAAAATGTGTTAGTGTTGTCTAAATGTAGCCACCAACTGTCAAGAACTACCCAGGGGCTGAATCCAAAATGGGCAAGACCCGAAGATCCCATTCAAATAAAGATAGCAAGATTGTGAGGAATATCTTCAAATACTACTAAATTATGATTTTTATTACAGTGGAATTCGATCTTTGAATCTTGATTCTTCTTTTTAAATACACTTGAAATCTAATTAGAGGATCCATGTTAATATAGATCAATGTAAATGTATTAGGCAATGTTATGTCCAAATTTGTAAGCCAAAAGTGAAGTATAATGAGACATACTAGACTGGGACAAACCAGAGCTTGAGGGTCCAGCACCAACATCCATATCTGTAAAATATTCAATCACAATTGGATATCATTAATACAAATCATAACTTTAACAAGAACAATCATACATTGTTTTTCAATTTGACAAAGATAAACATATTTTAATTCTTCACATGTGTTCATTGTTTTCTAAAATGTATTTATAAATAAAGAGATCATGTATGTTTATTTTAAAGCTTTTATGTTGTTGACTGTCCCTTTGAGTCATTTTATGTATTATTGTATTGTCATCAATTGCTATACATTGATCTGTCAATTTTTAATTTTATATTGCTAGTATAGCTTTTGTAATTTAGAATTCTGAAAATTAGGATACTGTATTCTTAACATTCATACTAATTAATGTATATATTTGACCAACATGTCTAAATTAATGCCACTGTTACAGCAAATACATGTTCACGTCTCTGTGCAATTATATCTTCCATGATCATTGTGCAGTAATCAAAAGCGTAATTGCGCATCTGTGATAATGAATTGATTTGGATCTAGTAGTGTGATGAGTATCATTTTTAAAGCTTTAGAATATATTTTCAATTGTGTGTATCAGGATCATTGTAAATATTTAATGATACAAATTAATATTTCTAAGTTTTGTATGAATCGATATTCAATGTATGAATTGGCGGAGGATATGGATTTGATGGATGCGCAATTCCATTTTATCTATGTGACGCATATTCGGAAGAGCATAAGAAAAAAGAAGATATAATGTGTACTAGACACACCAATCCTCAAGGGGGTGCTCTTTAATGGATATATAATGACATAAAGGACAGCATCAAAACAATAGTGGTAAATCAAAAATGGTAATGAGAACAATCATAAACATACAAATAATAGTCCATAAAAACTAAATCCAAAAGAGTACTCAAAAAAAAAAAAGCACAAAATGGTCAACTCTCTGTCATTAGTTTAAAAATAATCCTGAATTGTTAGCAAAATGGTATTTGGTTTTAGATGAGTGCTCTTTTAATTTAATTGATCTCCTCATTGCCCACATACAGAAATTGGTAGATGAAATTGGGATAGAAATTGATTTAACACAAAAGCAGTTGGAAATATTCAGGGAGCACCTTGAATCTCAAAAACGTAATGCCCAGACCATTAAAACTGTGGATGAATGTCAAACTGAGATTATAAGTCATAAGAACATCACCTAAAGAGAGATGAGGAAGACTATAGTAAAGGGGAGGTTTACACCTTTAATAGAACCAATCCAAAGCAAGTGAATAAATGGACTATAATTCATAATCATAAAAATAAAAATAAGAATAAGTACTATAAGAATAATAACAAGGGCAATACATCCAATACTCATTATACCAACTCTGATTATCACAATCAGAATAGTGCAAATCCTCCATGTGAAGTGCATTATGGGAATGATGTGGATCATGGTAGAGGATCCTGGAGTAGACAAACCTATACGGATAGAGATTATAGGGGGACCACCCATTATCAAAATTATAATATTCCCAACTCTATCCCTGTCCAGAACAAATTTCATGTCTTGAACTCTGAGTTACATAGAGAACAGGGAGACACATCTAGAGAGAGATCTAATTCTTATAGAACTGACAGTATCCCCTCCACTTCTAATGAGTTTTTTTAAGAGACCCCCAACTTAGCTCCCTTGTGGGGGAGACCTACTCATCTAACCACAAATAAAAAAAAGAGACCCTACCCAAACGGGGAAGGAAAGGTAGAGGGAAAACCCACAAAAAAACCCTACAAAAATTAAAAAGTGGAATTTTTAATTTATCATCTCACACACTTACTAATGATGAAATAAGAGTATTTAGAAGAGGCTTATCATATTGCCTCCCTAATACACATAATCTGTTTGACCTTTTCATTGACCTGAACAAATAGATTTGTAAACTCTCCCTCCAAAGATATTTTGCATTAAAAACATTAAGAAACAGAAACATTGAGGGTGCCCCAATACTATTAAACACCCAGGAGACAAGGGATCCCTCTACTGTTTTGTTTTGTGACCCAACTTAATTAGCAGAGGATCTGTTTGGAGAGGTGATACATACCTCTCTGACTCCAGATTCTACCTTTAATCCCCCTAAAGATGATGTCTCTTACATTGATTTATATCAGTAGCTAGTATTAGAGGATTGGGAACTAATTCCCCATCAAATCTTAGGGAAAAAGAAAACCTGACCCAATGAAGTGAGAGCATTGAAAACCTAATGGATGACCATAATTTGGTCATCCGCCAGGCGGACAAGGGGGGTGGCATTGTGATGCAAAATTATACAGACTATATTAATGAAGCCCAGCGCATCTAAGGGGACACTGATTACTATATTAAACTTGCCTTCGACCCAACACTTGAATTCTCTAAATCTTTAAATTTGATATTAGAACGTGGTTTGTCTGAGGGTATCCTTTCCAAAAAAGAGAGGCGATATCTGACCCCAGTATGCAAAGATCCCAAAGAGGGAATTGAAGGGGCATGCTGATAGTAAAAAAGGATAAAGAGTATGATCAATGTAAATTTACCACAGTCCGTTTCTCATTGGAACCAAATAAGTCTCCAGCTTGTGTAGCGTGATCAATATGTGATAGGGAGGCCGCTCCACTTGTACCCGGTGTGTAGGGAGATCTAAATAGATAGTTAAAAAGAAGAAAGAGGGCGCCTCATAGTGTGGTACATTCCCGACTGGGAGATAGAGTGTAGGATTAATAAGGCTTACCAGAAAATGTTGCACCGTACTCTGACCAGTGCCAGCAGGCAGACTTACACTCAGCAGTGGTTAGTGCACTGTAACAGGATAATCTTCGACCCGATAGTCAGCTGTTCGATGGAGTTCCCAGTGTCTGCCGTAAATTCAATGTGAACAGCTTTGTGGAAACCAGCTGTAAGTTGTGGTATAACTTTGTGTACACCAAGCCGACTTGAAATTAAATTGAAAGTCAACTTCCAAGATAGTAAGGTTTAAAAACAACACTTTAATCTGTTCTTGCAACACCTCTTCCCCTCAACCCCCCTTTCCTCTCCCCCCCTTTTTCCTTTACTAGGAATATGCAATTCTCCTATATGGTCTAATATCAACTACACTCTTGCATTTTAACATACATCACAAACCGGTTTGGCTTCAATTTGTTTCTTTGATGAACTCTTTTTAGAAACAAACGTAACACTATTTATTTTTTGACTCAACTTATTGTTGAACAATCATGGAGATACCGCAGACAATCATGGAGATAACGCAGACAACATTAATAATAGCAATTTATTTCAATAACCATTTTTACATTCCCTTTTTTTAACATCGAGTACATATAGGTTTTGGAAACAACAAAACCAATTATTGACACCTGAGATATGTTTGATTGGAAATGTTTGCATACTCGTAGATCTAATCATTGCTACTATTGGTTTGTTTTAATTGTGACAACTTCCGTTTTTATAATCACAAGTGTATTTAATGATGTTCATGAAGATACTTTTTTATCCGTTTTGTACTTCCTGAAGAAACGACCTGTATGAATGGTCGAGAAATGCGTTGCAAGAACAGATTAAAGTGTTGTTTTTAAACCTTACTATCTTGGAAGTTGTCTTTCAATTTAATTTCAAGTTTGCTTGGTGTACACAAAGTTATACCACAACTTACAGCTGGTTTCCACAAAGCTGTTCACATTGAATTTACGGCAGACACTCGGAACTCCCTGGAACAGCTGACTATCGGGTTGGAGATTATCCTGTTTCAGTGCACTAACCACTGCTGAGTGTTAATCTGCCTGCTGGCACCGGTCAGAGTACGGTGCAACATTTTCCGGTAAACCTTATTAATCCTACACTCAATCTCCCAGTCGGGAACGTACCACACTATGAGGCGCCCTCTTTCATCTTTTGATATCTGACCCCAGACCACCCCAACATACTACTACATTACTTCCATCTCACTAAATTGCATAAAAATGAAAAAAAAAAAAAAACCTTGGGGAGGCCCATTATAGTGGGCATTAATAGTATAACCGACAAACTCTTTGAGTATATTGATACTTACCTTCAGAAATATGTGGGGAATCTACCCTCTTACATTAAAGACACGAAAGATCTATTATATAAATTATCCCTAGTCAAGTGCAACAGCAACAATAATTTTTTTATGGCTATCCTGTGACGTGGGAGCATTATATTCCAATATTTCCCATGACATACTGTAGGTATACACACCACTCAGATCTATCTTGATAGGGATATTTATTTGCCTGCCATACAAAAAGAGTATTTGGTCACACTAATTGATTATATTTTGAAACACAATTATTTTCAGTTTCTGGATGATTTTTTTGCTTCAAATTAAAGGCACACTAGATTAACCCCAGTTTCGCAAAACTCTTTATGGGGTATTTTGAAGAACTATATATATATAATTTGAAATGGAGGAACAATCTGATGTTATATGGCTGCTATATAGACAACCTGATTTTTTATTTTGAAGGGTGCAAAACAGAAGCTTAAGAATTTGTATCTTTTCTTAATGCCAATAATATGGGCATAGGGTTCATGTCCAATTTACAAGAGCAGGCTATTGAATTCTTAGATGTTGTCCTTACATGGGACTTGGAGGGGAATGTATGCACATCAACATATTTTAAACAGGTTGATTGTAATAACTTTTTACATTTTTCAAGCAATAAACCTAACAAGTTGGAAAGTAAACATCCCCTTCAGCCAGTTTTGTAGGATAAGAAGGAATTGTAGCACAGTTGAGCAATTTAATAAACAATCTGATATTCTCACTTCAAGATTTTTGGAGAAGGGTTATCCCTTGGATCTCATCCTAAAGGGATGTGACAGAGCAAGGGGTTTAGACAGAGCAAAATTATTGACCTCTTCCAAAAGGAGAGCGATATAGACATAAAAAGACAACCACTGTTTGTGACTCAGTACAATTCTAATCACAAAGCAGTCACTAAAGTGCTAAAGAAACACTGGCCTATTTTAATGAAAGACCCTGTTTTAAACAAAATATTATCTCCCCAACCAAAAATAGTATATAGGACAGCACCCACACTTAAAAAAAAATTGGCACAGAGTAAAGTGGTGATGTCTAAGAGGGGTAGAAAAAATAATACAAAGCAAAATATGTCTCTTCCAAAAGCACCTGACAGGAGAGGTGTTCATAGGTGTGGTAAGAAACAATTTTACATGTGTAAATTTTTTACTCATGGCCAAGTGAGTCTAACTTCTCACACCACAGGAGAGTGTTTCCTCATTCAAAACAGAATATATGTCATTTATGCACTCACATGAGTATGTGGGTTGCAGTATATTGGTAGAACGTGCAGTAAAGTTAAAGTTAGATGGAGTGAGCACCTCAGAAATGTTACAACCAAATCCCTGAAACACAGACATATCTGCCATGAGCACATCAAAATTACTCCTCTGGAAAGTACCCCAGCGAGTCGCCAGTTTAATAGGTTTATTAAGCTCAGACAGAGAGAAACCTTTTGGATTTACAAATTCCACACCTTGTTTACATTAGGCCTCAATGAAGTAATAGACTCAGCAGTGTTTGTCTAATATATAATTTTTTTATATCTTTGGGGTTCAAGCAGCCAGTTTATTTTATTTTCATTTACTTCTATGTATTTTTGATTTTGGTTAGCACTGATATTATTAATCATGCTCTTATTAGGCTATATAGTACTTTTTAGTTTTTCATATTACAGGTTTCTATTTACATTAGTTATCACATTGTAGGTATTTATTTTTATCTTACTATATGTACACCGGAATCTCCACATCACATTGTCACTATATACTCTTATCATTATATTTTTATTATCCATAATTAACAGAGTTATATTCATTTATCATATATAGTTCACTCACGCTTAGGACAGGATTGTTCCTTGGTGTATTGATCCTCATTATAGTTCACATGTATTGACATTAGTATATCACAATACACACACACTATGCATCGCATGTGTTTATAATGTTATACCGTATGTACCTAGAGAGGTCCATTATTTTTCACACATTGATTATACACAGGTATATACATTTAGACTGTGACACTTTAGTTGAACACTTATCACATTATTTAATATATAGTTGAATACTGATCACATTAATTTTACACATCTGTTTATCTTTCTCTTTTGGCTGCTAATATTATTAATATGGTTTTCAGAAATTCACCCATAGATTAATTGCCCCTTCTGTTACGAGTGTCGAGCTATGCGCTACTGTGCACAAAATTATTGTAGCACCTAAGATTGTCCTTATCCATATCTGCTTCCATCTAACATATTTTGATCGTAACTTATTGTCCTATAGCTTATTTAAGGGCCCATTTTCAATGGTTATGGTATTAGTATTAGGTAGGGATAGGTCAAAGGTTTTTTTCTAGTTGTCCAAACATATGTAGTCTTATCTGTCCCCGCCCTTATGGGCTTGCCTGTTTGGCACTCACGCTAGAGATACATTGTATGTTGCCATTTAGTAGTGACGGTACATTCCCATTGATATAATATCCACATTGGGTTTGGACACGTCACTGGCTGTGGGCCAATCGGCTTCTGATCCCACTCACCCAATCACATTTGGCACTAGTTAGGATTCCATCCCCTTTTGGGCGTCGCTGGATGCCGCTTACGGAAGAAATATACAAATTGGTTTCGTCAGCAATGCTGAAGCTATCGTAAGGTTGTCTCCACTATTAACATTATATTTGTAATGGTCTCAAAGTGCTAGTACTCTCGATTTTAAGTAACAGAGAGCAAGGAATGTAGATCCAACTGCGGTAGTGGTTACTTCACTTTTCTTTTGTTTGGGAGATGAGTATACATTATGGCGATCTATACAATTTACATGTATATAATCACATGACCACACACTTACATATCATTATTTACTATTAGGGAATTATATTTGAAAGATTTATATTCAACATTATTCCGATTTAGGAATACTATGAGTGACAATGGGGTGTTAGAGATGATGGGATATCATTGGTTAACATTGTAATTGAAAGGGGAGGGACTATTTGATTGTTTGGTAGCGTAGTCCTATTTAAAGGGCAGTTTATGTAATGAGTTTTATATGCCTGAGGAAACGCGTCACATTATTGCTATTAGTCTCACTGTAGAGATTTAAATACGTAGCAGGAGTTCTTTTTATTTATGTTATTGTTACAAGTCTTTTAATAAACCTTTTTTAAGTTACACTCCTTGCATACAGTGTTTATTATACTCCTATATGCTAAAAAGGGGCTTCATTGCCCTACTACCTTACACCACTTGCTACAGATCCGTGGTTCCAGTGTTCCAGTACCTCTGTTCCCTGGAGACTTCAAGATTTACCTGAGCCCAGCCAGCTGGTTTGCTGCAAAGAAACAGCCTGCATCTATTGGCACAAGAGAGTTCCTTCACACTTTGTGAGTACCCTGTATCTCCAGTTCATCTGTTAATAATTGATGTGATTGATCTACACATGTGGCTCCTCTTTCCCTTTTGTTGTTTTACTGCAAAGTGTAAATTGCCTACTGTTTCTGAATAATGAAATCTTAAAAAGTATTTTTTATGTCCGTTTAAATATGAGTTAATTCTTGAAAAAGATTTCATATTGGTGATGATAGAATTGATCGTGGATTTATAGTTAATTTAATGTAATTTCCTAAAATATTTTGATGTTGTAGTGATGTTCACACAAGTAAAACACATAACGCCAGTGTCAAATAGTATATTTCTTGATCGATTTGTCATTGCGGGACCAACGGAAGAGTGAATTAATTAGTGCCACAATTATAACGCTGCCATTACAAGTTTTTAAAGAGAAAAATATTGTGTTCATTACGGAAATAGGCAGGTCGCGTGCATGTGCACGTATTCCCCATAGAAGTCAATGGAGGCTAGAAATTGCATGAAAAAAACTTACAACACTTCTGTTAAGCATAAAGTTAGTTACGTCATGTCATTCTGAGAAAAAGTACCGAAATCTTATTAATTTCATATTAAAAAAATATTTTGTGTATGTAACGTGCTGTATATTGTTTGTATGTAGCGAATTCTGTATGTATGTGATGATATTTGTGCGTAGATGTAGCTAAATAAATGTATGTTCATGCATCTAGTATCTTTTATAATAAATTAAAAAAAAAATTGTACAGTGTTTGTATGAGTGTAAGTGTACTTTGTATAATATTTTTGATGTGATTCGTGAATGTTTTTAGTAGCGATATATCAATAACTACTGGTCTGGGAGGGCGTTATGGATTTGGGCGTAGATGGTGATTTTTGTGGTGCTACAGAAACTTGTAATGGTGCGTTATGGAAAATTATGCGTTATGGCCCATAACACTGCTATTTGAGTCATAACGCCCAACTGGTAATCTAGCTGTTTTTTTTTTTCTATTTGCCGAGATTTTCCTCTAAAATCAAGAAGGAACAATGAAGGGTAATTAAGTTTCAGCAATTTATCTAATCTTCTAAAATGGGATTTTAACAATCCTCACACTGTAAACCATGAAACCACTAAGTGATGAGGCTTAAAATATTGCCCAAAGTTTCAAACCTCACTATATAGAATTAGGTTTGTCTTTCCCAAATTTCTATTACTGTAAGAAGGTTCCAGATACTATGAACTAAATTTTTTCAAAACAAGATTTTTGGGACTTTCGGTTACTATAACATCCCATCCAAAAACTCACATTTACCAATAAACAAGATGGAACAGCAAACTCTTAAATTCCAATCACTAATACAATATTGCTGACTGAAATACCATTTATGAAGAGGAAATTACGGTAACTCATGAAATCATGAAAATGTTAGTATAAAAAAATAGTGCCATTTCTAGATGCCATGATCATGATTTCCATTTCCTTGCATTTCCTGCATATCTTAGCTGTTATGTTTGTCCTTCCCACTACCAAGAGACTGTATAATAGTGATGAACTTAGATGTAATGAATCTAGACCATATATTGATAAATACATCTAAAATTGCACCTGTCACCATTTCAAAGTGTACTGCACATGCACACAATAATATAATTAGTCCAAATCATCTTGGTATACTGGCAAACATGTTGAGAAGGCTAGTTTTGCACTTTATCAACATGCTTTGTGTTCTGTGTTCATTTTTTTGTCAAAATAAAGTGCAAAAACGGTGGAAGAGGATTATGATCATTGAATCCATTACTGTCTATTTATCACATGGGCTATTTTTCATCTATCTGCTTGGATCTGATCTGAACTTTGTATAGTATGGAAATGGTGTTATCACTTGTATTGTGATCACTCAAAACCTGAAAAAAATAAATGGTTTTTGAGCTGATAAAACCTCAGATAAATGTGACTAGAAAGTTTGGAATCAACTCATATCTTTAATTGTGGATCTAACTGCAGGATATGCCAATGTTTGTAAATTATTTCCACTATTTCTTGGGATTGAGAGGTGTAAGTCAATATCAGTCTTACTTGGTCACCATTTTTTTATGAAGTAGTTCTTGTCGGTTATTTTCTATTACTTTATATTTGGCTGGTTTTTTTTTACACTCTTTTCCCTTAATTTTTTTTTTCCAATTCCAGTGCTCTATGTTTGAACATTTCAATACAATTCCTACAGTTCCTTAAACATTCCCTGTCTGGTATGGCTTTTATTGTTCTTGGTGCATGTGCATTAGTCCTATATAGGAGATTATGTTTCTATGCTGTACAGATTAGTAGAAATCAGTAGAAATCTTACCATCCACCTTTTTGTAAATAGTTTGATCTAGATCTGTAATGATAGATTTTTTATTTAATTTATTTTCATTAATTTGTTTAAAAAAAGTATTTATTATATCCAGAGAAGTATCCCAGATAAAAAAAAAAATCATCTATGTATCTCACCTATATGTGAATCATATCCCTATAGATATTTGACTTTTCATATCGTTTTTCCAAACATTTTTTTTTTAAATATATTTTTTATTGAGGGAAAATAAAAATAAATGCATACACAAATAGTTACATTGGGTGAATGCAAAGTCGTACAATCAGTACTCTTCATGACAGAATAATGATACACATAGTAGTAATGCAGGATACTACTAAGTACAATAACATCATCCATATAATACAATAATAAACTAGCATAAAACATATTTAAACCCTCATTTTTCTACCTCCTCAAAGCAAAATGAGGCCGCTCTTGGACCTCCAATATAGTTAACTGGAAATATGTAAGGAGGATTATAGAATTATCAGGCCACTTTTGGGCCATAGAACATATCAACTGCAAATATAACGAACGTCTTAAACTGATAATTGGCGGTATTTAAATATAATTAGGGAGTATCTGAAGCTATAAATAGTTAGGAGCTGAGTGAAGCTGCTTGTACCAGTATTTGTGTCCTTATATAGTAGCGGCCTGCAGTCCTTATCTTAATATTTAAGTGTATGTAAAGATCAGGGTTAACATTGTAACTGTATTGTAGCAGCTAAGGATAGAAGCCATATTAGAGGATTAACAATGACCTTATATATAATTATATGACAAATTAGTCAAACACAGTTAAAGGGACAGTATACGGTAAAATAGTTTTTCCCTTAATGTGTTTACAATTGCTTTTTTTACCAACTGCAGAGTAAAAAATGTATGAAAATTAGCTTTTTAAGGTTTATTTCTGTATATTAAAGCTCTGATTTTGTGTTTTGAAGCCACAGCCTAATAAAATAGGTTGAGCTTGTAGGTATAATCAGATCTCATTACTGTATCACATTGTGCACATATACCTGCTTCTTTATCTTATATCTGTCCTTAAAACAATCACCAGTACTTCGAGAGAACAATGGAAAATCAACATTTTATTACCTTATCTTTGCTCTATCACACTGGGAGTGTAATTTCTTCTGCTGGCTGTGTTTACAAAGCTTATCTATAGCTGGTACGCGCGGCCACAAACTTTCAGAATAGGTGGGGATACCACATGCTAAATTAACAATTTAAAATGCCAATATAAGGGTGAAGGAACTACTTGTAAACAATTTAATACACTCCAGCAGGTAAAGTGGATCATTGGGAACAAATTAAAGGGGAGAAAATTTTTGAGTAAACTGTCCCTTTAACTACTATTATGTACATATACACTTGACATTTGTTTAAAATAGTAGGCATATTAAATTATCAGGGGAGAACTAGAAGCCGCTAAATACAAGTATTTCCCAGTATGAAGACATCACCCAGACTACCTCCCACTCATGGGGTGGTTAACATGGAATAGGAATCAAAAAGGAAGGGTAATGCAAAGGAACAGAATGCAACATGGGAAATGAGCGAGTGAAACATAACCGGCATAAAAGGTCTTCTATAGTAGAATTTCAGAGATCTGACTAAAAGTCTTAAAACAGAAGTCCCGGTAAAGCACATATTGTCCCCAGATCAACAAATCTTATACAGCCTGTTGAAGATTTTACCCCACTCCGGACCTCTGCAATTCAGAGATTTCTCTTTGGTCATGTTCATATTTTAAAGTCCCATCGAGCAACAGGCTTTCCTGGTAAGTCAGATCTGCAGGATAGTTCCATAAGGCTGTCTGGAAAGATGAGTAAGAAGGTGAATGTAAACCCACACTCAGGACTTCTAGTGCAGTTTGCGACTTTGATGAGTGTCCCGCCACATCATAGGCTTCTACTTGCTTTCTGTGAGACTCGGCAGGCAATAGGGCAAGAGTTACTGCTCCGTGTTTGCGCTCTGCTCCCTGGAAAGTGAGTTCATGATGAGAAAGCATGGCGGGGAGCGCCGTATCAGAGTCTGGTGAAATCTTTGCACGTGACTGTGTGGAGCGGGTTAGGCCTATCTTGTTTCCCAGGCTGTGAGATCTCCATTGAGCAGGTAATAGAGGTAATTTTTCCGGAGAGTACTCGCCTCCCTGGTTCATCAATGTGGACGTTGAAGGGCTGCTGGACACCGCTGGCAAAAAACAGTCAGAGAACCAAATGCCTCTGATGGCTTGGGTGCCTCCTTTTAGAATAGGGGATGGGTTACCCACAACCTCTGGTGGAATTGCGGACACTGCCGTTATGCTTTTTGGTGTCTCAGTATGACCCTTAGTGTAGGTCTTGTTCAGCTCAGAGGTATGAGTGTTCTTTCTCGCTGCGGCAGGTTGAATGTCTCCTTGAAATGGGTCAGTTTGTGATTGCTGAGTCATGACCCCAGATGTCGTGAAGGTTTCATGCAGGTTCTGCTCAAAGTCTCTGAGACATTGTTTTATACGATTAATAATCTCGAGCTCCCATACTTCTAATGGTAACATAGTTGAAAGTGTTCAGTGTCTACGCACTGTATACCCGGTCTGTATATTTACCGGGAGGGGGTGTTGAGAACCGCTCAGTAAGGAGCCTGCCTTAGGCCTCAATGCTCCGGATTGGCTTGCAGGGGTGAAATATCTAGTAAAAAATATATCCTTCTGATCAGCTTGAGCTATAGTCACTAAATAACCAGGTAAAGTTATTAGATGATCATAAAGTCCATTGATAACAGGCAGATTATCTTTGGTTCACGCAGAGCTACCAATATTGCAACCATTTAAGGTGCTGCCCATAGACACGCCCCCTTTTCCAAACATTTTATAACAAGTTTGTGTATTCAGGGGCATATTCCTATAGCTGTGCTTCTGGTTTGGAGAAAAAAATTATCTTTACCTTTCTTGGATCCCTGATTAAAAAAGTACTGAACTGCTTTAATAGTTCAAGCTTGTTCATTTGAGGTATAAAATAATCTGCTGTGTTTACATGTGAGTGTTAATCCAAATTGTAATTTGGCTGACAAGCATAAGTCTCCAGATGGAATACAGAAGGCTGGCAATGATGAAAGCAGAAGGATATAAAAAAAACACAATAGCAGCTACCCTCTACTTTTTATAAAGCTGCAATTCCAAAATGTTTCAAGGAAATTTAACAGGGAGGAATGGATGAGGTTTCTTTTTAATTAGCATTTTATAATACAAACAGAAAGAGATGCAGTCTGCCAGGAACGAACAATAGCTCAGTGGCTTGTTCTATGGCCCGGTTACCACCTGGGAGTTCTTTTTGCCCATGTGTGCTTTTCACAGAGGAAAACTTTCCTGTAGTATATCAGTCTGATACCGCCTAATAATGTCAGTCAATCTCGAAATACCAGGCACTTCTCCTCTGAACAAGAGAAATAGCAACCCCAGATGATCGTTTTGGCCTCTTTCTGTCAGTGAGGTGCAGCCATATCCTTCTAAGTACATTAGACATGGAGTCCACGTCTGGTTTCCCCCATCACCCTTAGAGAGACTTTCCCCAGGGTCATTATACAAATACAAACAAACATACACAAACAGTCTGCCAGGAATGAACAACCGCTCATACAGACCTCATGGGCCATCTTCAAAGTGTAGCTGCAGACCAGGGCTTACTTCTAGGCAAAGCAGTTATACTTCCATCTACATTACAAGGTAGTCCAAGTAACATGGTACAGAATTACCAAGATGCCATAGCTATTGTTAATCTGAAAGAAGGTCAAGCAGTTGAATTTCGTCCTGATTTAGTTGCAAGAGTTTTTCATTTAAAACTTCAAGAACTTCTTGATGATATCACAAAGAAACATGTTTTGGATAAAGTAGCTGCCAAAGTTCATGTAATTGAATTTCAGAAACGTGGATTACCTCAAGCACATATTTTGCTTATTTTATCTGCAGAAGATAAGCCTAAAAATGCTGAAGTAATTGATAGCTTTATTTCTGCAGAAATACTTGATATTCAAGTCAATCCCCGGTTACATGCAATTGTTACCAAGCATATGATTCATGGGCCCTGTGTGGAGCATAATCTAAGATCTCCATGTATGGTTGATGAATGTAAATAGTTATCCATGTTACAAGAGGACAAAAAAAACTGTTTCTATTGAAATAAATGGTAAAACAATTGATAACTCTTGGGTTGTACCATACAACCCATACTTGACATTAAAATTACAACTGACATATTATAGAAAGCTGTGCTTCCATAAAAAGTGTAAAGTACATAATCAAATATATTTATAAAGGGCATGAATGCGCTAATATTGCAATTAAAGAAGATGAAACTCTTCTTCATGATGAGATAACTTTCTTTATGGATTCCAGATATGCTAGTGCTCCAGAAGCAGCATGGCAGCTTTTTGGTTTCCATATGCACCATCAATCGCATACCATTGTGCGATTACAAGTTCACCTTCCTGGAGAACAGTCAGTACATTTTCTTGAAGATAACATTGAAACTGCTGTAGAAAGAACACAATTAAGAGACACAACTTTGACTGCTTGGTTTAAGTTAAACCAAGAAGATTTGTCAGCTCATGCATACACTCAGCATTTTGTTTTTCATCAAAAGACAGCAAAATTACAGCATCAGTTAAAATAAATGGAACACTGCAGAAAGAATTGCACAGATAAAATACTGATTTACAGATGAAGAAAAAATAATCAGTGATATTTCTGGTGAAATGCAGATTGTGATCACTTACTCTCACAAAGGAGAGAGCCAAAACAAGTAAAAAAACAAGATAATATGCCAGTGGGTCTCACTAAAAACCCAAGTTATGTTCCAATTGCCCCTGTTATAATATCTGAGAATGTTAACACCCTGAAAGTTCCTACAGTTTTTTTTTAAATCAAACTAGGCCAATGACTGTAGCAGATAAAGACATTTTTCAGAAATGGTGGGGCACAATCCCCACAAACAGCTTTAATAAATTTTCACATTGGTTTCTTAAGGGGGCTGAAAAAGCCATAAAAGTAGGAATGAACATGCATGAATGGATAGGGTTGCTTCAAGACCCCATGGGCCCCTATGCCAACAGGTTATTAGGATTCAACTCAAGCATATCTGATCAGGCTGTGAGAATAGTTAAAACCTTTTTCAATTTTACTAGTCTAGAAAAAAGAGATTAGTGAAATTACCATGAGACCTCTAGATGGGCCATTTGAAGTAGCAAACAGAGTTTTATTCTGGTATGTGCTGCACCAGCCACAGACCCAAATGGTCTGGGGGTCACCAGCTCACATACAGAGGGTACTTGAAGCTCTCCCTAGAAAATGTCAGGAGTTTGTAAATCTGTATGATCCAAACTCCACAAACATAGAAATGGTGCTCACTAGAGCTGAGAAGTGGTAGAATTATCACCCATACACCATTAAGGCAATTTCAGCAGTGAAACAGTTAATGGAGAACAATCTGAAAATTCACAGGCAGGAATTATAGAGGGATAACGGGAGAAATGTTTGAGGATATCCGAATAGTAGAAGATCAAATAGAGGAAACTGGAGAAAAGGAAGTTAAATGGTATAACAATTGGAGGTTGAGGACAGATGAGAGAAGCAATAAGGCCAACTTAAGTTACTGGGAACTCAAACAATAAAACAAAAGAATGAAAGAACAAGTTGAGTTTCTAAAGAAACAGCTGACAGAGCTTGAGAGCTCAAATTAAATAATTATTTTTTTGTTTATAAGCATATTTGTTTGCAGTGCATTTGTATCATGCAATGTGTACTTTGGTTTTAAGTTCAATTAATAATCTTAAGTATTTTCATAATTAAGTTTTAAATATACCAGATGCATTCTCTTTCTAAAAACAAATAACATATATCTCCATTGTGATTACTTTTGGGATGCCACATGCAAGAAAATTTCCATGTAAACTGTCTGAAGTCCTATCTTGCAGGGAAAAAAAACAATGAAGATAGAAGGCTTTTCACCTTTCCTTTCAGGTTTCCCCGAAAACACATATTATAGATTGTTATTTTTCAGGTGTCTTCAGTACTGAGGTTTCCCCCATCACCCTTAGAGAGACTTTCCCCAGGGTCATTATACAAATACAAACAAACATACACAAACAGTCTGCCAGGAATGAACAACCGCTCATACAGACCTCATGGGCCATCTTCAAAGTGTAGCTGCAGACCAGGGCTTACTTCTAGGCAAAGCAGTTATACTTCCATCTACATTACAAGGTAGTCCAAGTAACATGGTACAGAATTACCAAGATGCCATAGCTATTGTTAATCTGAAAGAAGGTCAAGCAGTTGAATTTCGTCCTGATTTAGTTGCAAGAGTTTTTCATTTAAAACTTCAAGAACTTCTTGATGATATCACAAAGAAACATGTTTTGGATAAAGTAGCTGCCAAAGTTCATGTAATTGAATTTCAGAAACGTGGATTACCTCAAGCACATATTTTGCTTATTTTATCTGCAGAAGATAAGCCTAAAAATGCTGAAGTAATTGATAGCTTTATTTCTGCAGAAATACTTGATATTCAAGTCAATCCCCGGTTACATGCAATTGTTACCAAGCATATGATTCATGGGCCCTGTGTGGAGCATAATCTAAGATCTCCATGTATGGTTGATGAATGTAAATAGTTATCCATGTTACAAGAGGACAAAAAAAACTGTTTCTATTTAAATAAATGGTAAAACAATTGATAACTCTTGGGTTGTACCATACAACCCATACTTGACATTAAAATTACAACTGACATATTATAGAAAGCTGTGCTTCCATAAAAAGTGTAAAGTACATAATCAAATATATTTATAAAGGGCATGAATGCGCTAATATTGCAATTAAAGAAGATGAAACTCTTCTTCATGATGAGATAACTTTCTTTATGGATTCCAGATATGCTAGTGCTCCAGAAGCAGCATGGCAGCTTTTTGGTTTCCATATGCACCATCAATCGCATACCATTGTGCGATTACAAGTTCACCTTCCTGGAGAACAGTCAGTACATTTTCTTGAAGATAACATTGAAACTGCTGTAGAAAGAACACAATTAAGAGACACAACTTTGACTGCTTGGTTTAAGTTAAACCAAGAAGATTTGTCAGCTCATGCATACACTCAGCATTTTGTTTTTCATCAAAAGACAGCAAAAAGAGTACAAGAGCGAGTAAATAACACTATTGGTCGCATGTACTCTGTAAATTTAAGTTCAGATGTTGAGAGATTTTGTTTACGATTGCTTTTACTTCATGTTAAAGGAGCAACTTCTTTTGAAGCTATCCAAACAGTTGATGGTGTTCAATTTTACACATTTAAAGAAGCAGCTCAAAAACTTTGTCTTTTTGAAGATGATCAATCATGGGACTTTACTCTTCATGAAGCTGCAAGTGAAATGATGCCTCGACTGCTTAGAGAGCTTTTTGCTAATTTTTATGCTTTAACATCTCCACCAAATGCTAAAGAGCTTTGTGAAAAGTACAAAGAAAAACTCTTTGAAGACTTTTCAAGACACTCTGGTCACACACCAGAGTACCAAATTTGTTTAAATATGCACTTAGAGATTTTCAGGATATCTTGATTGTTAATGGCAAATATTGTCAGGATTTTGGTTTACCAAATCCTCCAAACAATTTACCAGAACATTCCAGAGACCTCTTTGATGCTTCTTTTAAAAGTTATACTGGAGTCCAAATGAAGGCATCTTTTAATGAACTTCAAAGAGAAAGTTTTGAAAAGATCATTGATGCATCAGAGAATGACACTTTACCACAAATGTGTTATTTCCTTGATGGTCCTGCTGGTAGTGGTAAAACCTACCTATACAAGACTTTGTTGAGGACATTTAGAGGAAACAGTGAGGTAGCATTACCAGTTACTTCAACAGGTATTGCGGCAAATTTGCTTAAAGGTGGACGAACATACCACTCCCAGTTTAAGATTTCCAATTCCTTTGTTGGATACAACCTCTTCCATGAGGCAAAACTTGCAAACAATGTGCAAATTATCCATACTGCAAAGATTATTATTTGGGATGAATCTACCATGTCTTCCAGTGATGCACTCAGATGCGTCAACAAACTCCTTCAAAAATTCAATCCACTCTGGCATATGTTTAAGGTTTTGAAGCTGACAAATAATGTAAGATCTGTTGATCCTGAGTTTAGCTCTTGGCTTTTAAAGCTTGGAGATGGAATACTGACAAACGAGCATGGCTTTCATGAAGATATCTTTGAAATTCCATCTTAAATGATCTGCAAAGACTCCATTGTAAAGGAGATTTTTGGTGAACAGTTAAAAGATTCTGATGCTTTTAAGTTTGCCAAAATGGCAATTTTATGTCCAAAAAATAGTGATGTTGACAAGATCAATGAAGAAGTTCTTAGTTTGTTAGAAGGTTAAACCTCTACTTATTTAATTACTGATTCTATTGATGATGAATCACTGGGAGATAGGGATAATTTTCCAGTTAAATTAATTGGCTCCTTCTGGAATGCCAGTTCATAAACTCAATCTTAAAATTGGTAGTATTATTAGGCTTTGCGTAACCTTAACACCAAAAGAGGTCTTTGCGATGGTACCAGATTGGTTGTGAAAGCTTTGCGTCAAAATTTAATTATTGCTCAAGTATTAACAGGTATTGCTGAAAGGCAAAACGTCTTTATTCCTTGAATAGACTTAGCCCCAAGTAATACAGAACTTCCGTTTGTATTACGAAGAAGACAATTTCCAGTTAAATTGGCTTTCGCTATGACCATTAACAAGTCTCAAGGTCAAACTTTAGATAGATTTGGCATCTATTTGCCTGAGCATGGACAGCTATATGTAGCTTTCTCTTGGGTAAAAAACTCTGCAGATGTCAAAGTTAAAGTCATAGACGGACAAGAACAAGGCTACTTATTAACTGGAAGTGATGTCTGTTTTACTAAAAATGTTGTTTACAAAGAAATATACTCAAAGTAGACATAATTTGAAGAGCAGCAATTTTGGATATATTTAGGACAGTAGTTCGTCCAAATATGAAGTCGCTACACCTGTAGCTTATATATTTAAAATAAGTGTGACCAAAAAGGGTCTTGCTATACCTGTAGTTTATATATATATATATATATATATATATATATATATATATATATAAAATATTTTTGATATATTTAGGACAGCAGTCCATAAAAATACAGTATTGCTACACCTGTAACTTAAATATTTATATAAAAGCAGACTTACAAAATAGGGTGTTGCTATATCTGTAGCTTAAAAAATAAATAGACTACCTTCTGGGCATGCTTATCACCTAGTTAATAATAATAACAAAATAAAATGTATGATAGCGCAGGCAGTTATATCAACAATACGAGGACTAAAAAACATTATTGGAGACTTGACAGAGAAAAATAAAGATCTGAAATTAAAGTTAGATAAAACACAGACTGACAGAGATTGTAATAAACTATCTGCTTTAATAAACTGTATACAGATTGGTAAATTACAGCATCAGTTAAAATAAATGGAACACTGCAGAAAGAATTGCACAGATAAAATACTGATTTACAGATGAAGAAAAAATAATCAGTGATATTTCTGGTGAAATGCAGATTGTGATCACTTACTCTCACAAAGGGGAGAGCCAAAACAAGTAAAAAAACAAGATAATATGCCAGTGGGTCTCACTAAAAACCCAAGTTATGTTCCAATTGCCCCTGTTATAATATCTGAGAATGTTAACACCCTGAAAGTTCCTACAGTTTTTTTTTTAAATCAAACTAGGCCAATGACTGTAGCAGATAAAGACATTTTTCAGAAATGGTGGGGCACAATCCCCACAAACAGCTTTAATAAATTTTCACATTGGTTTCTTAAGGGGGCTGAAAAAGCCATAAAAGTAGGAATGAACATGCATGAATGGATAGGGTTGCTTCAAGACCCCATGGGCCCCTATGCCAACAGGTTATTAGGATTCAACTCAAGCATATCTGATCAGGCTGTGAGAATAGTTAAAACCTTTTTCAATTTTACTAGTCTAGAAAAAAGAGATTAGTGAAATTACCATGAGACCTCTAGATGGGCCATTTGAAGTAGCAAACAGAGTTTTATTCTGGTATGTGCTGCACCAGCCACAGATCCAAATGGTCTGGGGGTCACCAGCTCACATACAGAGGGTACTTGAAGCTCTCCCTAGAAAATGTCAGGAGTTTGTAAATCTGTATGATCCAAACTCCACAAACATAGAAATGGTGCTCACTAGAGCTGAGAAGTGGTAGAATTATCACCCATACACCATTAAGGCAATTTCAGCAGTGAAACAGTTAATGGAGAACAATCTGAAAATTCACAGGCAGGAATTATAGAGGGATAACGGGAGAAATGTTTGAGGATATCCGAATAGTAGAAGATCAAATAGAGGAAACTGGAGAAAAGGAAGTTAAATGGTATAACAATTGGAGGTTGAGGACAGATGAGAGAAGCAATAAGGCCAACTTAAGTTACTGGGAACTCAAACAATAAAACAAAAGAATGAAAGAACAAGTTGAGTTTCTAAAGAAACAGCTGACAGAGCTTGAGAGCTCAAATTAAATAATTATTTTTTTGTTTATAAGCATATTTGTTTGCAGTGCATTTGTATCATGCAATGTGTACTTTGGTTTTAAGTTCAATTAATAATCTTAAGTATTTTCATAATTAAGTTTTAAATATACCAGATGCATTCTCTTTCTAAAAACAAATAACATATATCTCCATTGTGATTACTTTTGGGATGCCACATGCAAGAAAATTTCCATGTAAACTGTCTGAAGTCCTATCTTGCAGGGAAAAAAAACAATGAAGATAGAAGGCTTTTCACCTTTCCTTTCAGGTTTCCCCGAAAACACATATTATAGATTGTTATTTTTCAGGTGTCTTCAGTACTGAGGTTTCCCCCATCACCCTTAGAGAGACTTTCCCCAGGGTCATTATACAAATACAAACAAACATACACAAACAGTCTGCCAGGAATGAACAACCGCTCATACAGACCTCATGGGCCATCTTCAAAGTGTAGCTGCAGACCAGGGCTTACTTCTAGGCAAAGCAGTTATACTTCCATCTACATTACAAGGTAGTCCAAGTAACATGGTACAGAATTACCAAGATGCCATAGCTATTGTTAATCTGAAAGAAGGTCAAGCAGTTGAATTTCGTCCTGATTTAGTTGCAAGAGTTTTTCATTTAAAACTTCAAGAACTTCTTGATGATATCACAAAGAAACATGTTTTGGATAAAGTAGCTGCCAAAGTTCATGTAATTGAATTTCAGAAACGTGGATTACCTCAAGCACATATTTTGCTTATTTTATCTGCAGAAGATAAGCCTAAAAATGCTGAAGTAATTGATAGCTTTATTTCTGCAGAAATACTTGATATTCAAGTCAATCCCCGGTTACATGCAATTGTTACCAAGCATATGATTCATGGGCCCTGTGTGGAGCATAATCTAAGATCTCCATGTATGGTTGATGAATGTAAATAGTTATCCATGTTACAAGAGGACAAAAAAAACTGTTTCTATTGAAATAAATGGTAAAACAATTGATAACTCTTGGGTTGTACCATACAACCCATACTTGACATTAAAATTACAACTGACATATTATAGAAAGCTGTGCTTCCATAAAAAGTGTAAAGTACATAATCAAATATATTTATAAAGGGCATGAATGCGCTAATATTGCAATTAAAGAAGATGAAACTCTTCTTCATGATGAGATAACTTTCTTTATGGATTCCAGATATGCTAGTGCTCCAGAAGCAGCATGGCAGCTTTTTGGTTTCCATATGCACCATCAATCGCATACCATTGTGCGATTACAAGTTCACCTTCCTGGAGAACAGTCAGTACATTTTCTTGAAGATAACATTGAAACTGCTGTAGAAAGAACACAATTAAGAGACACAACTTTGACTGCTTGGTTTAAGTTAAACCAAGAAGATTTGTCAGCTCATGCATACACTCAGCATTTTGTTTTTCATCAAAAGACAGCAAAAAGAGTACAAGAGCGAGTAAATAACACTATTGGTCGCATGTACTCTGTAAATTTAAGTTCAGATGTTGAGAGATTTTGTTTACGATTGCTTTTACTTCATGTTAAAGGAGCAACTTCTTTTGAAGCTATCCAAACAGTTGATGGTGTTCAATTTTACACATTTAAAGAAGCAGCTCAAAAACTTTGTCTTTTTGAAGATGATCAATCATGGGACTTTACTCTTCATGAAGCTGCAAGTGAAATGATGCCTCGACTGCTTAGAGAGCTTTTTGCTAATTTTTATGCTTTAACATCTCCACCAAATGCTAAAGAGCTTTGTGAAAAGTACAAAGAAAAACTCTTTGAAGACTTTTCAAGACACTCTGGTCACACACCAGAGTACCAAATTTGTTTAAATTATGCACTTAGAGATTTTCAGGATATCTTGATTGTTAATGGCAAATATTGTCAGGATTTTGGTTTACCAAATCCTCCAAACAATTTACCAGAACATTCCAGAGACCTCTTTGATGCTTCTTTTAAAAGTTATACTGGAGTCCAAATGAAGGCATCTTTTAATGAACTTCAAAGAGAAAGTTTTGAAAAGATCATTGATGCATCAGAGAATGACACTTTACCACAAATGTGTTATTTCCTTGATGGTCCTGCTGGTAGTGGTAAAACCTACCTATACAAGACTTTGTTGAGGACATTTAGAGGAAACAGTGAGGTAGCATTACCAGTTACTTCAACAGGTATTGCGGCAAATTTGCTTAAAGGTGGACGAACATACCACTCCCAGTTTAAGATTTCCAATTCCTTTGTTGGATACAACCTCTTCCATGAGGCAAAACTTGCAAACAATGTGCAAATTATCCATACTGCAAAGATTATTATTTGGGATGAATCTACCATGTCTTCCAGTGATGCACTCAGATGCGTCAACAAACTCCTTCAAAAATTCAATCCACTCTGGCATATGTTTAAGGTTTTGAAGCTGACAAATAATGTAAGATCTGTTGATCCTGAGTTTAGCTCTTGGCTTTTAAAGCTTGGAGATGGAATACTGACAAACGAGCATGGCTTTCATGAAGATATCTTTGAAATTCCATCTTAAATGATCTGCAAAGACTCCATTGTAAAGGAGATTTTTGGTGAACAGTTAAAAGATTCTGATGCTTTTAAGTTTGCCAAAATGGCAATTTTATGTCCAAAAAATAGTGATGTTGACAAGATCAATGAAGAAGTTCTTAGTTTGTTAGAAGGTTAAACCTCTACTTATTTAATTACTGATTCTATTGATGATGAATCACTGGGAGATAGGGATAATTTTCCAGTTAAATTAATTGGCTCCTTCTGGAATGCCAGTTCATAAACTCAATCTTAAAATTGGTAGTATTATTAGGCTTTGCGTAACCTTAACACCAAAAGAGGTCTTTGCGATGGTACCAGATTGGTTGTGAAAGCTTTGCGTCAAAATTTAATTATTGCTCAAGTATTAACAGGTATTGCTGAAAGGCAAAACGTCTTTATTCCTTGAATAGACTTAGCCCCAAGTAATACAGAACTTCCGTTTGTATTACGAAGAAGACAATTTCCAGTTAAATTGGCTTTCGCTATGACCATTAACAAGTCTCAAGGTCAAACTTTAGATAGATTTGGCATCTATTTGCCTGAGCATGGACAGCTATATGTAGCTTTCTCTTGGGTAAAAAACTCTGCAGATGTCAAAGTTAAAGTCATAGACGGACAAGAACAAGGCTACTTATTAACTGGAAGTGATGTCTGTTTTACTAAAAATGTTGTTTACAAAGAAATATACTCAAAGTAGACATAATTTGAAGAGCAGCAATTTTGGATATATTTAGGACAGTAGTTCGTCCAAATATGAAGTCGCTACACCTGTAGCTTATATATTTAAAATAAGTGTGACCAAAAAGGGTCTTGCTATACCTGTAGTTTATATATATATATATATATATATATATATATATATATATATAAAATATTTTTGATATATTTAGGACAGCAGTCCATAAAAATACAGTATTGCTACACCTGTAACTTAAATATTTATATAAAAGCAGACTTACAAAATAGGGTGTTGCTATATCTGTAGCTTAAAAAATAAATAGACTACCTTCTGGGCATGCTTATCACCTAGTTAATAATAATAACAAAATAAAATGTATGATAGCGCAGGCAGTTATATCAACAATACGAGGACTAAAAAACATTATTGGAGACTTGACAGAGAAAAATAAAGATCTGAAATTAAAGTTAGATAAAACACAGACTGACAGAGATTGTAATAAACTATCTGCTTTAATAAACTGTATACAGATTGGTAAATTACAGCATCAGTTAAAATAAATGGAACACTGCAGAAAGAATTGCACAGATAAAATACTGATTTACAGATGAAGAAAAAATAATCAGTGATATTTCTGGTGAAATGCAGATTGTGATCACTTACTCTCACAAAGGAGAGAGCCAAAACAAGTAAAAAAACAAGATAATATGCCAGTGGGTCTCACTAAAAACCCAAGTTATGTTCCAATTGCCCCTGTTATAATATCTGAGAATGTTAACACCCTGAAAGTTCCTACAGTTTTTTTTTAAATCAAACTAGGCCAATGACTGTAGCAGATAAAGACATTTTTCAGAAATGGTGGGGCACAATCCCCACAAACAGCTTTAATAAATTTTCACATTGGTTTCTTAAGGGGGCTGAAAAAGCCATAAAAGTAGGAATGAACATGCATGAATGGATAGGGTTGCTTCAAGACCCCATGGGCCCCTATGCCAACAGGTTATTAGGATTCAACTCAAGCATATCTGATCAGGCTGTGAGAATAGTTAAAACCTTTTTCAATTTTACTAGTCTAGAAAAAAGAGATTAGTGAAATTACCATGAGACCTCTAGATGGGCCATTTGAAGTAGCAAACAGAGTTTTATTCTGGTATGTGCTGCACCAGCCACAGACCCAAATGGTCTGGGGGTCACCAGCTCACATACAGAGGGTACTTGAAGCTCTCCCTAGAAAATGTCAGGAGTTTGTAAATCTGTATGATCCAAACTCCACAAACATAGAAATGGTGCTCACTAGAGCTGAGAAGTGGTAGAATTATCACCCATACACCATTAAGGCAATTTCAGCAGTGAAACAGTTAATGGAGAACAATCTGAAAATTCACAGGCAGGAATTATAGAGGGATAACGGGAGAAATGTTTGAGGATATCCGAATAGTAGAAGATCAAATAGAGGAAACTGGAGAAAAGGAAGTTAAATGGTATAACAATTGGAGGTTGAGGACAGATGAGAGAAGCAATAAGGCCAACTTAAGTTACTGGGAACTCAAACAATAAAACAAAAGAATGAAAGAACAAGTTGAGTTTCTAAAGAAACAGCTGACAGAGCTTGAGAGCTCAAATTAAATAATTATTTTTTTGTTTATAAGCATATTTGTTTGCAGTGCATTTGTATCATGCAATGTGTACTTTGGTTTTAAGTTCAATTAATAATCTTAAGTATTTTCATAATTAAGTTTTAAATATACCAGATGCATTCTCTTTCTAAAAACAAATAACATATATCTCCATTGTGATTACTTTTGGGATGCCACATGCAAGAAAATTTCCATGTAAACTGTCTGAAGTCCTATCTTGCAGGGAAAAAAAACAATGAAGATAGAAGGCTTTTCACCTTTCCTTTCAGGTTTCCCCGAAAACACATATTATAGATTGTTATTTTTCAGGTGTCTTCAGTACTGATCTAACCAAGAATCTATGATGGTGGAGTTGGACAAATTAAATAAGTATAAAATGTATCACAATGGAGATGTAAAATGGTGCATTAAACCAAAAAAATATGGCATAAAAGTGTAAATAATCATATAGGGCAAGCAACATAAGTTTAAGTTAGGGGGCGAGTGGAATGATGCAATGATAGAGGCACTGCCTAACTTGAAGTTAATAACTGTAAATGTGGTTTCTACTGCAGATGGAGTGTTGTAGTGTGAATTATATATATACCTGGTTTTAATCTCTTTTCATTTCTTTGAGGGTCCTGAAAAAAACTAAGTGCTTCAAAGAGAGGTGATTGGTAAAGCAATAGCAAGGACCAGATGCCAAAAGCAAGGACCAGATGCCAAAAGATGACGACAAAGAACTTCAGTGAACAATTATAACTTTTGTTTTACAGGCACAATTCACACTTTATTAATAAATATTTTACTACACGCATACCTATCTAGTGTACCCACACTCAAAGCACTCATACATAAAATTTTATTTTTTTAACCAATTTATTGACCATTGTATAAATATTGCAAATGGGGATTAGCATAGGATTTATTGTCTATGTATAATGTTTTTATGAATTGTATAAAGTTAGACTAGGAATTGACAGTCCTAGGAAAGTACAGAAGAGCTCATATCACTGAGGGAATGATATTCTGAAGGGATGGTGGGAGAATGTTCCCTGTAAGGTTTTCGCTCCCACTGTGTTCTTCTGTACTAGTGGGTATAACTAGAAAATGGGGCAACATAGGAAAAAAAAGTGAGGGAATGTGGTGACATGGCTTGCAGAGTTTTGTCCCTGGAGGGTTCACATGGCTGGTTTTGGAGTCCCCCCCCCCGATACACCTTTGTGAACTAAAAACACTCCCATTAGCCTTGACTGGCATGTGATAGGCCAAACCCCTTTTAATTGATAATACAATCCTGCTGAAAAGATGAATGATGTTGGGATATAAATTCTGTGATTATTTAATTTAATTAGCAGTGTTGCACAAATTATGGTTGTTGTCCTGTAATAATTATTTGGACAGTTTTGCTGTAAAATATATGTGTATATAGACCTGTAAATATTTCTCTTATTATTAACATATATTGATTGCTAATAAACTCTTTGGAAACAATGGAGACCCTTTTACAGTGTTTATTTCACTTAACTTAATTGTAATGGTTTAGTGGGTTTTTACATAAAATTATATATTTAGTGGTTTAAATTTAAAGATCTAGATATACATTTTTAATAACCACAAAAGGCACAGACGAAGCATGTTCAAAGTCCTCTCAAACAGGGCAGATTACCAAAACGCCTGAGAGTGCTTTGCATACGCAAGGTTTTTAAATTTTTATTTTTTTTTAAGAAAAGCAACCTAAAGAAAACGAGAAAACAAAACACTCATTCCTAATTGTTCTTCACAACGATGCTTTTTCCCTAACGCCGCTATTACAAGTCTTGCAGGTATAGTGTACCGCACACCTGTTTGGTCGTCACGCAACGTCAGTACCGCACTTTTTAAAAAGTCCTTTTTCAATGGGCCTTCCATAGCAACGGTATTTCGAGTTTGCCTAGGAGGCCAAAAAGTGAGCGGTACACTCTAAAACCACAAGATTCGTACAGTCGTCTAAAGTCAATAGTTATGAGTTTTACGTTACAAAGCTGTAGCATAAAACTCATAACTAAACTGTTACAAAGTACACTAACACCCATAAACTACCTATTAACCCCTAAACCGAGACCCTCCCGCATCGCAAACACTAAAATAAAATGTATTAACATCGTTGCCACTATAATAAACCTATTAACCCCTAAACCCCTAAACCACCGCCCTCCTGCATCACTATAATAAATATAAATATAAATATATTAACCCCTAACCCTAAGGTAACCCTAATCCTAACACCCCCTAACAAATATAAATAAAATACATCTAAATAAAATTATTACCTAAATAACCGATTTAAAACTAAATACAAACTTACATGTAAAATAAAACCTAAGCTAGCTACAATATAATATATCTTAGGTTTTATTTTTATTTCACATGTAAGTTTGTATTTATTTTAACTAGGTAGACTAGTTAGTAAATAGTTATTAACTAATTACTAACTACCTAGTTAAAATAAATACAGTTACCTGTAAATAAAACCTAACCTGCCTTACACTAAAAACTAACATTACAATATAATGAAAAAATAAATTAATCAAAAAATCCTATTGGCTGTTGCAATGAGCCAATAGGATTGAGCTTTCATCCTATTGGCTATTCCAATCAGCCAATAGAATGTGAGCTCAATCCTATTGGCTTATTGGTAGTTATTAAATAGTTAATAACTATTTACTAACTAGTCTACCTAGTTATAAAAAATACAAGCTTATCTGTGAAATAAAAATAAAACCTAAGATAGCTACAATGTAACTATTAGTTATATTGTAGCTAGCTTAGGATTTATTTTACAGGTAAGTATTTAGTTTTAAATAGTAATTATTTAATTAATAATTGTAAGTTTAATTTAGCACTATTTTAATTATGTTAGTTTTAAATAGGAATTATTTAGGTAATAAGTGTATGTTTTATTTAGATTTATTTTAATTATATTTAAGTTAGGGGTGTTAGGGTTAGGGTTACATTAGGGTTAGGGTTAGGTTTAGGGGTTAATATATTTATGTAGTGTTAGTGATGTGGGAGGCCAGAGGTTTAGGGGTTAATAACTTTAGTATAGTGGTTATTGGGGGCGGCAGATTAGGGGCTAATAAGTGTAGGTAGGTGGCGGCGATGATAGGGGCAGCAGATTAGGGGTTAATAACATTATGTAGATGGCGGCGATGTTGGGGGCGGCAGATTAGGGGTTAATAACTGTTATTTAGGTGGCGGCGATGTTGGGGGCAGCAGATTAGGTGTTAATAACATTATGTAGGTTGCGGCGATGTTGGGGCAGCAGATTATGGTGTTTAGAGGTGGTTTTTATGTTAGATTGTTAGGTTTAAGCATAACTTTTTCTTTCCCCATAGACATCGATGGGGCTGCGTTACGGAGCTTTTGTTTCCGCGATCCCAAGTGTTAGGCTTTTTTTTAGCCGACTCTCCCAATTGATGTCTATGGGGAAATCGTGCACGAGCACGTCAAAAAAACGCTTGTATTTGGGTGAGGTATGGAGCTCAATGCCACCATATCGCCCGCACGAGCTGGGTTTTACAAAACCTGTAATAGCAGCGCTATAGGGAGGTAAAATACCGACGCTTTTGTAGCGGTCGTTAATTTCCTTATAGTGCTCAAAACTAAAAAAAAATCTAGCTGAATATGATAAATCATGTAGGCATAGCAGATATATACTTATTACAATATTACATATATTGCCTAATAATCTTGGTGTTGCTAGCAATAGGATTGTCCTCATTTTTATCCCTATTAACATCGAGCCAGACCACTCTTGGGTCCACAATAATAAAATGGACAGATTAATATAGGGATGATATTATAATGAAGTCCTTTAAAGACATATCTGTATTCAAACAAACTTAATAAAACTTAGGTAGAACAATATAATCAGAAAAAGGTATGAAATATATTAAATAAAGGCCAAAACTGGACCAACATTTAGTATGCTAATATATATAAACTGAATCTGAGAGATTATACTTTTTATCTGAGACAGGGTGATGTTCATGGTATGTAATGGGGTTCAAAAACCTTTTATAGTTAGGGTTAAAGAAAGCCTATTTCTCTAAAATCGGCATCTATTATGTGACATTACATTCTGAACTTACAATACTGCCATCTAGAGGTCAGTAAAGGAATTCAGCTTCACTGTGTCAGATTGCAATGACATCTCCCATAAACATAGAAATAGGGAAATAAATGTTAACTTTGAAGTATTTAAGTATAAGCACACAAAAAAAGTCATCACTTTTCCAGAGGTTATCTATAATTCGACAGGCGTCCTCTTTTACAAGTAATCATATGATGGTGCTTTATATATAAGATAAATTGTTATATCCCTCCCATTGCCTTGGCCGCTGACCACGAGGTATGGATCAGAGTAAAAATTAAACAAGTAAGCCATCTTTGTTAGTAATAGAGCCTTGATAAACAGAAAATAGGACAATCTCTCAGGGTGCTTTGGTTAAATTCTCTTATATATTAATGAGGAAAGGGAAAATGTATATCTATCTCCTAGTCGCTATATTAGACTAGTAAGCCAGAGAGCTGAAAACTATGACATGAGGATAATGTTTTAGTATAGCTCTAAGAGTATGAAAATAATATCTCCTAAGCTATAAAATATGTAGTTCCCATGTGAAGATATATAATTACACACTAGGAGAATAAAAACAAATAGATAAGCTACTATTCATTAACCCCGTCTATACACCGTCCCTGCCAAAAGTCATTTGCACACATTAACATTTTCATGGTATGAAGTTTCAGACGTCTACAACCTTATTATCTGCATATAGGGTTGCATGGGTTAAGCAGGCCATGGTTGTATAGCTGGAGATATAATGCTTGAGCCATCTGATAGAGTTTCTGAGATATTTAGAGATCTGAACATGGTGGGTGAGTTCTTGGAAGTTATGGTGTGCAGAGTGTGATCCTCCTTATAATTTGATAACGTGGCTGTATTTAAGGGATAGTATGGTATCCAGTGTTTTGTGGTTAGCAGAGTGTTCCCTCCAGTCTCCATCTTGAGCAATGTCCACTCCCAGATCTGCTCTATTTTCGGCGGCATGTTCATCAGGTTGGCATCTGTGTTTAGTAGTGACCCATCTGCACTGGCGGGGTGCATTCTCTTGAATGGATGTATGTAGTGGTAAGGTCCGTAACTTTTCCAGTTGGCTGAGTTGCAATATCCAGATAATCCTTGTAGAATGCTTTGCTTGTAGTGATAAACGGGTAATATTTTCCTGATGTGATCCTTTTTGGTGTTGGCTGGAGCCCGCATATCTCATAACTGCAACAGCATGTATGAGGTTATTTAGAGATAGATTAACTGTGTCTGGTGTTGCTCAGTGTGTAGAATAATAGTGTATTATAGCCTCCTTTAATGCAATCAAGGATTGCATTACATTTTCAAACCTCTCCCAACAGTGGTCTAGGCGATCCTGTAGTTTCATCTCCCTCTTTCGGATGACATGTTTTGCATGTTTATTATAGAATCAGAGTTCCCGATGTAGTAAACAATCTTAGGTGCCAGTTTGTCCAGTTTAGGTGAAATACCTCAGCTTGCTGAGCGGGGAAATGCCGCCTATGGTAAGCCACCTCTTTAGGCATTTATTGTCCAGTCCCAAGCTCAAGTGTCAATATTACAGCCAGAGATTAACTCCTCACTTTGTAGAGCAATGTTATACAAGTAAAATTCGAAAATATTGCTGTTAGATGCCTCCAATAATCGGCAGATTATCAGTTGCTCTACCAGAGCTCTTGGAGATGCGACTAGGGATGGGCGAATGTGTTTATATTCGAATTCGAATGTTAGAACAAATGTTATTGTAGAAATTCGATTTACATAATAGAATGTTGATAAGAACGAATATTCTTAAAAATTCTATTTTCCAATGTCACATTCGAATTTGAATATTACATTTATAAAATACAATTGTAGACTAGAAATACTTTTTCAAATTCGAATGTCACATTTCGAATCGAATGTCACATTCAAATTCGAATATTACATTAGAATTCATATGTCACATTTGAATCCAATGTCACATTGGAATTCGAATATTACATTTATAAAATACAGTATTAGACTAGAAATACCACTTTGAATTTGAATGTCACATTTGAATTTGCATGCCACATCCAAATTCGAATATTACATTTAAAAAACACAGCATTAGACTAAAAATACTATTTCGAATTTGAATGTGACATTCGAATTCGAATGTAGCATTCGAATTTGAATATTACATTTATTAAACACAGTTGTAAACTAGAAATACTATTTCAAATTTGAATGTCACATTCAAATTCAAATATTACATTTAAAAAACACAGTATTAGACTAGAAATAATATTTCGAGTTCAAATGTGACATTCGAATGTAGCATTTGAATTCGAATATTACATTTATTAAACACAGTTGTAGACGAGAAATACTATTTTGAATTTGAATGTCACATTCAAATTCGAATGTCACATTCGAATTTGAATATTAAATTTCGAAATTGAATGAATACATAGCTAAACATTCTATTATTCAAACAAATATTTTCGAATTTTATTGAAAAATTCAAAAACAAAAATTCAAAAATAGAATGTTAGAATGTTATATAAACATTCGAAATTCGATTCAAACGAACAAATGTATGAAAATTCATTTTAAATTTCAAATTTTTAGAAACATTTGCCCATCCCTAGATGCGACCCACCACAATGGCATTTTATTAAATTTTTTTAAATTCATTTTTTTAATTCCCCCCAAAAATTAATGGGGTGCTGCCCCTACTGCACTATTGAGGAGCCTCCACAGCAGTGGAAGCCTGTGACGTTTTTTGTGAGACTGCATGAGTAATGCAGATTCGTGGCCAATTGGCCGCTAGTAGGGGTGTAAATCAACCTGATCGTTTTCGATTGGGTTGATTTCTGGCGATTTCTGTTCGCAGCCTCAGAGCAGGTGGACAGGTTATGAAGCAGCGGTCTTTAGCAGCCGGAAACACGGCACTTGATAAATATGACCCTAAGCCTACCTATAGTTATCCTTTTTAACAAAGGAAACCAAGAAAAAGAAGCAAATTAGATCAAATAAATAAATTAGAAAGTTGTTTAGAAGTGCAAGCTCTATCTGAATCCTAAATAAAAAAAAAAGTTTCATGTCCCTTTAAGAATAGACACTTTCAGTATAGTAAGTATACTAGTAGTTACTGTACCTTTAAGAAAACTTTTTATTTGTACCAAAAATGCAGTGGACAAAAATTTGATGTATAAATAAAAATTAAATAAATAAAAAGTTTAAAGGGATTAGAATCTTAAAATTAGACTTGCAAGAATCAGATAGAGCATGCAATTTTAAGAAACTTTAAAAGTCACTTTTATTTTTAAATATGTTTTGTTCTCTTTGGTATCCATTGTTGAAAATGTATACGCACATATCTTACACTAGTGGGGGCTAGCTGTTGATTGGTGCCTGCATACATTTGTCTCTTGGGATTGGCTAACTAGATTTGTTAAGCTAGCTGCTAGTAGTGCAATGTTGTTCCTTAAGCAATGGATAACAAGAGAATAAAGCAAATATGATAATAAAAGTAAATTTGAAAGTTGTTTAAAATTGTTCTATCCGAATCATGAAATATTTGTTTGGGGTTTCCTGTCCCTTTAAGAATTACATATCATGATAAAATTAAAGCTAATATAGAGCAATACAACTTCCGATAAAAAAAAATGGCAAACTTCTGCTCTGTAGCTCAAAACTAAAATTTCAAATGAATTTCATTTTAAATAAATGCAACCATGAACATAAATCAACTAAAATAAACATTTTAAATTTAACGAAAAGAAAATTTTGTACATAACTAAAAATTTTCCTATGCACATCTCTAATAGGGATTTTTTATGAGCTATCTGGACTATTACACATAAGTATTTAAGAAAATGATTGAAACAAATTCCATATTCCATAATCTGAGTAATAGATTTAGAAAGAATTTCTACCATTATTAATTTAGGGCCAGATTTGCACTTAATAACGCTCCTGCTCTCGCATTAACTGCGCTTGAAGTAAGCTTTTCTCCCTCGTCGGGTTGCGCTCGTATTATGAGTTGAAAGTAAACTGTTTTCACTTACACACTAACCAATCGAGCGCAAGAAAACAACGTTAGAACATTGCATGTCAATGGAGCAAAAAAAGTGGAAAAACACCCCACTCTCGCACAAATCAGATCACATAATCTCTTGTGCGCTAACCCGACATGAAAATATGAATATTTCACATTCCAATGTTTTTCACATACAAGAATATGTTCTATTTATTCATAGATACATTTTTCTACATATATCTGATGCTTTTTTGTGAGAATATATATATATATATATACATATATATCTATAAGATTATATATAGGTAAAGAAATATACAGATATACTGTATATAGGAATATCTATTTAAATATACTTAGAACATATTCTGCTATGTGCAGAACATTGGAATGTGATTTTTTTTACAGTAAATACATAGTTGAAACCTTATTAAAAATGAACATTGCATTAATATGCTTTTACATGTTTTCAGCTACTTAACTGCAAAGGGCTCCAATGCACTTCTATATATGTCTATATATGTGTCTGTAAATACATATATACACATATAAATACACAAATACATATGTATACATATAGTATATATATATCTACAAAAAAGAATAAGGACAAGCGCACAGGGGCTGCACCTAGTGCAATAAGTTTATAACTTCCTATCAGCAAGAGTAATATAAGAAACACACTCATGTGATTTCACCTCAAACGTTATGAGGTGTATAACCGTATATAAATAAAACAAAGTATAATAACTAAAACACACACTGCCGCTATACAGCAGATCGGCACCAAATGTGGAATTTAAACCACAACAGCGGATCAGCTATTTTGCCATAAGCAGACAGAAAGTAGGCGGGGGCGGATATTTATGTATCTCAATGTTAAAGTCATGTGCCTGACACCTGAATAACTTTTGTTCCCAATATTTTTTTTAATAATTTGTATTAGATAGTGTTATTATAAGAGTAACTGTACTTTGTAAAGTATTTTTGATGCATTTTGTCCAACTTTTTAGTTTTGTGAAACAGTTAATTACAGCTTTGAAGTAGAGTTAATGATTCTAGCGTAAATCATGAAGCCCAGAGAGCGCAAACTCCCGCAATAAAACCTTATTGCTCTCATGCAAACGTTTGCACTCCACTCATGATCTGCCCCTTAAAGGGACATTAAACACTAAATACATGCTAGATAGAATGATGCATTCAAAGAAAAGATTAGTCCATGACTAATATGTAGATGTATTTTATAAAGTTTCATTAGTTGTTTAAAAAGTGACAGTGAATAAGTGTAAAGTTTTAGTGTCTATAAAACACTGAGAGCTGCCATGTTGTAACTTGTGTTACCTTCTCTGCTGTGGCCAATTAGGGACAGTTATACATAGGTCATTAGAGTGTGCAGCCAATGGTTGTGCTGGATTTAACAGTGTTCTGCACTTCCATTTCTAACAGGAACTGAAAAGCTCACAATTTCAGAATGGAATTACAGGCAAAGAGGACAAAATAAATAATGAAAGTATATTGCAGAGATGTTTTATATATACAATTTATCATTTTATATTACCATCTCAAAGTGTTTAATGTCCCTTTAATCTTTACTGTAAGAGTGATACTAGCTATATATCACAAACAACAAGAGTTTTTAATCTAGCCAAAGTGTTGGTAAAATAAATGTAACATTAAACCCACATTTTTTCTTTGATGATTGAGACCAAACTATTTTAAACAACTTTCTAATTTATTTTTCTTAACAAATTTGCTTAATTCTCTTGGTATCATTTGTTGAATGAGCAGTAATGCACTTCTCGGAGCTAGCTGAACACACTGATCGAGCCAATGACGAAAAGGCATATATGTACAGCCACCATTCAGCAGCTAGCTCCCAGTAGTGCAGTGCTATTCCTGAGCTTATCTAGGTATGCTTTTTAACAAAGGATACCAAGAAAACAAAGCTAATTAGATAATAGAAGTATTATGGAGAGTTCAAAATGGCATGCTCTGAATCATGACATTTTAGCTTTAAATTTACTGTCCCTTAAATAAAACACTTCACAAGATGAGAAGGTGACATTAGTCAAGGCAATACTCCTTTAAAAATGCAGAAAATATATGTCCAATTTCACTTTAACTGTTTTTCTTTTAGTGATAGAACAGGGGATATAATCAGCATCTCATGGTCACACCAAAGACTTTATAAAAAGACAGATTTCAGGGATTTAATGTACTCTTTAAAATGCATACATTGCCAAACATATTCTTAAATAAAAATACAGAGTGTAAATATAGATATAAGGCCAAGCCAATGTGACTTTCATGATTCTGACAGATAATAATTATATATATTTATATAATTTTAAACAAATTTCCAATTTACTTCTACTATCAATTGTGTTTTATTATCTTGGTATTATTTGTTGAAGGAGCAGCAATGCTCTACTGACATGAGGTGAGCCAATGCTATGAGGTATATGTGTGCAACCACCAATTCACAGCTAACTCCCAGTAGTGTATTGCTGCTCCTAAGCCTTACTAGGTATGCTTTTCAAGCAAAGGATACCAAGAGAACAAAACACATTAGATAATAGAAGTAAACTGGAAAGTGGTTTTAAATTGCACGCCCTGTCATGAAAGAAAAATGTAGGGTTTCATGTCCATTTAAGTTGTAAGTCTGCTGACCCTTTGAACAATCTTAAGTCAGAAATCTGTATGACATTCAAATTGGTAGGACAAGCCCCCCTAACACTTTGGTTTTCTCCAGATCAGGGGTCTTGCTCTGATTGCCTGCACTTGGCTTGAGTCTGCTTTACACCATTCTCCACCTGTGGCACAAAGTATGGACTGAGGTAAAGGCTGCCTTTGCCGTCTTGTGTGAGAGTGGAGGCAGACTCTACACCTCAAATCAGTCAAGCTGGAAGAGTTTGAGAGGTTATCCAGTTGCTTCCATTAGCCATAGTGTCCAGACTTGTAGCCAATTGGGAAGAGGAACCAAACTAGTGAGCAATACCATCTTGGAATCCTTTGGAGGAGCCCTATAGCATCCCCCCCCCCCCCCGCTGCTTTATCTAATAAAACATTGCAGTTTTATTGCATTGTCTAAGGCCTAGTTTCTCAACCTGTGGTACGTGTACCTTAAGGGGTACTCAAAGGACTGGTCTTTTTGTAAACATGACATATCAAAGAAAGCTGTGTTTCTCATTTCTACCCTTGAGCACTCCTAACAGGGCAGAGTGTGAGTATTTCCCTACCTGGGTTGGGCGATTGCTCAATCACTGATTCTCCTCAAATTTGTAAAACCTTAGATTCTGGCTTTATAGTTACATATGAGGGCTGAAGTTGAGCTTCACCAATCTGAACAGAGAAACTGTATTACTGTGGCCAAGTGTCACAGAGACAAGTGCCAAATAAATGTGCCACTGTTAATTAAGTAAAGTGCACCATACTGAAGTGTGTTGCAATAAAACAAGACAGATAAACTGTGCATGAAATGGTTATTAAAAATATAAAGATGGTACAATAAATATTACTTCCATCATCAAGCAGAAAAGAGTTTACTTACCTTTTTTAACATACAGTAAGAAGCACATAGATTGCATATAATTATTAATATCAATGGACTATATCTGTGTTTTATGTGTTAATTATTCCCTGTGGTAATATTGCCAAATATTAAATTTCGGAAAACATAAAACAAATGTCTGATTCCTATATATTTACTTTATTAACATATCTGATACAAGCTTGTGAAATCAAGTGATACACAGGATTTCCATTTTTGCTCATGTAAAATATCAAAAATATTTGTGCTACAGTTGGGGTACATAGAAATCAAATAAAAGCCTACAGGGGTACTTGCTTCAAAAAGATTGAGAAACACTGGTCTAAGGTATTGCTCTGTCTGGAGACTAGTTAGATTGGGTTTGGAATGTGAAGTCAGTTTTGATCTTACACTAAGCTGATGATTTGCAATTTCAACTAATATGTGCTAGAGGGTTTGTCTTTTTGTCTTTTTGTATTAGGGATCTATGTTCTTTACCAACCAGCATTTAGTTACACTATATAAAAATATTGTTTTCACAATATATAGCCCTGCTAGTGCAGCTTTCACCTCTCTTGCTATATTTTTTGTATCATCCCTGCAAACTCATATCTATTACTCGCTAGTATTTATCATTTTCCATTGCACCTGTAATGGATGTGCGCTTTGCTCTCTCTACCCTTTCAAGTGGCATCATCTGAGTGGCTACCAGCCCATTTAACAATAGATTAACTGATATTAATGATATTATATTGCTGGGCCAGTTGTGGTCAGTATGTGCCATAGTGAGTACCAAAAACAAAGAGATATTTTGAATCACTTTGTCTCTTTTGGTACATCCTCATAACTTTCTTGCCCTTTATGAGTATATGCTGTTTATTTATCCCTTTTGTTGCTTTTTTGGGTATAGGTCAGTTCCTAGACTGCATGTGATTAGTAGTTCCCCCTATTTTCTCCGTGATTTACTCCTTTTTTTTTCTGAAGCAACATTGTGTCTTGGAAATTATACGATATACTGATGATGTTGATTCTCCTATAGCCCTCCAGGACATTTTCCTCCTGCTTGGTTTTGGTATGCTTTTTAGTAACTTTAGTGCAATAGCCATGTCTCAGCAACCAAAGAAGAAACAAAAAACTGTCACCACTCCAAAGCCAACAATCATGTATCATGTTTAAAATCACTCAATGGGAGGCCAGGGAGCCTCAGAGGAGGAAATATCTGATTATGGAAGATAGCCACAAGCCAACCTCAATCTTGCCAGGTCTAAAGTTTGCTGTCTTGAGTGACTATTACAAATAATATAATTCAAGCCATACATGCAATGATAGTGATCATGAATCTTGGAAGCAATGAAGAGCATTTGGATGCCCTGGAAAGAAAGCATAAGGACCTTTTTAGATGATCATGCAAGCTTGGTCTTATACACAATCACTTCCTGACTACAGGGAGTGCAGAATTATTAGGCAAGTTGTATTTTTGAGGATTAATTTTATTATTGAACAACAACCATGTTCTCAATGAACCCAAAAAAACTCATTAATATCAAAGCTGAATATTTTTGGAAGTAGTTTTTAGTTTGTTTTTAGTTTTAGCTATTTTAGGGGGATAGCTGTGTGTGCAGGTGACTATTACTGTGCATAATTATTAGGCAACTTAACAAAAAACAAATATATACCCATTTCAATTATTTATTTTTACCAGTGAAACCAGTATAACATCTCAACATTCACAAATATACATTTCTGACATTTAAAAACAAAACAAAAACAAATCAGTGACCAATATAGCTACCTTTCTTTGCAAGGACACTCAAAAGCCTGCCATCCATGGATTCTGTCAGTGTTTTGATCTGTTCACCATCAACATTGCGTGCAGCAGCAACCACAGCCTCCCAGACACTGTTCAGAGAGGTGTACTGTTTTCCCTCCTTGTAAATCTCACATTTGATGATGGACCACAGGTTCTCAATGGGGTTCAGATCAGGTGAACAAGGAGGCCATGTCATTAGATTTTCTTCTTTTATACCCTTTCTTGCCAGCCACGCTGTGGAGTACTTGGACGCGTGTGATGGAGCATTGTCCTGCATGAAAATCATGTTTTTCTTGAAGGATGCAGACTTCTTCCTGTACCACTGCTTGAAGAAGGTGTCTTCCAGAAACTGGCAGTAGGACTGGGAGTTGAGCTTGACTCCATCCTCAACCCGAAAAGGCCCCACAAGCTCATCTTTGATGATACCAGCCCAAACCAGTACTCCACCTCCACCTTGCTGGCGTCTGAGTCGGACTGGAGCTCTCTGCCCTTTACCAATCCAGCCACGGGCCCATCCATCTGGCCCATCAAGACTCACTCTCATTTCATCAGTCCATAAAACCTTAGAAAAATCAGTCTTGAGATATTTCTTGGCCCAGTCTTGACGTTTCAGCTTGTGTGTCTTGTTCAGTGGTGGTCGTCTTTCAGCCTTTCTTACCTTGGCCATGTCTCTGAGTATTGCACACCTTGTGCTTTTGGGCACTCCAGTGATGTTGCAGCTCTCAAATATGGCCAAACTGGTGGCAAGTGGCATCTTGGCAGCTGCACGCTTGACTTTTCTCAGTTCATGGGCAGTTATTTTGCGCCTTGGTTTTTCCACACGCTTCTTGCGACCCTGTTGACTATTTTGAATGAAACGCTTGATTGTTTGATGATCACGATTCAGAAGCTTTGCAATTTTAAGAGTGCTGCATCCCTCTGCAAGATATCTCACTATTTTTGACTTTTCTGAGCCTGTCAAGTCCTTCTTTTGACCCATTTTGCCAAAGGAAAGGAAGTTGCCTAATAATTATGCACACCTGATATAGGGTGTTGATGTCATTAGACCACACCCCTTCTCATTACAGAGATGCACATCACCTAATATGCTTAATTGGTAGTAGGCTTTCAAGCCTATACAGCTTGGAGTAAGACAACATTCATAAAGAGGATAATGTGGTCAAAATACTCATTTGCCTAATAATTCTGCACTCCCTGTATATTGTTTCTGGAGGATTAGTTTCTGAGAAATAACACTCAATGGATAAATAATTAATTTGCAAGTTTTAGTATTGTGAAGAAGTTAATATCCCATACATAAATTACTATTGTCATTACAAATTGTACAAAGGGGTCAATACAAACAACCGTAATGTACTCTTTAGAGGTGAATTATGGCCATTGTCCGTGTCAGTTACATTCTAATTGCAATTTTTGATCAACATAGCAATAAACTAACAAACAAAAGCATGAGGCCGAATTATCAAGCCGTCAACTGTGCTGCATTCGCCGGGACCAATACGCTTGCCTAACATCATCTAACAACATGTTTAACTCCTATCCTGCCGCTCCCGGAGCCCACCGCAACTTTAATAAAGCTATTAGCCCCTATCCTGCTGCTCCCGGAGCCCACCGCGACTTTAATAAAGTTATTAACCCCTATCTCGCCGCTCCCGGAGCCCACCGCAACTTTAATTAAGCTATTAACCCCTATCCCGACGCTCCCGGAGCTCACCGCAACTTTAATAAAGCTATTAACCCCTATCCCGCTGCTCCCAGACCCCTCCGCAACTAAATAAATGTATTAACCCCTATCCCGCTGCTCCCGGATGCCACCGCCACAAAATAAATGTATTAACCCCTAAACTCCTGGCCTCCCATATCACTACCACTTACTAAACCTATTAACCCCTAAACCACCAGCCCCCCACATCGCCATAAACTAAATTAAGCTATTAACCCCTAAACCTAACAAGCCGCTAACTTTACATTATAATTATCTCATCCCTATCTTATAATAAATTAAAACTTACCTTTAGAATTAAAATAAACTATATTAAACTATTAATTAACCTACCCTAACTATTATACTAAAATAACATTAAACTATATTTAACTATTAACCTACCCTAACTATTATACTAAAATTACATTAAGCTAACAATTAAATTAACTATATTACATATTTAAAAACCTAACCCTACTCAAGTTATTTAAATCTACTATTAAAAATTACTAAATTACAAAAAATAAAAAATCGCAGTATCAAAAATAAAAAAGAATTACACCTAATTTAAGAGCCCTATCAAAATAAAAAAGACCCCCCAAAATAAAAAAACCCTAGCCTACACTAAACTACCAATGGCCCTTAAAAGGGCCTTTTGCAGGGCATTGCCCCAAAGGAATCAGCTCTTTTACCTATAAAAAAAAAATACAAACACTCCCCAACAGTAAAATCCACCACCCACACAACCAACACCCCAAAATAAAACCCTATCTAAAAAACCTAAGCTCCCCATTGTCCTGAAAAGGGCATTTGTATGGGCATTGCCCTTAAAAGGGCATTTAGCTCTTTTACTGCCCAAAGTCCCTAACCTAAAATTAAAACCCACCCAATAAACCCTTAACAAAACCTAACACTAACCACCGACGATCCACTTACAGTTTTCGAAGATCGGACCTCCATCCTCATCCAAGTGGCAGAAGTCCTCAGCGAAGCCAGCAGAAGTCTTCATCCAAGCGGGCCGAAGCCTTCATCCAAGCGGACATAAGTCTTCATCCAGACGGCATCTTCTATCTTCATCCGGTGCGGAGGGGCTCCATCTTCAAGACATCCTGCGCGGAGCATCCTCTTCTTCCGATGGTCAACGATGAATGAAGTTTCCCTTTAAGGTACGTCATCCAAGATGGCGTCCCTTACATTCCGATTGGCTGATAGAATTCAGCCAATAGGAATTAAAGGGGGAAAATCCTATTGGCTGTTGCAATCAGCCAATAGGATTGAGCTTTCATCCTATTGGCTCATCCAATCGGCCAATAGGATTAAGCTTGCATTCTATTGGCTGATTGGAATAGTGGGTTGTTTAATGTAAAGTTAGTGGGTTGTTAGGTTTAGGGGTTAATAGCTTAATTTAGTTTATGATGATGTGTGGGGCTGGTGTTTTAGGGGTTAATAGGTTTACAGTAGTTAGTGGTAGTGATGTGGGGGGCCAGGGGTTTAGGGGTTAATAATTTTATTACAGTTGCGGCGGGGTCCGGGAGCGGCGGGATAGGGGTTAATACATTTATTTAGTTGCGGTGGGGTCCGGGAGCGGTGGGATAGGGGTTAATACATTTATTTAGTTGCGGCAGGGTCCTGGAGCTGCGGGATAGGGGTTAATACATTTATTTAGTTGCGGCAGGGTAAGGGAGTGGCGGGATAGGGGTTAATACATTTATTTAGTTGCGGCGACATCCGGGAGCGGTGGGATAGGGGTTAATACATTTATATAGTTGTGGCGGGGTCCGGGAGCGGCGGGATAGGGGTTAATAACATTATGTAGGTGACGGCGAGGTTGGGGTTTCAGATTAGGGGTGTTTAGACTCTGGGTTTATGTTAGGGTGTTAGGTGTAAACATTACTGGTTTTCTACCATAGAAATCAATGGGATATCTGGCAGCATCGAACATAAGCTTTTGCTGCTTTCAGATTCCCATTGATTACTATGGCATCCGCGGCCTCCAGGGTGGCGGATCGAAAACCAGGTACACTGGGCCGGAATAGTGGCGAGCGTACCTGTTAGAAATTTGATAACTTGCAAAATTTGTATTCGGAACATCTGTAATGACGTAAACATCAATCTGTGTCGGATTGAGACCAGCGGATTGTATGTCACGTCACAAATTTCAACTTTTACCGGTCTGTAGGCTTTGATAACTAGGTCGAATCAGCCTTGCCACAATTACGCTGCGGAATTCCAGCATATTTGCGGTTTACGGCTTGATAAATATCCCTCCATGTCACATTCACAAGGCTCATCGTAACACAATATGTGAACATAGGTGCTCCATGGGAGTTTCATGGGTGTTTATTGGTGTCACTTTGAGTATGCTCTCATTTTCTAAACAATGGGCTAGATTACAAGTGAATAGCAAACAGTTTTGCGCTAGCGCAATTGTGTTTTTGCGAGTCATTTTAATTTCACTGATATTAGAAGTGAAGCGAAATTGTGATTACACTAAAAAGTTGCACAAAACACTTCAAAAATACAATTACAGTTACACTCATAATAACAATTACAGGTGGCCCTCGTTTTACAACGGTTCAATTTACACCGTTTCAGAATAACAACCTTTTTTCCCAGTCATGTGACTGCTATTGAAAAGCATTGAAAAGCAGTGCATTTATTAAAATAGCCAGTAGGTGGAGCTGTCCGCTTGTGTTGCAGCAAAGCGAAGCAAGCTGAAATTAATCAGTTTAACCAGACCTGAGCTATTGGGCAGATTTCAAAGGAACAAGATCTTCCTGTCTATAACTCAGTCCAGATTGGAATGCATAGAAAGAACTGTTTGCAGAAAAATGCAAAAGAAGTCTGTGTTGTGTGATTATTTTATTAGGTTTATAATGCTGATTAGCAAATGTTTTTGTTCATTTAACTTAGTTTATTTATATATTCTGTGTTGTGCGATTATTTTATTAGGTTTATAATGCTGTCTAGCATTTAAAGTCTTCATTTCAAAGCTTTAAAAATAATGTATTAGGTGTTACTTATGTCAATTTTGAGAGCGGCCTGGAACCTTTCTCCCTCACTTCCCATTGATTTACATTATAAACTGGGTTTCAATTTACAACGGTTTCGATTTACAACCATTCCTTCTGGAACCTAACCCCGGCGTAAACTGAGGGCTACCTGTATTTAAAAAAATATTGTGCAAAAAAGTTATAAGAGCTCAAAGGAGGTCTCGGGTGTTGGACAAAAAAGGAAGGCAAATGGCTTTAACATTGATACACATAGATATACATTGCTAAAGATGTATTTGTATGTATATATGTTTATATATGTGTACATATATATTTATTTATATGTGTCATATATACACATATAAAAACATTACTATATATGTACACTTATATAAACATATATATATATATATATATATATATATATATACACACACAAATATATATATATATATATATATATATATAAAAATATATAGATGCATTATATCCGTTTGCTATTAAGCAGATAAAAACATGATAAAACATATTTATGCAAGTTTCATATTGGATAAAGATTTTAACTATGTATTTTCATATTTGCTTATTATTATTCTTTATTTGTAAAGCGCCGACAGATTCCGCAATGCTGTCCATGAGTACAAGGATAACAGTACTATGGAGAAACAATACGATAAAAGACAAAAATCTTACAGACAAATACAGGGGGAATTGAGGGCCCTATTCCCGTGGGAACTTTCAATCTAGATATGCTATGTTGTTTGCGCGATAGGTGTTTGTTTTGTTTTCTTTCATGTAATTGGCAAGAGTCCATGAGCTAGTGACGTAGGGGATATACAATCCTACCAGGAGGGGCAAAGTTTCCCAAGCCTCAAAATGCCTATAAATACACCCCTCACCAAACCCACAATTCAGTTTTACAAACTTTGCCTCCTATGGAGGTGGTGAAGTAAGTTTGTGCTAAGATTTCTACGTTGACATGCGCTTCTCAGCATTTTGAAGCCTGATTCCTCTCTGAGTACAGCGAATGTCAGAGGGACGTGGAGAGTATCACCTATTGAATGCAATGATTTTCCTAACGGGGGTCTTTTTCATAGGTTCTCTGTTATCAGTCGTAGAGCTTCATCTCCAACCTCCCTTTTCAGATCGACAATATACTCTCATATACCATTACCTCTACTGATAACTGTTTCAGTACTGGTTTGGCTATCTGCTATATGTGGATGGGTATCTTTGGGTAAGTATGGTTTTTATTACTTAAGACACCTCAGCTATGGTTTGGCATTTTATGCATTTATATAAAGTTCTAAATATATGTATTGTACTTATATTTGCCGTGAGTCAGGTTCATGTATTTCCTTTTGCAGATTGTCAGTTTCATATTTGGGGAAAGTTAATATTAAGAAATATTTTTTTCTTACCTGGGGTTTAGTCTTTTTTTCAATTGACTACTTTGTTTCAAATTGCGGGCTGACTTAGGCTCGCGGGTGCGCCAAATGCTACACTTTATTGCGTTATTCTTGGCACGAGAATTTTTTGGCGCGAAAGGCACGTCCGTTGACGCAAGTTTGTCATTTCCGGCGTTGTAATTGACGCAGAGGTTTCACACAGAGTTGCATCGTTAGTGATGCGAGTGTGTCATTTCTGGACATGGTTGGCGCCAAAAGATTTTTAAGTTACGTTGCTCGTCAAACTTTTTTCATTTTTTATTTGCCCCATTGCTGTTTGCCTCTTGCCTTTTTCTATTTCAGAGGGCTATGCTATTTGCATTTTTTCCCATTCCTGAAACTGTTATATACAGGGAGTGCAGAATTATTAGGCAAATGAGTATTTTGACCACATCATCCTCTTTATGCATGTTGTCTTACTCCAAGCTGTATAGGCTCGAAAGCCTACTACCAATTAAGCATATTAGGTGATGTGCATCTCTGTAATGAGAAGGGGTGTGGTCTAATGACATCAACACCCTATATCAGGTGTGCATAATTATTAGGCAACTTCCTTTCCTTTGGCAAAATGGGTCAAAAGAAGGACTTGACAGGCTCAGAAAAGTAAAAAATAGTGAGATATCTTGCAGAGGGATGCAGCACTCTTAAAATTGCAAAGCTTCTGAAGCGTGATCATCGAACAATCAAGCGTTTCATTCAAAATAGTCAACAGGGTCGCAAGAAGCGTGTGGAAAAACCAAGGCGCAAAATAACTGCCCATGAACTGAGAAAAGTCAAGCGTGCAGCTGCCAAGATTCCACTTGCCACCAGTTTGGCCATATTTCAGAGCTGCAACATCACTGGAGTGCCCAAAAGCACAAGGTGTGCAATACTCAGAGACATGGCCAAGGTAAGAAAGGCTGAAAGACGACCACCACTGAACAAGACACACAAGCTGAAACGTCAAGACTGGGCCAAGAAATATCTCAAGACTGATTTTTCTAAGGTTTTATGGACTGATGAAATGAGAGTGAGTCTTGATGGGCCAGATGGATGGGCCCGTGGCTGGATTGGTAAAGGGCAGAGAGCTCCAGTCCGACTCAGACGCCAGCAAGGTGGAGGGGGGAGTACTGGTTCGGGCTTGGTATCATCAAAGATGAGCTTGTGGGGCCTTTTCGGGTTGAGGATGGAGTCAAGCTCAACTCCCAGTCCTACTGCCAGTTTCTGGAAGACACCTTCTTCAAGCAGTGGTAAGGAAGAAGTCTGCATCCTTCAAGAAAAACATGATTTTTCATGCAGGACAATGCTCCATCACACGCGTCCAAGTACTCCACAGCGTGGCTGGCAAGAAAGGGTATAAAAGAAGAAAATCTAATGACATGGCCTCCTTGTTCACTGATCTGAACCCCATTGAGAACCTGTGGTCCATCATCAAATGTGAGATTTACAAGGAGGGAAAACAGTACACCTCTCTGAACAGTGTCTGGGAGGCTGTGGTTGCTGCTGCACGCAATGTTGATGGTGAACAGATCAAAACACTGACAGAATCCATGGATGACAGGCTTTTGAGTGTCCTTGCAAAGAAAGGTGGCTATATTGGTCACTGATTTGTTTTTGTTTTGTTTTTGAATGTCAGAAATGTATATTTGTGAATGTTGAGATGTTATATTGGTTTCACTGGTAAAAATAAATAATTTAAATGGGTATATATTTGTTTTTTTTAAGTTGCCTAATAATTATGCACAGTAATAGTCACCTGCACACACAGATATCCCCCTAAAATAGCTATAACTAAAAACAAACTAAAAACTACTTCCAAAACTATTCAGCTTTGATATTAATGAGTTTATTGGGTTCATTGAGAACATGGTTGTTGTTCAATAATAAAATTAATCCTCAAAAATACAACTTGCCTAATAATTCTGCACTCCCTGTAAGGAAATTGATCATTTTTCTTTATATGTTGTTTTTTCTTTAACATTCTGAAAGATATCTCAATCTGATCCTGCCTCAGAAGTATCTGTTGGAACTTTCCTGCATGACATCGGTTCTACCAAAGCTAAGTGCATTTGTTGTAAAATTGTGGAGATTATATCTCCTAGTGTCATTTGTATTAGTTGCCATGATAAACTTTTACATGCAGATAGTGTGTCCATCAGTAATAGTAAATTACCGGTTGCAGTTCCTTCAACTTCTAATGTACATGATATACCTATGAATTTTTAAGAATTTGTTACTGATTCTATTCAGAAGGCTTTGTCTGCATTTCCGCCTTCTAATCAGCGTAAGAGGTCTTTTAAAAATTCTCAAAAGTTGATGAAATTTCAAATGACCGACAACATAATGAATTATCCACCTCTGATGAGGATTTATTATTATTATTATTATTATTATTATTATCAGGTATTTGTAGAGCGCCAACAGATTCCGCAGCACTGATCTATCTATCTGATTCAGAAGATCCTTCCTCAGATATTGACACTGACAAATCTACTTATTTATTTAAAATGGAATATATGCGTTCTTTGTTAAAAGAAGTGTTAATTACTTTGGATATTGAGGAAGCTAGTCCTCTTGATATTAAAACCAGTAAACGTTTAAATTCTGTTTTTAAACCTCCTGTGGTTACTCCAGAGTTTTTTCCTATTCCTGATGCTATTCCTGATATGATTTCTAAGGAATGGAATAAGCCGGGTACTCATTTTAATCCTTCTGCAAGGTTTAAAAAATTGTATCCTTTACCAGCAATTTCAATAGAGTTTTGGGAAAAGATCCCCAAAGTTGATGAGGCTATTTCTACTCTTTCTAAACGTACCACTATTCCTATGGAAGATAGTACTTCCTTTAAAAATCCTTTAGATAGGAAGCTTGAATCTTATCTAAGGAAAGCCTATTTATATTCAGGTCATCTTCTTAGGCCTGCAATTTCTTTGGCTGATGTTGCAGCTGCTTCAACTTTTTGGTTGGAGAATTTAGCGCAACAAGAATTGGATTCGGACTTATATAGCATTGTTCGTTTACTACAACATGCTAATCATTTTATTTGTGATGCAATTTTTTATATTATCCAAGCCTAAATCCAAGCCTTTTGAGAAACCAAAGTCAGCTCCTAAGTCCGCATGAAGGTGCGGCCCTCATTCTAGCTCAGCTGATAGGGGGCAGATTAAGGTTTTTCAAGGATGTTTGGGCAAATTCTGTCCAAAATCAATGGATTCAGAGCATTGTCTCTCAGGGGTACCGAATAGGATTCAGAGTAAGACCTACTGTGAGAAGATTTTTTCTCCCACGCATCACAGTAAATCCAGTAAAAGCTCAGGCTTTCCTGAAGAGTGTTTCAGACCTGGAGGTTTCAGGGGTAATCATGCCGGTTCCTTTTCAGGAACAAGGTCTGGGGTTTTATTCAAATCTATTCATTGTCCCAAAGAAAGACATTCATTCAGACCAGTTCTGGATCTGAAAATTTTGAATCTTTATGTAAGAGTACCAACTTTCAAGATGGTAACTATAAGGACTATTCTGCCTTTTGTTCAGCAAGGACATTATAAGTCTACAATAGACTTGCAGGATGCTTACCTTCATATTCCAATTCATCCAGAACATTATCAGTTCCTGAGATTCTCTTTTCTATACAAGCATTACCAATTTGTTGCTCTTCCATTTGGCCTAGCAACAGCTCCAAGAATCTTTTCAAAGGTTCTGAGTGCCCTACTCTCTGTAATCAGAGAACAAGGTATTGCGGCGTTTCCTTATTTAGATGATATCTTGGTACTAGCTCAGTCTTTATGTTCTGCAGAATCTCACACGAATCAACTAGTGTTGTTTCTTCGAAAACATGGTTGGAGGATCAATTTACCAAAAAGTTTCTTGATTCCTCAGACAAGGGTCACCTTTTTAGGTTTCCAGATAGATTCAGTGTCCATGACTCTGTCTCTAACAGACAAGAGACGTTTGAAATTGGTTGCAGCATGTCGGCACCTTCAGTCTCAGTCATTCCCTTCAGTGGCTATGTGCATGGAAGTTTTAGGCCTCATGACTGAAGCATCGGACGCGATTCCTTTTGCTCGTTTTCACATGAGACCTCTCCAGCTTTGTATGCTGAATCAATGGTGCCAGGATTATACAAAGATATCACAATTAATATCCTTAAATCCCAATGTTCGACACTCTCTGACATGGTGGTTAAATCACCAGCGTTTAGTTCAAGGGGCCTCTTTTGTTCAGCTGACCTGGACTGTGATACCAACAGATGCAAGTCTTTCAGGTTGGGGAGCTGTCTGGGGATCTCTGACAGCACAAGGGGTTTGGAAATCTCAAGAGGCGAGATTACCAATCAATATTTTAGAACTCCATGCAATTCTCAGAGCTCTTCAGTTTTGGCCTCTTTTGAAGAGAGAACCGTTCATTTGTTTTCAGACACACAATATTACAATTGTGGCATATGTCAATCATCATGGTGGGACTCACAGTCCCCAAGCTATGAAAGAAGTATCTCGGATACTTGTTTGGGCGGAATCCAGCTCCTGTCTAATTTATCTATCCCAGGTGTAGACAATTGGGAGGCGGATTATCTCAGCCGTCAGACTTTACATCCAGGGGAGTGGTCTCTCCATCTGGATGTGTTTTCTCAGATTGTTCAGATGTGGGGTCTTCCAGAAATCAATCTGATGGCTTCTCATCTAAACAAGAAACTTCCCAGATACCTGTCCAGGTCCAGGGATTCTCAGGCGGAAGCAGTGGATGCGCTGACACTTCCTTGGTGTTATCAACCTGCTTATATCTTCCCGCCTCTAGTTCTTCTTCCAAGAGTGATCTCCAAAATCATCATAGAACAATCATTTGTGTTGCTGGTGGCTCCAGCATGGCCCCACAGATTTTGGTATGTGGATCTTGTTCGGATGTCCAGTTGCCAACCTTGGCCACTTCCGTTAAGGCTGGACCTACTGTCTCAAGGTCTGTTTTTCCATCAGGATTTAAAATCATTAAATTTGAAGGTATGGAAATTGAACGCTTAGTGCTAAGTCATAGAGGTTTCTCTGACTTAGTAATTAATACTATGTTACAAGCTCGTAAATCTGTCTCTAGGAAGATTTATTATCGAGTTTGGAAGACTTACATTTCATGGTGTTCTTCTCATAAATTCTCTTAGAATTCCTAGAATTTTACAGTTTCTTCAGGATTGTTTGGATAAAGGTTTGTCTGCAAGTACTTTGAAGGGACAAATCTCTGCTCTTTCTGTTTTATTTCACAGAAAGATTGCTACTCTTCCTGATATTCACTGTTTTGTTCAGGCTTTAGTTCATATTAAGCCTGTCATTAAATCAATTTCTCCTCCTTGGAGTCTTAATTTGGTTTTGAGGGCATTACAGGCTCCTCCATTTGAGCCTATGCACTCTTTGGACATTAAACTACTTTCTTGGAAAGTGTTGTTCCTTTTGGCCATCTCTTCTGCTAGAAGAGTTTCTGAGCTTTCTGCTCTTTCTTGTGAATCTCCTTTTCTGATTTTTCATCAGGATAAGGCGGTTTTGCGGACTTCATTTAAGCTCTTACCTAAGGTTGTGAATTCTAACAACATTAATAGAGAAATTGTTGCCCCTTCCTTGTGTCCTAATCCTAAGAATTCTTTGGAAAAATCCTTACATTCTGTGGATATGGTGAGAGCTTTGAAATATTATGTTGAAGCTACTAAAGATTTCAGAAATACTTCTAGTCTATTTGTTATATTCTCTGGTTCTAGGAAAGGTCAGAAGGCTTCTGCTATTTCCTTGGCCTCTTGGTTAAAGCTTTTGATTCATCAAGCTTATTTAGAGTCGGGTCAGACCCCACCTCAGAGAATTACAGCTCATTCTACTAGATCAGTCTCCACTTCGTGGGCTTTTTAGAATGAAGCTTAAGTTGATCAGATTTGCAAAGCGGCAACTTGGTCCTCTTTGCATACATTTACTAAATTCTACCGTTTTGATGTATTTGCTTCTTCAGAAGCAGTTTTTGGTAGAAAAGTTCTTCAGGCAGCTGTTTCAGTTTGAATCTTCTGCTAATGTTTTAAGTTTTTCTTTTCTTCATGAGAATAACTTATATTTTGGGTTGTGGATTAATTTTTCAGCATATGGCTGTTGTTTATTTTTATCCCTCCCTCTCTAGTGACTCTTGCGTGGAGTTCCACATATTGGGTATTTGCGCAAAAAAATAAATACTGCTTGTAATCTAGCCTAATATACACAAGCTAACGATAACATCTTCAGAATGTCCTAAAGTGGTGAGGACTATATTTTCCTGTAGAAGCCACATAGAATTCTGTTTGTACAGTGAGAGAGAGCCCGCTTTTTTAGAACGTTACCTGGGGTGAACATAGCAAGAATATGGATGTAGCCTGAGCGCCTCTACTAGAAGTGGGCTAGGATGTGAATAACTAGTACACGTGTATTTATTAATGACAATAAATGTTGACAGTTAAAACAATTAAAACAATAATTAAAACAAAAGTTTAAAACAATAAATAATATGCAATATGCAAAGATACCTATGTGGAATATTCAAATAGTACATTACCATGGATCCATGTTTATCAACATTCAAAAAGACTGGTAAGATGTGACAGTAGACAATCTTGATAATAATATGCGACTAAAAGCTATATATACACTATATATATATATATATATATATATATATATATATATATATATATGGAAAAAGTACCACTAAAGAAAGTACCACTAAAGCAGCACTACACCATCTTGGTACACAAAGGGGTTGGCCGTGGTGTAGTGAGAAGTCACAAATTGTTCCTATCAGTTGAGTGTAATTTGTAATCCCAGGTTCAGTGAAAATATGATGTAGAATTTCCAAGCGTATACTTAGGTAGAGTCCAATATAGTTATGTTATAGATGATCCCTCATTAGTGATGGTGTAGGAGAAAAAAAGGGGATGTGACTGAAAGCTCAAAAAATAGTAATACTAGTAATAGATAATACTTCAACAAAGGATAAAAATACAAAAATGTAAAAATGTTAAAAAAAATTTGATTTTTTTTTTTTTAGCATAAATTGCCAAAAGATGCCAATGATGAAAAAAGATGAAAAAATTTGTTGAAGTTAGGATAAATACATTCGTTGGTGCAATATAAGTCTAAGTGATGAAAGTTAGTGAAAGAAAAATTATTCTCAAGGTTCAGTTGAGTGTTAGGGTTAGGGTTAGTGCTGCGATCACAGGTGGAAATCCAGAGATTTTAGTGGATGTTCTGCTCCTAGATGGATTTATCTGTGAAAGATAATCAATATAGTGTAGTATGCTCAAAGTAGATATAGATGTAGAAATAAGGCTTTCCAGATGCTTGGTCAAAGCTTTTCAGCTTCTCACAGGCCTTTTTCAAGAGACATCGCCGTCACCTACATAATGTTATTAACCCCTATCCCGCCGCTCCCGGACCCTGCCACAACTAAAGAAATGTATTAACCCCAATCCCGCCGCTCCTGGACGCCGCCGCAACTAAATAAATGTATTAACCCCTATCCCACCACTCCCTTAGCCCGCCGCAACTAAATAAATTTATTAACCCCTATCCCGCCACTCCTGGACCCCGCCGCAACTAAATAAATGTATTAACCCCTATCCCGCCGCTCCCAGATCAAGTGCCCCATTTGTGTACCAAGGTGGTGTAGTACTGCTTTAGTGGTACTTTCTTTAGTGGTACTTTTTCCATATATATATATATATATATATATATATATATATATATATATATATATATATGTATATATATATAGTGTATATATAGCTTTTATTTGCATATTATTATCAAGATTGTCTACTGTCACATCTTACCAGTCTTTTTGTATGTTGATAAACATGGATCCATGTTAATGTACTATTTGAATATTCCACATAGGTACCTTTGCATATTGCATATTATTTATTGTTTTAAACTTTTGTTTTAATTATTGTTTTAAATGTTTTAACTGTCAACATTTATTGTCATTAATAAATACACGTGTACTAGTTATTCACATCCTAGCCCACTTCTAGTTGAGGCTCTCAGGCTACATCCATATATTCTTAGAGTTCCTTATTGACAGCTAGAGGTCAAGACAGCCGGAGCATATAGGATTACACAGGCGCTAGGTATATATTCCATCAATCGGTGAACATAGCAAGATTGATGAGATGGAATCAAACATTTCTTCTTTGATACATTTCTTGTTGTTCATCAGGCCCTGTGCCTTCGGACACTGAGAAGGTTTAGGTTTTTGCTCTCCATGTTTTTCTTTCAAAATGGCACACGACAGGGATATTTGCTGTCCCCCCTCTTATTTGCTTTAGTGATTGAGCCTCTGGCTGAAGCCATGTGGCAAAATCCCTGCATTAATGGGACTTTTGCTACATGATACAAAACAAAAGTTAGCATTATTTGTGGGTGATTACCAGCTCCCTTTGATTTTGTACATTTTATACTATTATAAATTAAATGCAACTTGTAGTGGAGCTGTTATGTGAGTATTGATCACATGATGCTATCTGCCCCGTGTGTATGAGAGAGAATTTGAGGTAGCAAAAGCAGCCATGAAGCTGTCCTGTTATAACTAAAACAGAGGAAAATTTCCTCTTGCGAACTATGCACGTTGAAGGAGATATTTTCATTTAAGTGGGCTATGTGGGGCATTTGACATTATGGGGAATATCTATCTTGCATATTCTTGAAATTAGAATTCAAGTGAACTGTGATACATTTGCTTTGCAAAGCTGAAGTGCCTCTTGTTCAGAGAACAGAGATCTTGTGGATGGGGAAGGTTGCAGCAGTGAAAAATAATTAGTTTGAGAAAATTTACATCATTGTTTAGATGACTACAATTTATAGTCTCCATACCTCTCTAGAAAATTCCAGGCTGTATTTAATAGAGATATCTGGAACGACAAAAGATCCAGAGTGGCATTTCATATTCTGTTGCATGTCTCAGTTTGCAGTTCACACTTTGAATTTACCAAGTGGTGAGTTTTGGAAAGATTATTTGCTGTCTTCATTCTATTAGAAGACCTTTTAGGGATCAGTGAGCTACAATTTATATCACTAAGGTACAAGATGACATCTATGACCTAAGAGGAACTGGTCAATGGTAGACTCCCTTCCATTTCCTGTGATTACTGGACACTTATTTTGCCTTACAGATTCCTATCTGCAGTTGTGGGCTGAATTGCCGGAGACTGCAGATTGACCAAGACTATTGGGGACATATATAGTGTGGCTTCTTAGCTATTCTCGCTTGTTATTTTCTTTGGGAAAGCTAACATTTTTGACTCATATCCCCTTCTTTCCCCATGGTTTCCTGTAGTCAGGCCATAAGACTTTGATTGCCTGAAAATTCAAGTTGAGGACTAATACCCAGCCATATAAACTGTTGTTGATACATTATAGAAGCCTGCTTGATTTCTCATGAAGAGCTATGTTTAGGCTTTTTAAGAATCATCCTAAATGGTTAATTGTGACCCTGTCCAAGAAACCATCACCCGAGATTGAGCTTGTCCACCTTCAACCATGTTGGTTAATATTTTGTGTAGATGAAAGCATTGTTTTTTAATTTAAAAAGAGAAAGAAAGAAAAAAAAAAGTAAAGATAAATGCTATTTGCAAGTATTTCTGAAGTGTGTAGCTGTTTCCATCTTTCACAAGTTTTTAATTAAAATAAAATAACTAAAGTTCATTGGAGCATATTTTCTCATTTACTCTGTATGTCACATTATTTAGAAATCATCGTGCTATTATTATATGCTTAGTCATTTAAAAAGTCATTATGAAAATAAAGTAGGGCTTTTATTTTTTCCTTTTTATTAAAGTCTATGTTTCTACATGAATCTTTTATTAGGAGTTGTTAATAGTACTCTGAACTGCCATAAATATTCTACAACACTACATCCTTCTGGAACATCACAATTTCCTTTTGATTATTTTTCTACTGTCTGCAATAGATTTGTTATGTCTGGCCGGTCAGCCCATAGCAACTGTTGCTGAAGAGACAATATTATATTATATTTTGAATCTCACGCTGCCAGCTGAGAAACAGGATATATGAGAATCATCCCAATAGCAAAAGAATTGGCTTTTTTTTTTATTAAAGTTAAATCAATGCATTTATTTATTTCAGTCATGCAGAACATAGAAAGGCTTGAACTATAAATGCACCAAAGAGTGAATAAAAAGAACGGCACTTAGAAATTAGGTTTTATAAACTGTTAATTTTTCTTATTCATTATATAAAACTAAAGCATAAAAACAAACAAGTGCAGCAGAGTCTCTGATGCAAACAGTTCTTCCGTTGAAAAGCAACAGTTAAAGGGACATAAAACGCAAAGTGTTTCTTTTCATGAATCAGATAGAACATAAAGTTTAAAAAACTTTCTAATTTACTTATATTATCAACTTTTCTTTGTTTTCTTGCTATCCTTTGGTGAAAAGCAGGCAGGTCAGTTCAGGAGTTTGCATGTGTCTGCAGTAATATATGGCAGCGGTTTTGCAACAATGTTGTACATTGGCAAGAACACTAGATGGCAGTACTATTTCCTGTCATGTTGTGTTCCAGATATGTGCATGCTACCTATCTAGATAGCTCTTCAACAAAGAATAACAAGAGAATGAAGCTAATTTGATAATAGAAGTAAATTGAAAACTTTTTTAAAATTGTATTCTCTATTTGAATCATGAAAGAAATATTTTGGGTTTCATGGCCCTTTAATGCAACACAATGTAAACCTTGCTGTTTAGAGGAGATCCATAATGTGGCCAAAGCAAATGTATCCCTTAGGTTTAAAAGGAGAACAGAGTTCTCATGAGATCTGGGGAACCTGTGACAAATCTCCTGTGCTCCAGTAGCAATGTGGGATACCCCTTTGTAAGCGCTGCTCACAGTACATGTGTGTGAGGGCTCCACGTTCCACTTCCTATAATGGGCTATGACAAGATGCAGAAATGCCATTCAATTCAGCAGTAGCGAACCATGTTCTCCTCATCCTCCTACTGCATTGAGACTGAGAGACATACAAAAATTTTTTTTTTTTTTTTTTTTTTTTATATATATTTTTATTGAGGTTGTGCGAAATAATACAGCTTATATAAAAAAACATAGCATAAGACAGACTAAAAATAATTCACAGTATAGATGATACAATGCAATAGACTGGAACCTCTTTTTCTTGTTAACATAGTCTAAACAAATGCGTTTCCTCATTTGCCATTGAAGGCAACTCTTGTGCCTCTAAAAACATGCATCAAACTCTGAGAGAGGAAGTTTAGTGATTTGAACGGTCACCTGTAGACCTATAAGCTAAAATTAGATTGGCAATTAACATATGGAGTAATGACCACAATGAAAGTACTATCTTTAGATGAAAGTAACGTAATGAAACAATCAGAGACTCTACTGGAAAGTAGTGTTGATCAGTCCTGCTGAGTGAAATGTAGTGATTAGGGTCAGTACTGTGGTAAATTGAAAAAACAAATGCTAGGGAGGTATTTAGGGTTGCGGCATAAACGAGAGAAGCCGCGTATGTAGCCCTCCTCATCTAGGAGGTCCATTATGTGGGGGGGGGGGGGGGGAGGTGGGTAGAGTAAATTCCCAAATTGGGTGAGGAAACGGAAAAGTGTTTTAATTATTTATCTTTCCTTTCCTTTTTGTATAGAGACTGGGGTGTTATAGATATTAAATATTAGGCTGAATTCTATTAATAAATAACCTCTGTAAATTACTATAATAGGCACCAGTGGTAATGTTTATGCAACAAAGGGGAAAATATTGTGCATTCACGTAAGAACATGGAAAGCTATTGCCTGGGAACTTAAACTAACATACAGGTCAATAATAAGACAAATAATGCTATGGTAAAGGTAATTGTTATACATTTCAAATATACCATTGTTCTTATAAAGAAAAAGGGGAGTTACATCTTTATGTCTAATTTGTCTTTGGTTCTATCCCCTGGGTATGGGCCCTATACCCAGAAGGATCTAGTCAGAACTGGGCGGTAAATCACAGGGAGTTCACATTCCATATTTTTTAGCTTTTAGCTTTATACAGATTATACAATTTGTTCTATATCAAAGATATGCTTAATAATTAGGTTGCTAAAATACAAGAGAAGAGCAAGCATGTATCTTTAACTGTTATGAGTGTTAAATAAGTTGAATGCCAATCATAACATCCACAAGCTAACTGAAAGCCCCTAAAGTCACCACATGCAAAATATAGCCTTAATCAGCAGAGAGCATAATATGACAATTCTTATTTAGGAGTTGCTGTAAGAAATATAGAAAACTCAGTGTGAACATTTGTGACCTGCAGCAAAAGTGCAAAAGCTAACAGTGGATCGACAATGTCTGCAGCCTTTCATTGCCCATTGTGGCACATAAATAGATGCGTATTAATAAACTGTAAAGTATTACTATGATCGGAACTCATATGTAACATAACATATAAACTGAGTGCGAACTTTAAACAGACAGTGTGTAGTTGTACATTTAAAAGCAGATGGAGCTAGATGTTAATTCAGGAGCTATTATGAGAAACACTGAAAATAATATGCAAAAAGGATATGAGTGGTGGGTGAATAAATCATAAGTCAGCCTGACAATCTTGTCAACTTGTAATGTCCAGAGTAATATATGACTAAGTGTCCGTCGTGTTAAGGTTTGGTGGGAGAAGGCTGAAGGAAAGTGGTGCAGTCATAAATGTACAAGCTTCAGAGCAGCCACACAAGGCAGTGAGGGATACGGTATCATTTCTTGCCCTGCACCACTCTTATATGCCACCACCACATTCCAAGGGCACAGTGTTTTTTACCCTACTCCAGTGCGGGAGCTGGAAGGCAGTCCATGAAACTGTTTTCCCACAGCTGCGACACATACGTAGGGTTGTGATCTAACTCCGTTTTCTTGAAAGGCTATGCGCGGCGAATCCCAGTATGCAAGCGAGCCTTGTGGCCAAATTCTGGTTAGAGAGTTCATTGTGCAACCCACTTTCGTGCCCAGACCAACTTAGGACACCAGTCGAAGCTTGCTCTGATTGTTTCCCCTGTGGGTGAGTGGGGCAGACCGTCGTATAGGGAGGTAGATCAGAGAGCGTCACATTCAAAATTTCCAAAGTGCTGGCCTCCAGGTGCAGCGTCGGCTTCAATAGCTCACCGACCGCTGCCCTACATGTATAGCTAGGACTCCGCTGAGCAGATTCACCACCCACCCTGGCTGATAGTGTATCTGCGCCCGCCCGTGCTTGAGTAGGAGAGCCAAACGCTTCCTCCATAGAGTTTAAGAGTCTCACATGGTGTGCGTCCAATATGTCAGTTAGGGCTGCAATAAATGTGAGCGGTTCCATCTTCCTTCGGGTGCTCGTTATTGTTAAGACACTAGAAGTACGGTCTCCTATCTTGAATATTTAACAGAGCTAAATTAGCTAATTAGGCAGTGGAAGATGTGGCGCAGCTGGAATTTGCCGTTACATAAGGCTCGTTCTGTGTCCATCAGGCGGTGTGCATATCGCTAGGCTGCAGCTTTGAATCAGTCATTCAATGGGTACTTCTGCACAGCTAACAGGTTTAGGCATTCACCCCTTAACATTTCAGCCGATCTATTCGGATTTAGTAGGCAATTTAAGCTCTATTTTAGCAGTCTTTGTATGGAGCTCCTCTTTTAAGCTGCCATCTTCATTGGCGGTTGGCTCCGCCCCCCCAGACATACAAAAAATTTAATTACACACATTTCATTTTTTTTTATTTTTTATAAAGGGCCAGATTACAAGTGGAGCACGATTTAATGCTCCTGCTCGAACTTTAACTGAGCAAGAAGTAAGCTTTTTGCGCTCGTCGGGTAGCACTGGTATTATTAGTTAAAAGTAATCTCAGAGCAGGCAACTTGATGAGCTTAATGACACGGAGCAACCAGAGCGCAGGAGGCAGGCCACAGCCTAGCTATCGTAAGGGGCTGCTGCACCGGAGACACGCACTTAATCAAGAGGAGACTGACTCAGTGTTCAGCACGCAAAACCTCTCCTGTGCTAGCGGAAGAAAGCCAAACAGGACACCCAAGCTAAAAGTGGCCCAGCTGAACAGCGGACATTACTGCAGCTCCTCATTGGGGTCTGAAGCACTTGATTCTGGTAGGTGTCCTGCACCTTTACATACAGGGAGTGCAGAATTATTAGGCAAGTTGTATTTTTGAGGATTCATTTTATTATTGAACAACAACCTTGTTCTCAATGAACCCAAAAAACTCATTAATATCAAAGCTGAATATTTTTGGAAGTAGTTTTTAGTTTGTTTTTAGTTATAGCTATTTTAGGGGGATATCTGTGTGTGCAGGTGACTATTACTGTGCATAATTATTAGGCAACTTAACAAAAAACAAATATATACCCATTTCAATTATTTATTTTTACCAGTGAAACCAATATAACATCTCAACATTCACAAATATACATTTCTTGACATTCAAAAACAAAACAAAAACAAATCAGTGACCAATATAGCCACCTTTCTTTTCAAGGACACTCAAAAGCCTGCCATCCATGGATTCTGTCAGTGTTTTGATCTTTTCACCATCAACATTGCGTGCAGCAGCAACCACAGCCTCCCAGACACTGTTCAGAGAGGTGTACTGTTTTCCCTCCTTGTAAATCTCACATTTGATGATGGACCACAGGTTCTCAATGGGGTTCAGATCAGGTGAACAAGGAGGCCATGTCATTAGATTTTCTTCTTTTATACCCTTTCTTGCCAGCCACGCTGTGGAGTACTTGGACGCGTGTGATGGAGCCTTGTCCTGCATGAAAATCATGTTTTTCTTGAAGGATGCAGACTTCTTCCTGTACCACTGCTTGAAGAAGGTGTCTTCCAGAAACTGGCAGTAGGACTGGGAGTTGAGCTTGACTCCATCCTCAACCCGAAAAGGCCCCACAAGCTCATCTTTGATGATACCAGCCCAAACCAGTACTCCACCTCCACCTTGCTGGCGTCTGAGTCGGACTGCCCTTTACCAATCCAGCCACGGGCCCATCCATCTGGCCCATCAAGACTCACTCTCATTTCATCAGTCCATAAAACCTTAGAAAATCAGTCTTGAGATATTTCTTGGCCCAGTCTTGACGTTTCAGCTTGTGTGTCTTGTTCAAGTGGTGGTCGTCTTTCAGCCTTTCTTACCTTGGCCATGTCTCTGAGTATTGCCCACCTTGTGCTTTTGGGCCACTCCAGTGATGTTGCAGCTCTGAAATATGGCCAAACTGGTGGCAAGTGGCATCTTGGCAGCTGCACGCTTGACTTTTCTCAGTTCATGGGCAGTTATTTTGCGCCTTGGTTTTTCTACACGCTTCTTGCGACCCTGTTGACTATTTTGAATGAAACGCTTGATTGTTCTATGATCACGCTTCAGAAGCTTTGCAATTTTAAGAGTGCTGCATCCCTCTGCAAGATATCTCACTATTTTTGACTTTTCTGAGCCTGTCAAGTCCTTCTTTTGACCCATTTTGCCAAAGGAAAGGAAGTTGCCTAATAATTATGCACACCTGATATAGGGTGTTGATGTCATTAGACCACACCCCTTCTCATTACAGAGATGCACATCACCTAATATGCTTAATTGGTAGTAGGCTTTCAAGCCTATACAGCTTGGAGTAAGACAACATGCATAAAGAGGATGATGTGGTCAAAATACTCATTTGCCTAATAATTCTGCACACAGTGTATTGACATTTTTATAAGCAGGCAGAAGTGGAACAGAGGCCATTAGCCTCACTACTTTTGGGACAGTGATTAAGACTCAACAGTAGTTGTGGCCTGCTTGTATAACATGGGCACGTAGTTGGATCTGGCCAAACACCAGGCGCGAGTGGCGCAGCTAAAACACTTAGAACAACACAAATCTGAGGAGCTGGCCTAGTGTAATAGGAGTAGAGAGGAGGGTGAAGGGGGCAGGAGCGAGGACCTCGTTCAGAGAAATAAAGGGAAACGTATAGCATAGATGGGAGAGGCTCAGTGACGCCCTGTGCTGGATGTCCCGTACGGGGCAGAAAACATTAGTGTTATACAGACGTTCCCCTTTGGGCTACCTACAACTGTCCTGTGGGGTTTGGCGCATGGAGGGAGATACAGCAAATAAGTGTACATGCAGCTCCCTCAACTACCCTAACAGCAATAGCAGTATGGCACAAAAAAAGTCATGCGCCCTGGAAAAGGGGTCTAAAACCAGAAATATGAACCACTATCTTAATGCCCTATAGGGATATCTTCAGGATCTTTTCAGGATGGTCAAGGGCACCCCATTGCATTGGAGGTACTGATTGAAAGAGCCCATAGGGCAATACGCCCGAAGCCATCAGCAAAAGCACCTCCGAGGGACGTCATTCTCAGATTATTAAATTACAATGATGAGGAAATACTTAGGAACAGCAGAAGCAAACAACCTATACAACATGCAGGAATCTTCTTGCAAATTTTCTCAGACCTAAGTCCAACAACCCTTCAGAAATGGTGGGAACTGAGATTTCTCAACTCCACTTTACAAGACAACAAGATAATGTACAGATGGGGATTCCCCACGTGTATAATTGCCACTAATGGGGAAAAACAGCACTATACAGAACATTAGCCAACCTTGAAACATTCTGTGCAGCATTGGGCATCTCACCTCCAAACCCAAACAATATGCCCGTCCAGGCCTCAGATGGAGGGGGGAACTAACATCAGTCCTGAGCCACTTAGCGGACTGTGGTCTCTCTCTTTGCCTGGACGATGACTGTACAGCCGTTTCCCACAAGCACTGCAATCCTGATCAATACTGGAATTCTACTCGACTCAGGTCTGTACCTGTTTAATTTATCAGTAAGTAATAACTGTATCCATTGTATATGCAGCTGAGACCTAGAGGTTGCAGACTTTGTGACATTTGTGCCCCCTCTACCCATGTTATTTGTCATCTCCCCTCGGTTCTAAAACAAGAATTGTAAAATATTTATTCACGTTTTCAGATTTAGTTCTAGCAGAAGTTTAAAAATGCATTTATGTTTAGCCTTATCTTTATGTACTCAAATGGGCCAGCTACTGGCACATTCCCTACTGAATAAACACTACAAAAGAAATTGTGTTATAGTAAATTTGTAGGCATATTGGTTCTGTTGATATTGAAGTGTATCTTTGCTACAAATAAGTCACACGCTCACACAGTGTTGTAATTTGTAAAACGAACACATCAGTGACTCTTGGTGTAGGAATACACTAGAAATCTTTCATATATATCAAAGGTTTTTTTTTTGGTTTTTTTCCTCTCTCTGTCCCCCCCCCTCCTCCTCCACAATGATACCCCAGCAGCACAAGCCGGAAATACACCCACTCAAATTTATAACAATGAATTTGAAGGGTTTAAATAGCCCAGGGAAGCGGTCCTTGGTTTCGCGGGACTTAGAAAAGACACAGGTAGGTGTTGTCTTTATATAAGTATCGCACTTTGTGAAACATAAGGCACATGCTTGGCATAATCATAGATACCCCACCGCTTTTTCTCCTCAGGTCCTAAAAAACAGAACGGGTGGGTATACTCATACATCACAGAACTCCCTTTCAGTTACAGAAAGTTGAAAGAGACAGGGAGGGTAGATTTCTCATAATATTGGACTACTGCACGGTAGACAAGTAACACTTGCTAGTATATATGCACCGAACACTGCCCAACACACCTTTTTCAAGAGTCTTTCAAGCAAGCTAATTGAGATAACTAAAGGAGTGATGTTTTTAGGAGGTGATTTCAACGTGCCACTTAATCCTAGGATGGATACCTCCAGTGGCACCTCTAGTGTTTCGCAACATATATTAAAACAAATAAACACAGTACTCAACAACCATCTGTTACATGATATCTGGCGAACAATGCACCCCATAGATACTGATTATACTTACTACTCTAGCCCACATAAGAAATACTCCTGCATTGATTATTTCTTTACTGACTCCCAAGGTATTGCATACATCACTCGCAGTGACATATCCCTCATCACATGGTCAGATCACGCGCCGGTTGTATTTGAGATTATATGACCAGACACACTAACCACCCCATACATATGGCGTTTGGATGACACACTACTAGACGACCCCTTAGTTAAAGAAGACGTGACCACCATGCTACGAGAATTAATTAGATGACCTGCCTTTGCCTACTATATGGGAGGCACATAAGAGTGTTATTAGAGGGCACTTAATTAAACATAAAACTAAGAAAATAAAATGGCTTCAGGACAAATATAACCAGACCCTCAGCACTATTATGGCGCTGGAAGAACAGCATAAAAAAAATTGATTTAACTCAGACATTGAGACCACGCTCACTCAAGCTATAATACATTTTAAACCACTCTTACAAGAAGAGAATCAACGTAAAGCACTCCTGTTAAAGCAAAAATACTATGAAGGCGGGGAAAGGTCAGGTAGACTCTTGGCTAGGGTGTTTCGCCGCTCACAATTAAAAACATATGTATATACTCTTAAAGATAGTACAGGGAAAGGTTACAAAGACAGTCCCAAAATAGCGGAAACTTTTCGTTCTTATTATAGTAAGTTATACAGCCTTTTCATCTCTCGGGCACAGCACATCTTCTGAGAAGGCCATAAACAGACAAATAGCATAGGAGTATCTGAGAAACACAAAGTTGCAGAGATTAGAACAGGACGCCATAGACTACCTTGTATCAACCCTAACCCAAGAGAAATACAAGCAGCGCTAAATGGTCTCCCTAGCGGGAAGAGCCCAGGCCCTAACGAGCTGGGGGCCAAATACTATAAGACTTTCTTACCAGAATTGTTACCACATTTGCAAAAGCTGTTCAATCAGCTGTCAGATCTGGAACAACTACAGCAAACCATGCTGACTGCATACATCACAGTGATCCCTAAACCGGGAAAATCGGCTGATAAGCCACAAAGTTACTGGCCAATATCGCTACCTAATACCGATGTGAAAATACTGGCAAAGGCCTTGGCAAACATGGTTAATAATTTCCTCCCGGGGCTAATTTCAACGAATCAATTCGGGTTTATCCCTGGGAGGGAGACGAGGGATAATACTCTTAAGGTGCTGCAGTTAATTGCTTATTCTGAGTAGAGTGGACTGCCGCTTGCTCTGCTGTTGACAGACGCAGAAAAAGTGTTTGACAGAGTGAACTGGCAGTTTCTGCGATCAACTTTAGAAAAAATGAGATTTGGAGATAGATTTATTAAAACTGTTTTTGCCCTATACTCTACCCCAAACGCGCAGATTAAAGTAAACAACATTATTATTATTATTATTATTATTATACTTTATTTATGAAACCCCAACATATTCCGCAGCGCTGTCCATGGATACAATTCATTTAAATAAAACAATACAAGACTTGTCAGAGACAGGACAAAATTTACAAACACATACAGGAGGGATTGAGAGCCCTATTCCCATGGGAACTTACAATCTAGAAGGGTAGGAGGTTTAGAAACAGGAGGTAAGGACTGCAAGATTGAGAAATATGTTACTACAGAGTTAGATGAGGGAAATGTTAGGTAAGTGAAATAAATTTTCGGATACTTTGACCATCTCAAACGGGACTAGGCAGGGGTGCCCACTGTGGCCCTTGTTATTCGCCATTACAATTGTGGCCCTAGCAAGCAAAATTAGAGCTAACCATCAAATGAAAGGGGTCCATATGGGGGGTAGGGAAAATAAACTGTCAATGTACGCGGACGATCTGTTGTTCACCAAAACAGATTTAGAAACATCTATTCCAGCCCTAATGTACGAATTTAAGAAATATGAGGAAGTCTCTTACTTCCACCTCAATGACACCAAATCAGAACTGTTGAGCAATGAGCATTTCCTTATCACCCGTCACTAAGGTATGGCTTAGGGAACACAGCCCAATTGTATTAAATACTAAATCTCTGAAATAATTGGGAATCTATTTAGCAGTCACCATGTCGAATATGTTTGAAGCCAACTTCCTGACTCTTAGGAAAACAATTTTAGCGGACCTCTCCTCATGGAGACACAAATCGATTTCTTGTCATTAAAATGAATCTTTTTCTAAGGATACTCTACTTCCTCCAGACGATCCCTATACCGCTACCCAGCACATTTCTTCCCTCGTTGCAAGCCCTAATTGAAGAATATATCTGGAAGGGAATAAAACCTAGAGTAAATAGGAGAACTATGTATCTTCCCAGCTAGGAGGGAGGCTGGGCGTGCCAAATTTCATCCTGTAAAGGATGGTAGAATGGTGTCAGGATATTGAACAAAAAATTTGGATATCCCTTGACAGAAGTGCTTTAAAATTAGAGCCCTTGCTTCCCTTCTCTGGAAGCACAAAATACACAGGCCGGTAGACACTGCACTGTTTCTATTATTATTATTATTATTATTATTATTCTTTATTTATAAAGCACCAACAGATTCGGCAGCACTGCCTATGGGTACAAGGATAACAGTACAATGGAGAAACAATATGATAAAAGACAAAGTTTTACAGTCAAATACAGGGGGGATTGAGGGCCCTATTCCTGTGGGAACTTACATTCTAGATGGGTAGGAGGATGGGAAACAGGAGGTGGGGACTGCAAAGGTGAGAATGATATTAGTGAGGAGATAGAGGGCAACTGTTAGTTAAGTGAAGTTAGTTTGTTAATAAGTCGGGTGATAAGCTTCCCTGAAGGAGAGGTTAGAGGCAAGTTTGACAGCTCAAGGAAGTGCGTTCCAGAGGGTTGGTGCCGCACGAGAGAAGTCCTGTAGTCTAGCATGAGAGGAGGTGATGGTAGAGGACGCAAGAAGCAGGTCATTGTTGGATCTTAGGGGGCGGGCGGGCGGGAGTATATTTGTTGATGAGTGAGGACAGGTAGGGTGGGGCAGCATTGGTGAGGGCTTTGTAGGTCAGGGTGAGAATTTTGAATTTAACTCTGCTGTGAATGGGGAGCCAGTGAAGGGACTCACAGAGAGGTGCAGCTGAAACAGAGCATCGAGAGAGGTGGATTAGCCTGGCATATGCATTTAGGATTGATTGGAGGGGAGAGAGGTGGGAGAGAGGGAGGCCAGTTAGTAAGTTATTAACAGAACTATTTAACGAATGGGACAGAACAATTCAGATGGACTTACATATTTCTACTGTACACTCCCTCTTGACGCCAATATATGGCAACCCTGAGCTTGTACTGCAAACTAAAACGACATCTGCACAAACTTCATTCATTAACAATCACATTGGTTGCTATACCATAAATGGGAGGATAAAGACAAGAGAAGAAATCATGACAGACCTTCCTGACTGCCCTATCCCTTGGTTTGTTTACTTACAGATATGCCATTATATTACTACACATAAACATAAGCAACAGCTGCTAAGAAAACCCATACCGTTTGAACAGATATGCACACGACAAACTGTTTCTAGACATTTGATATCCACACTATATACACTCCTCCTTACACCTAAGGAGAGCACCCTTCCAACCAACACAAGACTATGGCACCGGGAATTGGAGACAGAATTTACTGAGGATGAATGGCAACGGACGTTCCGGGCTGTTAAGTCTGTATCAGTCTCGGCGCACACGCAGGAATCCCAATATAAATTCATGAGTAGGTGGTTTCTTACACCGTAGCGTCTTAAGAAGATATATCCAAGCACCTCAGACAGGTGTTGGAGAGGATGCAGAGGGCTAGGCTCCATGATGCATACATGGTGGGACTGCCCCTCTTTGGAGAATTACTGATCATTGGTGTGAGCGGAGATGCAGGGAATCTTGGAGATGGATATTCCAAAAGCTCCAGAGACCTTACTCTTCCACTTTCCGCTCAAAGTTGGAACCCAATTAAAAAATCCCTCTTGCTGCTGATGCTGGCAGGAGCGAAAAACTTGATCCCACTTCACTGGAAGTCAACACAAATTCCCACTTTGGCAGACTGGAAACATAAAGAGCAGACACTTCTAGTACTTGAAAGGTACCACTATGCCCAGATATCTAAACTAGAAGCTTACGAAGTTATGCTTCAGATGTGGAGGGTGAAGTAGACATGTAGTGAGGAGTCAATACGGCAGTGGGCTGATGATAGATAGTGCCCGCTGTATACACGGGAAGCACTTGTCAGGTTTTTTTCCCTGTTGTTTGCCATGTGCTGCTGGCAGCCATTTTACTCACCTCTCTTCCTGACTATGGTGCATTGTGGGGGATGCTGCTAATTTACTACACTTCCTTTTATGGCCAGACTGGTATGCATCATCCATGTGAGATAGGATGCAGTCTCAGAATTGTGATGTCATCACTTATTATTTAATTTAAATAGTTTTTTATTATTGCCCATAAAACATCAACAATAATACTGTGACAGAGAGAAAAACTTATGTCAAATTACACAGGCCAAACATGTTAAGATTTTAAAATTTCACAAGATATATAAACATATAACAGTTGGAAAAATGATTCATTGTAGGGGAGATCTCTCATTGTAAAGTCTCTTAAGTGTCCAAAAGCATAGTGTCCCAAGTAGCTTTACATAAAGATCCATAACTTAACCATCGAGGACCCATGCCAGCACAAGCTTTATCATTGTCTGTTTAGCTATTGATTGAGCAATTGGTTTTCGACACATGCTCCCTTAAGGTTTCTTATCTTTTTCTCAGATAGTGATATATTCTCACAAGGGAGCATCTTTATATTGGGGGTAACAATGTTAAACGTTTTTGATCACATCAACTATTGTAACTTAACCATAACCGTTAATTCTACTAATAACCTGGAACATAAATAATAAGAGTAATAAAAAAAAAAAAAAAAAGGATAATAAAAATAAAAACAAAAAAAATCAAGGAAAGTAGTGTTTCGTCACTGTACCTTTATCTCTTATGTTATCTAGAGATATCTTACTCATCTAGCCTCATTTTATAATATCCTATTCAGAGCTGTCAATTATCTTTTTATCACCTCTATCTTGGCCTTGTTTGCCCTTCCTTCATCTTGCTGCATTCTCAACTGCTCTAGATCTCCTGTATGTATTACTCTCCATTATCCAATAATACCAGATCTTCTGAAATTGGGTTTCTGTATTCTGTATAAATGCAGCTGACTCATACATCAGATATACCGAGTGGATTCTAGCTAACACTTCTGACCACGATGGAGTATCAACCTTCCAATACTTAGCTATGGCTATTCTCGTTGTGGTGCATAAAATTCTAATGAAGGTGTTGATATGTTTGTTAAGTCTCGGTATGTTTTCATGTAGCAGGGCCTGAGCAGAGGTGAGAGAGATTCTTTCATCTAATACCCTACTCAGCAAAGAGGACAATTCGTTCCATACACCCCTAACTTTTGGACACTCCCACCACATGTGGATATATGATCCCCGTATCCCACAGCCTCTATAGCAAAAGTTAGAGCTCACAATTCCCATACGGGCCATCTTAGTAGGGGTCAAGTACCATCTGTAGGATGTTTTAAGCACATTTTCTCTGAGATCAGCACTAATAAGTCCCTTACTAGCCTGGTGCAGAGTCTGTGTCCATTTATCTAGGTCCAGTTCTTTATCTAAGTCTGTTTCCCACTGTAACATTAACCTAGTTTTGGTGTTGGCTCTCGTTTCTTGGATGGAGATGTAGAGTCTAGAGATCGCTCTTTTGGACCTAGTAGTTGAAGTGCATAGTTGTTCTAACTCAGTTAGCCGATAACAAACTGTGTGCTGTGAGAGGTAAGTCCTTATGGCTGAGGTTACCTGAAGGTATAGAAACCACTGGAGTGGAAGAGGATCCAGTCTCTGCTGTAACTGGGTGAAAGTCATTATCTTACCCTGAAGTTGCATGTCAGCCACCCTGTACAACCCCTTGTTCTCCCATTTCTTAATATGATGCCTAAATTCCTTATGTATGATGTTCTTTAAGGGCCTAATCACTGTGTGTGCAGGGAGTAATATCTCTGTGTGACTCAATTGTTTCCACTGGTGTCTAGAATATTGCGTGATCCTGTTCTGAATTAACTTGCGGTCGCTATAGGTTTCATCTCGCCAGAGTATGTCATCTGGGTTCTCCTGCCCCGCCAGTTTTGCTTCTAAGATAGGCCAGAGCACTTCATTTTGCTTTCTACTTAGGATTGAGTCTTGGGCTAACCTTGCTGCTTTATAATAATCTAGTAAGTTTGGGGCCCCCACTCCTCCCAATTGCCTATGTCTGTTTAGGATTTGACGAGGGATTCTCGGATGCTTGTTGTCTCTCAGGAAACTATGAATGTCTCTCTGTAAATTTACTATATCTGGGGTCACAATCTTAATTGGAAGCACCCTGAACAAATAAAGAATTCTGGGTAGAATCGTCATCTTAACCGCGGATAATCTACCATACCATGAGAAACCCATCTTACTCCATTTTCTCAAATCTGATCTTAAGGTTTTAAGCATCGGGGCGTAGTTTGCCTCATATAACTTAGACGAGTGTGTTGTCAGTTTTATACCTAAGTAGTTAAGCCCGTTCGGTACCCATCTGAAATCAAAATTGGCCTCAATTAGTTTTATAGTGTGTTTTGGTAATGATAGTGGGAGTGCCTCACACTTCTCTGCATTAATTTTGTAGCCTGATATCTGGGAGAATGAGTGTATTGCTTGGTAGACATGAGGGAGCGATACCAATGGCCTGGAGATAGTGAGCAACACATCGTCCGCAAATAGAGTGATTTTGTGATTAAAAGTACCTACCTCCAGGCCAGTTATATCTGGGCAGTTGCGAATATAGGCCGCCAATGGCTCAATACAGATTGCGAATAATAAAGGTGAGAGTGGGCATCCCTGTCTTGTACCATTTAGGATGGGTATATTATCTGATTGGTGTCCAATTGCCCTGATATGTGCTGTAGGTGATGAGTATAATCCTTTAATAGCTTGTAGAAATCTATCTTTAAAGCCTAGTTCTGTCAGCAGTGTTATCATATACCTCCAGTCAACCCTATCAAATGCCTTCTCCGCATCCAACGAGAGGATCAGAGAAGGCACTTTGTGGTCCCACAGAAAGTCTATAACGGATACCATTCTACGAATATTGTCTGGGGCTTCCCTATCCTTAATAAATCCTACCTGATCGGGGTGTATTATTCTGGGTAATATATGTTTCAATCTGTTGGCCAAAATTTTTGTTACTACTTTAAGATCTTGGTTGATTAGGGAGATTGGACGGTAGCTAGAACAAAGAGTAGGGTCCTTCCCTTGTTTTGGGATGACTACTATCTTAGCTCGTAGCAATTCTGGGGGTATCTCTCCTCCTTCCATTATGTGATTCGCAAACACCAATAAGTGGGGGATTAAGATGTCTTTGAACGCTTTATAATATTCTCCAGAGAATCCATCAGGCCCCGGAGCCTTACCCGGCTTAAGGTCCTTAATGGCACTGATCACCTCTGCCTTTGTAATTTTGGAATTCAGAATTGTATTATCTTCGTCAGTGAGTGGTTGTAAATTTGCTTTTAGTAGGAAAGACCTAAACAGCTCTCTTGTTTCTAGCATCTGTTGCACCTTCGTGCCATCGTATAGATCTCTATAAAACTGGGCAAAGGCGTTAACAATTTCTTGGGGATGGGAGGTTAATCTGCCAGACGTAGTCTGAATAGTTGGTATGGAGAGGATTTGGTAGTTATCCCTGATCTTTTTAGCAAGATATCTATCGGGCTTATTAGCAAAAATAAAGTAGTTAGTTTTCAGGTTCTGTGCTGCCCTAATAGATTGGTCATTAAGAATATTATGTAATTCTTGCTTTTTATTGGTAAGTTTATGTAAGGCTATTTTTGAGTTAGTCGCTTTATGAGTTTGTTCGAGTTTAGCAATCTCAGCATTTAATCTTCTAATTATAGTCTCTTTTTGTTTTTTATACATTGCTTTCTCCTTAATTAGCATCCCCCTGATTACTGCCTTGTGTGCCGCCCAGGGTATAATAGGATTTACCGTCGTGTCTATATTAATCTGCCAATATTCTTTTAAATTTTGTAATACTTTGTCTTTTATATGTGGGATTTTAATACAGGTTGGGTCATAGGTCCACGTTTTAATCCTTCTCGGGTCAGTTAAGTCACCAAAACAAAGTATAGTCATCGAGTGGTCTGACCATACACAGGGCAGGATATCTACTGAGTGTAGTGTCGGCTGAATAATTTGGCTTGTAAAAACATAGTCAATTTTTGAGTAGCTGTTGTGGGCTGCTGAGTAATAAGTGGTTTCTTCCCTCCCTCTATTCAACAATCTCCAAGTGTCCTGTAGTGTGTGTTGGTTTAGTGAATCTAAGATATTTTTTGCTGTTACTCCTTGTCTCTGTTTTTTTTTGGAATGTAGAGTAAGAGTCTGTTTAGTCAGTGCCTGCAAGTCAATGTTAAAGTCTCCTGCCAATATAATTCTCCTTCTAGACCAACCCGTCAACAGATTAGAGATCATGTTAAAGAATTTATCCTGCTGTTCATTAGGGGCATACACATTGCACAAAAGCACCTCCTCCCCCCCCAGTTGCCCCAAAACCAACAGGTATCTGCCCTCCTTATCCGATATTGTTTCCTTATGTATGAATGGGATCGAGGAATGAATTAGGATAGAGACTCCTCTTTTCTTTGCATCTAATGCAGAATGGAATTGCATTGGATAATCTCTTGCCCAATATTTGGGGATAGTGGTTTTCAAAAAATGGGTTTCTTGAAGATAGATAATAGTGGCCCTCAACTTTCTATAATTTGACATCGCTGTTCGCCTTTTTACATCAGTGTTTAAACCTCTCGCATTATGCGAGAGTAAGACTATTCTAGGTAATGACATAACAAGGAATTATCTGTAAGTGCGTGTTTATCTTAGCGCTATATGTATGGAGGTCATGTGGTTGAGTCATACCGCCCCAGGGAACTCTTGTACCTGTATATGTGAAATACTCCCACCTCTGCTCAGAGAACCTCCTCGACCCTTCAGGGTTCCAATCCCTTTGTAAGACAGCTTTAGTAGATGAGACTATAACCCTTGTACAGTGATTCGTACATCTATTTGAGAAAAAAATAAAACATAACATAAAGAACAGTAACTTATAAAAACAAACATTTCGATTGAACATATAGCCAACCAGGAGTTAGGTAAACCTTAAATGCTATCCTAACACAAATTGCTAACATTACTTTACTCCTAAGGAGTGAGGAAACTCATAGTAGATCCCCAGATCTTGTCTCCCGTCAACCTCTCAGGTTTCAGCCTATCCGAGAGGGACAGGAAACAACTTGAAGTGAGTCCATCCCAGTATTATCTGTTTAAGACAGTTTTCTACATTCTAAAGACTTCAGGTTTTAGCCTTCTTCTTGGTTACTTTCTGCCATTTAGATCTCTGGGATTTTGCACGGGGCTGGGGAAGACCAGATGTGTGTGGTGGGGGTTCTTCTGACAGGTGCTCCGGGGGTTCCAGGTTCAGAAATTTGCAAAGATCTGGTATTTCCTCCACTGTTTTGATTGTAGATGTTTTACCATTTCGCAACACATGTAGTGCAAAGGGGAAGCCCCATCTGTAGGGTATATTATTTTTCCTTAGCAAGAGGGTGAGGGGTCTAAGTTCAAAGCGTCTCTGTAGTGTTTTAATACACAGGTCTTGGAAGAACTGGACTATATTGCCTTGGAATTTGAACGTGGGATTTTGTCTTGCAGCTGATAGAATTTTTTCCCTGTCAGGAAACCTCAGTAGCTTGATGATGACATCTCTTGGGGGTTGGTCCGGCTTAGGCTTAGCTCGAAGAGCTCTGTGTGCTCTTTCTATGAGATATTCAGAGTCCGCCGACTCCCCCAGAATGGCATGGAAAAGCTGTTGTAGATAGTTAGGCAGATCGTCAGCTCCCACTGTTTCGGGTATTCCTTTTAGTCTGATGTTTGACCGCCTGCTCCTATTCTCCATATCCTCTATCTTTTCCTCGAGTTCCATTATGATTTGGTTCTGAGAGGTCAGGGACTGTGACACCATTGCTACTTCTTCACCCAATTCCTCAGTAGTTGATTCCAGCGAGTCTACTCGGCCTCCTAGTTCCAGAATCTCAGCTTTGATGTCTGTTAGACTGTTAGTAACCATGGTCTGGAAGCTGTCCATTTTCCCCCACAACTTTTCAAAGTTAGAGGATATGTCCTGTTTAGACACCAGGGTTTGCAAATCTGCTTTAGTTGCAGGGGTGAAATCCGCAGAGTTCTCCTCATTTTCTGAATCCATTTCCTCTTCAGTTTCAGCTAAGATCTGTTCTTGTGATTTGGGCGTTTTCGTGGCTTTGAAAAATGTGTCCATAGACAAGGGTTTTCCCCCCTTGTCCCCCTTAGACCCTTTTCTGGCTGCCATAATGCGTGCTGTAGTAGATGGTTAACTCTTGCAATAATCTTAATTAATGAGTATCAAATCAACAAAGCAGTTCCAATATCTCAAATTTATCTTTTTAAAGGTCCCAAGTCCTGCAGGACCCCTGCACAGGAGCTAAGTGAGGCCTTCCCCTGCCACCAACACACTATCTTCTTATGCTCATCTGGGTTTCTCACTTTACTTTACTTATCTGCCCATTTGGAGATCTTATCAGGCTTCTGCCTTAGCATATGTATTAGTCATAATAAACAAATAGAGCCATTTACATTTTTGTTAGCAGTCAGAGATTTTATGGGCTCTTTACAAAGCAATCATGTCAGGCTGCAAAGGTGAACCTCCTCAAATCATCACTTCATGACTTGTATCAGTTGCCTACTTTTATCTGAGCAGATACAGCTATTCACCAAATAATTATCACATAGCAAGTAGGTAATGAAAGGTATAGTGAGCTCTCCTCTCCCCAGGGTATGTGTCCACACTGGACAGAGACGGTTAGGGAGTCTGGGATATGACCTGCTGACACGCTGTTCAGCAGGAAATGGAGGGGAGGGAGAGCAAACTGGTATTAATGAAATGTCTCAGTAGTTAAACTTATTTCTCACAAAGCAAACAGGGTTCAGCTTCTTGTGTCTATTTTTCTTTTGGTGAAAGTTCAGACCGCACCTTTCCACATACAATGTCTCACTGTAATTCACAAAGAAATATAGTGGAAAGATGGCCGCGCTGTATTGCGCACTTATTCTACCCACGTGGCTTCAGGCAGCCTAAATATCAGGGACCGCTCCCCAGCTTCTCCAGTAAGACTACCCCACCTCTTACTTTCTTTCCTCCTCTCAGACCTGGGTTAATGCTCTTACCCCTCTCCGGGTTAAATCTGCTGCGTGATGTGTCTACGCCGTAAGGCCTCAGCTTTCACTTCAGGCTGCAAGTGCAGCATTCCCCTCCGTAACTGCCTCAGTAGCTTGTGTCCCGGTCTGAGGTAATGGTACTTGTATTGCGATACCGGATCGGGTCTCCGACCCTCCGGATCGCTGTTGAGGGGTGTCTGTTGCGGTCCGGTGTCAGCCTGCCTCCCAGCTCCTGTTTAGCTGCCGCGCTCACAAGCGCTGAACTTCGAAAACTTCTGGCTGCTTTCAAATTATAGTTTCAAATTATAGTTAGGTGGTTTCTGCCATATAGTCAACACTTTTCCTTAAGTTAAAAAGTTTTATAAGGTCGCAATATTAGGTTTTATATGCAATAATTCAAGGAGCTCAGCAAAAACACGACTGCTCCTGATGGCTGCTGGCTCCGCCCCCCATCACTTATTATTTAAAGGGCATCTGTTCAGTATGCTTTGCCTTTGCGTTGTCTCAGACCTGTTTGTGAGAGTTCTTGTGTATTGTGAAAAAGGGTGTGTGTACAAGCGCTAAGGTAATCCCCAAGCTGTATCCAAACAGAGATCCTAACCAACCTCCAAAAAATAAGCACAAGTAGTAAGAAGTGAATACAGCGCCAACAAGAGGCCAAGGGATAAATATACTCACAGAGAGATAAAAGAAGATTATTTAATGAACCATGTTAAAAAGCATCAGTAATAAAAGACTATATATAAAAAATGTAAAAAGCACATATAAATAAAATTACAAATACAGGAATATCTTACAGAAGCGGCTCAAAGGGCCAAAGCTGATAATTACAATAAAAACAGAGGTAATAACAGGTGATCAGTGTGAGTGGTACACCAGAATAAGAGTGTATACTAATAAAACAGAATTAGCCTAAGTACAACTGTAGCAAGTGCATCAAGCAAAAAACTAATAAACAATAATACAAACAATAGTGTTCAAAATTAGTGTTACAAAAATAGTGTTCCAAAAAATAGAAAAATGCACTGCAGTGCAAAAAAGGGGGGTAGCAAAATAATTGTATAGATACAATCAAATAGTGAGTGAGTGCAAATGGATATAAAAATGCTAGCTACTTAATCCAGTGAGGTTAAGATATACAGGGAGTGCAGAATTATTAGGCAAGTTGTATTTTTGAGGATTAATTTTATTATTGAACAACAACCATGTTCTCAATGAACCCAAAAAACTCATTAATATCAAAGCTGAATAGTTTTGGAAGTAGTTTTTAGTTTGTTTTTAGTTATAGCTATTTTAGGGGGATATCTGTGTGTGCAGGTGACTATTACTGTGCATAATTATTAGGCAACTTAACAAAAAACAAATATATACCCATTTCAATTATTTATTTTTACCAGTGAAACCAATATAACATCTCAACATTCACAAATATACATTTCTGACATTCAAAAACAAAACAAAAACAAATCAGTGACCAATATAGCCACCTTTCTTTGCAAGGACACTCAAAAGCCTGCCATCCATGGATTCTGTCAGTGTTTTGATCTGTTCACCATCAACATTGCGTGCAGCAGCAACCACAGCCTCCCAGACACTGTTCAGAGAGGTGTACTGTTTTCCCTCCTTTTAAATCTCACATTTGATGATGGATCACAGGTTCTCAATGGGGTTCAGATCAGGTGAACAAGGAGGCCATGTCATTAGATTTTCTTCTTTTATACCCTTTCTTGCCAGCCACGCTGTGGAGTACTTGTACACGTGTGATGGAGCATTGTCCTGCATGAAAATCATGTTTTTCTTGAAGGATGCAGACTTCTTCCTGTACCACTGCTTGAAGAAGGTGTCTTCCAGAAACTGGCAGTAGGACTGGGAGTTGAGCTTGACTCCATCCTCAACCCGAAAAGGCCCCACAAGCTCATCTTTGATGATACCAGCCCAAACCAGTACTCCACCTCCACCTTGCTGGCGTCTGAGTCGGACTGGAGCTCTCTGCCCTTTACCAATGCAGCCATGGGCCCATCCATCTGGCCCATCAAGACTCACTCTCATTTCATCAGTCCATAAAACCTTAGAAAAATCAGTCTTGAGATATTTCTTGGCCCAGTCTTGACGTTTCAGCTTGTGTGTCTTGTTCAGTGGTGGTCGTCTTTCAGCCTTTCTTACCTTGGCCATGTCTCTGAGTACTGCACACCTTGTGCTTTTGGGCACTCCAGTGATGTTGCAGCTCTGAAATATGGCCAAACTGGTGGCAAGTGGCATCTTGGCAGCTGCACGCTTGACTTTTCTCAGTTCATGGGCAGTTATTTTGCGCCTTGGTTTTTCCACACGCTTCTTGCGACCCTGTTGACTATTTTGAATGAAACGCTTGATTGTTCGATGATCACGCTTCAGAAGCTTTGCAATTTTAAGAGTGCTGCATCCCTCTGCAAGATATCTCACTATTTTTGACTTTTCTGAGCCTGTCAAGTCCTTCTTTTGACCCATTTTGCCAAAGGAAAGGAAGTTGCCTAATAATTATGCACACCTGATATAGGGTGTTGATGTCATTAGACCACACCCCTTCTCATTACAGAGATGCACATCACCTAATATGCTTAATTGGTAGTAGGCTTTCGAGCCTATACAGATTGGAGTAAGACAACATGCATAAAGAGGATGATGTGGTCAAAATACTCATTTGCCTAATAATTCTGCACTCCCTGTAATTAAATAAAATACACAATATGCAATAACATAAAAAATAAAATACACAATATGCAATAACATAAAAAATAAAATATAAAATATAATCCAAAAAAGTGTTCAAAAAGTTGATCAACAAATGTTAGTGACGAACAAAAATAAGTCAATCAAAACTAAAAAATGGAAAAAATGGGTGATGAAAAGCAAGGTGAAAGTGAGGAAATTGATTCCTTCCAATGTTAGTTACTTTAACAGATCCAAATTCCTGAGTGTGGTTGCTGAAGTAGCTGATTGGATCCTAGCACCTGTCAGCTGCTCCTATGGTATCTTAAAAAGTGTCCCTGTAAAAAAAAGAAATTCACAACATAGTGTATCCAATATGAGAATGAAGTAAAGATTAAAGTAATGCTTACCAATATGTCAACGCGTTTCTGCCCTCAAAAAAGGGCCTTTCTCAAGACTATTTTTTTCTCCCCCATCACCCATAGGGAGACTTCCCCAGGGTCATAATAATTTGCATACAAAGAGAGAAGCGCTCTACCAGGAACGAACAACAGCTCAGTGGCTTGTTCTATGGCGATTTACCACCCGGAAGCAGCCTCTTTTAGACCAGTGTGCTTTTCACAGAAGAAAACTTTCCTGAAGTATATCAGTCTGATCCTGCTAAGTAAGGTCAGTCCAGCCCCGAAATACCAGGCAATTCTCCTCTGAACAAGGAACATGACAACCCCAGACGATCGTTTCGGCCTCCTATGGGCCTCGTCAGTGAGGTGCAGCCACATCTAGTCTTGAGAAAGGCCCTTTTTTGAGGGCAGAAACGCGTTGACTATGGTAAGCATTACTTTAATCTTTACTTCATTCTCATATTGGATACACTATGTTGTGAATTTCTTTTTTTTACAGGGCACTTTTTAGGATACCATAGGAGCAGCTGACAGGTGCTAGGATCCAATCAGCTACTTCAGCAACCACACTCAGGAATTTGGATCTGTTAAATTAACTAACATTGGAAGGATTCAACTTTCCTCACTTTCACCTTGCTTTTCATCACCCATTTTTTCCATTTTTTAGTTTTGATTGACGTATTTTTGTTCTTCACTAACATTTGTTGATACAACTTTTTGAACACTTTTTTGGATTATATTTTATATTTTATTTTTATGTATTGCATATTGTGTATTTTTATTTATTATGTTATTGCATATTGTGTATTTTAATTAAATTATATCTTAATCTCACTGGATTAAGTAGCTAGCATTTTTATATCCATTTGCACTCACTCACTATTTGATTGTATCTATACAATTATTTTGCTACCCCCCTTTTTTTGCACTGCAGTGCATTTTTCTATTTTTTTGGAACACTATTTTTGTAACACTAATTTTGATACACTATTGTTGTATTATTGTTTATTAGTTTTTTGCTTGATGCACTTGCTACAGTTGTACTTAGGCTAATCTATGTTTTATTCAGTATACACTCTTATTCTGGTGTACCACTCACACTGATCACCTGTTATTACCTCTGTTTTTATTGTAATTATCAGCTTTGGCCCTTTGAGCCGCTTCTGTAAGATATTCCTGTATTTGTAATTTTATTTATATGTGCTTTTTACATTTTTTATATATAGTCTTTTATTACTGATGCTTTTTAACATGGTTCATTAAATAATCTTCTTTTTATCTCTCTGTGAGTATATTTATCCCTTGGCCTCTTGTTGGCGCTGTATTCACTTCTTACTACTAGAGTTCCTGTGTATTACCTAGCTGCCTGACGTCCTTCCTGGTTCCTGATCCCTGGCTTGTTCCTGACACTGCTGTTTTCCTTGTTCCTGTTTCCGGCTCGTCTGACTATTCGCTTTGGCTCCTGACTCGGCTCGTCTGACTACCAGCTCTGGTTTTGACTCCTGGCTTGTTATTTTACTTGTGGACTTTTTATTATTTTTTGCTATGAATAAAGGTGTGATTATTTTTGCACTTCTCGTCTCAGTCTGATTCCTGGCATCCTGACCTTATGCAAAGGCCATGAATCCTGATGGTGGTAATAATCCACCTTTACCTGCCATCATTTCCAGGATGGATGAACAGGATTACCGCTTGGATCAATTTTCACTAGCCCTGCAAACCCTGCTGACTCGCACTGCACATTTGGACCAAAGTGTCCCGCAAGTTATGGCTGCTCCTGTTTCCCCTGCTGCACCAATGCCTACCAGGAGCATGTCCGGTTCTGCACCTCTACCTCAGCGATATGGAGGCATTCCTATTCAGTGCAGAGGGTTTTTGAACCAGGTGGGCATTTACTTTGAGATGTTACCTCAGGCGTTTCTCTCTGACAGAGCTAAGGTGGGATTTCTCATGTCGTTACTCTCTGACACAGCTCTTGCCTGGGCTAAACCTTTGTGGGAGACTAATAAACCTGTGATTTCAAATTACCCTGAATTTGTGGCCTCCTTTCGAAGGGTATTTGATATTCTGGCTCGCTCCTCCTCTGCTGCTAAACGACTCATGTCCATTCAGCAAGGTACAAGATCTGTTGCTCTGTATGCTATTGAGTTCCGTACGGTTGCCGCAGAGGTAGGTTGGAACAATGAAGCCCTTGTTGCCGCCTTCTTCCATGTGCTCTCTGATGCGATTAAAGACGAAGTTGCTTCCAGAGATTTACCAGAGGATCTCAAGGCATTGGTGTCTTTTTTGATCCTAATTGACATCAGACTCAGAGAGAGGCCCTCTTTCAAGGAGCGCTTGCGGAAGCCTCCTGTTCTGTTGTCTCCTACGTGTTCGTTCCCACCCATGCCTTCCTCTCCTCCCATGCCTCCTGGTCCCGAGTCACCAGGTACTGCTGAGCCAATGCAGTTGGGATTCACGCGTCTCTCCGTGGCTGAGAGGGCCTTTAGGAGGAGGGAGGGGCTCTGCCTCTATTGTGGGTTACAGGGCCACCTTTTGTCCTACACGGCCGGGAAACGCTCACACCTAAGGTCCTGTTGGGGGCAGACCTTGGGTGGTTTATCCTTGTCCCCGGAACCGCTTAAGGAGAAACCTTTGGTCATGGTTGTCCTTTCCTGGGTGGACTCCTCCATAGTCACTCAGGCTCTTGTTTACTCCGGTGCTGCGGGCTATTTCATTGACAGTGCTTTTGTATCAAAGCACTCCATTCCTGTTTTGCCTCGGTCTGTTCCACTTGCTATTGAGGCCATTGATGGCAGGCCCCTTCAGCCCGCACTCGTTACTCACGAAACTGCTCCGTTGTCCATGGCTGTTGGGGCTCTCCATTTTGAAACCCTCCAGTTCCAGGTGATAAACTCTCCGCATTTTCCGGTTGTTCTGGGTTATCCCTGGCTCCAAAATCACAATCCCAGTCTCGACTTGCACAGGTCCGAAATGTTGTCATGGTCCCCGCAATGTATTTCCACTTGTCTTCAAAAACAAGTTAAAGTCTTGTGCACTTCTTCGGTATCTCAATTGCCAGAGGAGTACCAAGAGTTCCTAGACGTGTTTGACAAGGTGCGTGCCGGTACGTTGCCTCCTCACCCGTCTTATGATTGTGCCATAGACCTGCAATCCGGAGCCATTCCTCCTCGGGGCCGGGAGTACCCTCTGTTGCAGAGAATTGCGCTATGGAGGAGTATGTTGCCGATGCTCTGTCGCGGGGAATCATCCGCAAATCCTGCTCTCCTGCAGGGGCTGACTTCTTCTTTGTGAAGAAAAAGGGTGGCGAGTTAAGACCATGTATCGATTATAGGGGTCTTAATCGTCTTACCATTAAGAATGCTTACCCTATTCCGCTCATTACGGAACTCTTTAACCGCCTCAAGGGAGCTACGGTCTTTACTAAACTTGATTTGAGAGGAGCGTACAATCTCGTTAGGATTAAGGAGGGTC